>NC_051178.1:125779695-125823168 GCF_013339695.2 Rhipicephalus sanguineus
GACAAGAGCAAACACGAGAAGGGAGCTGCGTAGCAGGTGAGCGTCTTGTCGGGCTTCCGTGACCGAGCGTCGATTGCCGTCCTCCGGTTTTGCCGATGTCGCTTCCATGCACGCGGCAGACGGGCTATAATGGGACTGTCTACACGGGCCATGGAATGTGTACATAGTGTTTGACACTTTTGGAAACAGGATCGCGATAACACAAAGTATGCGGGGACACGTGTTTGCATACATAATACGTAGCGCTGGTTAATGTGTCCCTCTTGCGTGTCATGTGCTCTGTATCCCGACCATGCCGACAATGCTGTATCCCAACCATATTCCCAAGTCAGAACCTTCTCCAATATTTATTAAAATATTTCGCCGAAATCTTTAAAGATTAATAGATAGATAGATAGATAGATAGTAGATAGATAGTAGATGATAGATAGATAGATAGATAGATAGATAGATAGATAGATAGATAGATAGATAGATAGATAGAGATAGATAGATAGATAGATAGTAGATAGATAGATAGATAGATAGATAGATAGATAGAGAGATAGATAGATAGATAGATAGATAGATAGATAGATAGATATAGATAGATTAACGCACATGCACGGGGGAAGGGAGACACTCATGACTCGTAACTTGTACCACCTTCACTGAAGCAGATAGTGCACGCAGAACTAATGCAGCTTGCCAGTTTAACAACGGCCCGCCCGTTGTCAATAGTTGCACGTACAACTGTTCACAATGAGCAGGCCGAGCGTCGTACTCACCACTGCTGAAAAGGCATCGATACATAATCGCGGTGGCGTGAATTGGAGCTATTCACTGGCCTATAAGTTATGCCACTCGTATTTTTCTGCGATCGCTTTGGCGGCGACCAAATGGCGCGGGCAGCAACGGAGCATCGGGCTCGCAGGAGCCCGTCGCCAGCGCTTGCAAATCGCGGGCGCAAGTGGCGCACCAAGGGCGATAGGGAGCGCGCAACAAGTGAAGAGCGGGCCACCAGCAAGCACGGGAGGAGGGCGATAAGCGGGGTGGCCATTCTCCCCCGCCGACCGGCTCCTCCTTTCGGCAGCGCGGCACGCGCGCACTCGTTCGTGCGAAAGCGAAAGCCAGGAAATGGGCAGGCCCCGTGGGCGGGGATTGGGGCCAGATTGACGGCTTTCGGGCCCGCAGCCACCCGCCGCCGTCTTCCGAGGTTTCCTTGCGCGACTGCGCGCTCCGATGGGGCGACTCGCTTGCGGCGGTGTTTTCTACAACGCGTTACCTGGGCTCTTCTTGATCAGGCCACGGAACGCGAGCTCTGTGCCAGAGACCTGGGCTGGCCGCGTGTTCAATGGCATCGGTTGAGGCCACGCAAGACACAAGCGTGCTCGCTTTCGCGTAACCTTTTGCTTCTGGTGTTGACCCGTACCAGGACGCTAGCAGGAGCAATGATGATAACCATAGTCGCAGCGGCTGCCAGTTGCAGACGCTTGCATGTGCGATCTTTTCTCCTTCTGCAGCTGATTGATATTATTTAATAATGTATATCCTGATTAGCATAGAGGCGGTTAGAATAACGTTACCGCGGCCGTCATCTTAGGAAATCACTGCCTCACAAGCTGCGCCTTAATCTGGACCTTGTCTTACATAAAAGTACTGTTCGAGATTGGTCATTATCGTGGGCGTTGTCGAGTGATCCCTCTGATTGCTTTTTCCTGTGGAAAATGCTTAGGTCCTGTTTATCATCAAGCCGCATGGGCGCACCGCACTTGCAGGATGGCTTTAGGCGGCAGTGCGGCTTGAGGATAAATAGGTCCTTGCTTTGGTAGCGGTGACGGTATTCCAAGAAGGCGTACTTGACGTCAGTTGCATGCAACCCATACATCCAGCCATCCAAGAGCGTTAGGCTGAAAGTACTCGATGAATCAAATGCGTGCCAGCGATTATGTAAATTACGCATCATATTCTTGCTTTTGTATTCCCCCTTGGCAGTCGTTTTTATGTTCGATAGAACGTCGGCCGTCATGCATTTCATAATTTTATCTGGGGTTCAACATCCCAAAAATCTGTCACATTTCATTGTTGCCTGGATATGAACACATGGCCGTCGTTGTTGCCTGTAGCAACTGATGCGTTGCTCTGCTAAACACGGGGATAACGGTATAATTCCCGGCATGGTGGAAGGAAACAGTTAAGAGGGAGCATTGCGCAATGTTATATAAAGAAAGACAGAAAGAATGAAAGAAAAAAACAAAGACAGAAAGAAAAAACAAAGAAAGCAACAAACAAACAAAAACACAATTAAGGAAAGACAGAAAGAAAGAAACAAAGAAAGAAGGAAAGATAGAAACAAGGACAGAAAGAAAAAAAAGAAACAAATAAAGAAACAAACAAAAACAAAAGAAAGAAGGAAAGAAAGAAACGAAGAAAGAAAGAAACAAAGACAGACAGAAAGAAACAATGTCAGAAAGAAATAAACAAAGACAGAAAGAAAGAAAAAAAAAAAGAGGAATAGAAGAAAGAAGAAAGAAGAAGAGAGAAAGACCAGAGAAAGATACGAAGAACAAAGACAGAAGATAGAAAGAACAAAGAGAGCAGGAAAAGAAGAAAAGCAAAGAAAGAAAGAAGGAGAAGGATAGAAGAGAAACAAAAGAATGAAAGAATCAAAGAAAGAAACAGAAAACAAAAAAGACAGAAAAAGAACAAAGAAGAAAAGTAAAGAAGAAAACGAAAGGGGAAAAGAAAGGCAGAGAGGAGAGACAGAAAGGAAGAAACACGAATGAAGGAAAGAAAAGAAAAGAAAGAACAAGAACAACAAGACAGAAAGATAGAAAGAAAGAAAAGAAAGAAACAAGGAAGAAAGAAACAAGACAGAAAGCGAGAAGAAAAGAAACAAAGAAGAAAAGAAGAAGAAAGAGAAGATAGGAAAGAGTGAGAACCAAAACAGAAGCTAAGAAGAAGGAAAAGAAAAAAGAGATGAAGAAGAAAGAAGAACAAAGAAAAGAACAAAGGAAAGAAGAAAGGAAAGAATAGAGGAAAAGAAAGAAGAAAGAAAGTAGAAACAAAGAAAGGGGGAAAGAAAGGAAAGAAGAAGACAAGAAAGCAAAGAAAAAAGAAACGAAACAAAGAAACAAAGAAAAAAGAGAAGAAACAAATAAGAGAGAAAAAAGAAGGAAAGAAGAAACAAAGACAAAGAAGAAAGACAGATACAAAGAAAGAAGAAACAAAGACAAGAAACAAGAAATGTGGAGAGAAACAAGGAAGAAGAAATAAAGAAAGAACGAGACAGAAAGATGGAAAGAAACAAAGAGGGGAGAGGGAGGAAAAAGCAAGAGGGAGAGAAAGAAAGAAACAAAGACAGAAAGAAGGACCGAAGAAGAGAAGAAAGAGACCAAAGAAGAGGAGAAGAATAAACAAAGAAGAGAAAAAAAAAGAAAGAAAAGGGAAAGAAACAAAGAAAGAGAGAGAGAAAGAGACAAAGAAGGAAAGAAAGAAACAAAGACAGAAAGCAAGAAACAAAGAAAGAAAGAAAGGAAGAAAGAAGGAAGGAAAGAAACAAAGACAAACAAAGAAGAAAGATACAAAGAAAGAAACAAAGACAGAAACAAAGGAATGTGGAGAGAAACAAAGGAAGAAAGAAATAAAGAAAGATACAGAGACAGAAAGATGGAAAGAAACAAAGAGAGAAAGCAAGAGGGAGAGAAAAAAAGAAACAAAGACAGAAAGAAAGAAGGAAAGAAAGAAACAAAGACAGAAAGAAACAAAGAAAGAAAGAAACAAAGACAGAAACAAAGAAATACGGAGAGAAACAACGACAAAAAGAAATAAACAAAGAAACAAAGACAGAAAGAAAGAACCAAATAAACAAAGAAAGACAGAAAGAAACAAAGAAAGAAAGAAAGAAAGAAAGAAAGAGAAGCAATACGTCAGGCACGCACACGTCAAGCTGCGCTTACACCCATTTTCCCGGTATGGCAAGGGCTTCTGGGCTTTCTTTTTCTTTGGGACGTTCCTAGAGAAGGCTTATGCAACATAAAAGCATGTCTCAGGAATTGTGGTTAAACAAAGCTTCATGAGATATCGCGAAAGGCGTCCGCTTTGATGCAAACGCCATTAGAGAGTTTGAAAAATTGGGGGCCCAAGTCACTGGGTCCTCGAGCTGCGTTGGCTAGGCTGCTCTTGCGTTCTGAGGATCATGCAGAGTTTGAGAACTGGGTCAAATGCAAGCTTACGTTGGGTCAAACGCACAGGGCGCCACACGTGGCGAAATTACAGAGTTCGAGAATCCGGGACCTAAGACACTGGGTCCATATTCTGCGTTGGGTAGGCTGCTTTTGCGTTCAGAGGATCAGCAGAGTTTGAGAATTGGGCCAAACGCAGGCTGCGTTGGGTCAAACGCACGGGGCGCCATACGTGGCGAAATTAAAATTATGCGTGACGCGGGCCATAGGCACCCGGCAATGCAGTTTCCGAGATACGATGGTAGCGCCAGAAAACACAGCCTAGCGAGTAGACGCAGCAAAGTCGAGTGTCTATCCTCCGCATCCTCCATGTTCTGAAACGCTCCTTGACTTGAACGTGACTTGCCACCGCCTCAATGCAGTGCGTTTTAAACGCGTTTGTAGCGTTTGTGCTGCCTTGGCCCAGCCTGAAAAGAGCGCGTTCTAAACGCGTTTGTGCTACATTGAAGGCGGTGGCAACATCCCTGAGGTGATTACGAAGGCACGTAGGAAGCGTTCGTTGAAAGAGGCGCCCAAAAGGGGGACACTTGAGCGCGTCGATGTGTCCAGCGAGCGTTTCATTTTCTTGGTATCCCTGGCGGCTGGTGCCCTCAACACTTAGGCGTTCGATAAGAGCTCCATCGCGCCCTCTGGTCAGTGACGGGTGCCTATACTGCGTCGTGGCCCGCGCGCTGCGTCTGCGTCGTCTCGCTGCAGGCGACCCACGACGCCTTGGGGGCCCACGCTAGTTTTCGATTTTTGGGTCTTGGGACAACGCGAACGCAAGAGCCCAAGAGTGGCCTGGGTTCTGCGCGTGCGCCCTGGCCGCTTGCAAATTTCTTGTGTCCCCAAGCTCCTTGGGGCCCCAATTCTCAAACTCCCTATTAAAATCATACGAGACGCGGGCCATACTGCGTCGTCGCCTTGGGGACCCACGCTAGTTTTCGATTTTTGGGTCATGGGACAACGCGAACGCCCAACAGTGGCTTGGCTTCTGCGCATGTGCCCTGGTGGCTCGCAAGCTTCCCGAGTCCTGAAGCTCCTTGGGGCCCCAATTCTCAAACTCTCTATACAGTATACGCCGGAATTATCTAACTCATTGTGTGGGGAAGCATCAGGCGAAACAGTGCTTTAACGGCGCAGCTGTTTAAGCTGGAGAGAAGAAAGAAAAAAGGAAAAAATCACAGCATATCCAAGGAGTGAATGATGATGAGTGGGCGAAGCTGCGGAGGTTCATCGGTAAACCGTGAATCTTCCGTGAATTCTGCCCAGTACATCATCACCGACGTGAGATCGGGCGCGTTTATACTAAAGGTTCGATGAGTTATGACGACTTGCAGCTCACTTTAATTTTACATGTACGCTGTGAATTTTCATTGTTTAGAAAACCATTGCTTTAGAAAACACCTTGCGTCTTTCGCTAAGCAGCTGGCGTCTTTTTCGTTTTGCTTTAGAAACATCTGGCGTTCTTTCGTTTTGTTTTTACAAAACATCTGGCGTCTTTCGTTGGTTTATTTCATCAATCAACGGCGTTTTGAACAAAATTTTTATTGTTTAATCACGCACAGGAGAAATCTCACCAGGCACTACCTTGGAGGTAAACAATGGCTGCTAATGGGAATGAGAGACAGAAGAAGTCGGCTTTTAGCTAACACTTACACTTCTACAGAGACAGAAGAATTCGGCTTTTAGTTAACGCGCACGCTGCGAATTTTTTATTGTTCAACAACGCACAGGAGAAATCTCCCACCGGCACCACCTTGGAGGTCAAAGGGTAAGACTTGTTACTCACTACTACGAGCACGACGAGGGACGAACGGGTGCCGCCTTAAGGAGCTTCGCCCCTAAAACTCTATTAGAGTATCAGTATATGGACGTCAGCTAAAGCATGTCATAGCCTTGTATATCAAGGGTATGAGAAAGGGAAGTTAGGCTGCGGAGGACTGATGCTGAAGGAAAATGAGGAGGCTAGAGGTACAAACCAAGCATAACCATGTACAGCATAGAAAGAGGTGGGAAAGAGATGTGGGGGTGAGGCGGAGGGAAAGGAGGAAAGGTGGCAATATAGAATGGAATAAAGAAAGAAAGAAGAAAGAAAGAAGACGATGAAAGAACTCAATCTGCGTTCGCATTGCAAGGTGGTGGCGCTTGCTTGCCAACTCCGCTCTTTACTCAGATTGCACAGGTATTAAACTGGCTTTAAATTTTATAACTTCCGAATGCGATCAACGGCACAGACGCTAAATGTATGCTTGATGCAAAAGCACACGTGCGTTTGCATGCATCGATGCGGTCGCCATCTATGACGACCGCGTCGCCCAGCTTTCGTGCACTCGATTAGGCGTTCATACCATGCATGGCCGGATTGAAGAGGCGCGCGAAAAAAAGGACGCCTGGGCGCCTCTCCAGGTCTGGTCATATCTTCTCGCGCTGAGAGAATCAACGTAGCAAAAGAAAGGCACGGACAGACACACCTGTGCCCACCCCTCATCGGCTCTGCTGCCGGCGAAGAGCGTTTCGGGCCGGCATACCCCTTTATCCCCCATATCGGCATCCTCACGTGGTCCTTATGTCGGTGCGGTGATAGCGGGCGATTGTCGACGCAATCTTCGTCGCCTCTTCCGCGGCTGCCCATCTTCAGGTGAAGGAGGTGTAACGCATTACGATACAGAGGTCCTGCGGAACGTATGCGTGTCTCCGACCGGGACGAATTGCGGCGATCTTGGGGCTGGAAATTCAACAAGGGTTCCGTGTGCTTGGGACGCGGCCGTTCAATTATGCGCGCAACGCCCTGACCATTCTCAACGGGTCATATGTGTACGTATACACTGTTCCCTCCCTCATTCCTTTGTTTCTTCGCGTTTTTTTTATCCAGACGAAATAATAATCCACATAGGTATACCCTTTCGTGATCTCCGTCTCGCGCAGTGCTCTGTTTTGGATTAGAAATGTCTCCTTATACAGTAACATCGCCGCACATAGATAAATCAACGTCCGACAAAAGCATTCCCGCTGCCTCGCGCATTTACAGAAAGCTTTTTCCCCCGGGAGCATTGTCCCGACGGTTTGATATAGTCCGTTTACTTTTCCGTCTCCCACGCCATGGTCGTCCGTGCATCCTATAATGCAGCATCGAAAGCAACGACCGGGGCGCGCAGTCGTGCACGACACGCGGCGCGACGGCAGCGCGATCGCCGTCGAGGCGCCAAAGCCACCAAAGCCGCGGGTTTGCCCCAGGGGCCTCCGAGGTGTCGCGTGCCACGAAGAGCGCCGCGCCGTGCAATATCGATCGCGGCAGGAGCCGACGCCCGGTCGCGCCGCCGTCGCGGCGTGAGCTGCCCGCCACGGGCCGCGGCCGACCTGGTTCGAAGGGGGGGGGGATCCACCGGGGCGCGGCGGCCGTCATCGCGTCGCCGCCTGTTATCGTAGTCGTGGGCCCCGCCGTCCCTTCCCCCAACCGCGCGAGCGAGCGCGCGTGCCCGGCGTCCCGATGCGGCCGCCGCGGCATTCCGGCACACGCACCGGACGGCGCGCGGCCACCGTTTGTTCGTGAGCCGGCGCGCGCCTCCGGCTTGTGCTTTGTCCCGCGGCCTCGGGTTAATTGTGTCACGTAGGCAGGCACGCGTCCGATTCGGCAGCGACGCTGTGGCGCCAGCTTCGTGGTTACAAGTGATTCCCGGAGCTGTGAGCAAAAAGAACGATACCATTCTTGGGACACGCGCGAGGAAAGTGCACCATATATAGTGCAACGGCAGTTTGTAAGTTAGGTATACCTCTCGTGTACGCGCACGCACGAAGCAGAGATGCTGGAATCACGCGGGCACATGCCTTTATAACGATGTGGTGCATGCGGTTACCGGAAGATTTGCGGTTGTATATAGATCCAGTAAAACGTGTGGCCTCGTTAGTATAGGAGGCGATTAATCTTCGTCGCATACGTCTACTACCGGTCTGCAGTGTTGCTGCGAGACTGTCAGCGGCGGCGTGCATCGACGTGCACAATTTGCAAATGGAAGCAATGAGTGTGGCACTGCAGTCACGGCTTCAGTCGCTGTCCCGAACTGCATGCACCGGCGGACTGTGCTCGTGTATGTATATATATATATATATGGCCGGACTGGCAGGCGCACTGGCGTTCCTTTTGAACGCCTGCGCATCTCGAGTCCGGCCATGAGATGTATACAACCGCCCCCTCTCTTTGTCACTGACGAGGTCTGGTTATAAAGAATGGGCAACACTGGGAAATACATGCGCAGTATATTACTTGAGCCGCATCAGTGAGCTTTTTATAGAAAAGTGTGCCCCAGGGGATTTGTGTGTGTGTGTGTGTGTGTGTGTGTGTGTGTGTGTGTGTGTGTGTGTGTGTGTGTGTGTGTGTGTGTGTGCGCGTGCGTGTGTGTGTGCGCGTGCGTGTGTGCG
Organism: Rhipicephalus sanguineus; assembly: GCF_013339695.2. Classification (NCBI taxonomy): domain Eukaryota; kingdom Metazoa; phylum Arthropoda; class Arachnida; order Ixodida; family Ixodidae; genus Rhipicephalus; species Rhipicephalus sanguineus. Next base: position 125,788,317 of record NC_051178.1, read on the forward strand.
CGCGCGCGCGCGCGCGCACCGGCGTGGCTACGTGAAGGTCTTGCTTTCCGTGTTTATCAACGGCGAATATATGATGATATGCCTCGTTCATTTTCCAGTCCACAGACGTTCGTAAAGAGGTCTACACCTGACTGTTGAGTCCTAGCGTAAAGCAAGATATGGACGACAGTGCCCTTCCCTGTCGCTAATCAATACCAGTCAATTGTATGCTCCCTGAGAATGGACCGAAAAAGAACAAACTAAAAGGAAACGTTAATAGACAGAACAGAAAGAGAATCCGACTGTATGTTGCATTCTCTGTAAAACATATATGATGTCGCCTTGATCGTGTCACTGGTGTTAATTATAGGAGGAGATCATTTGGCATAGACCCACTGTTTTGCCAGGTGAAAGTGTATACGAGGTTTCGTATTGAGTTTCAGGGTGTATACGGGTACAGTAAAACCTCGGTGATACGAATCTCGCGGGGTTATCAAAAATATTCGTATCATCCGAAATTCGTATCACCAGAAAACATGGAAAATTAGTATGCGACAAAAGAAAGTTGGCATACGTTTTGATTCAGTGTTTCTCAGGGCCGCAGCGACGTCACGAACAGCCCTGAATTATTGCCAGCAAAGTTTTTTAGATGTCAACGATCATACTTGTGCGGTGCATGCGCGCGTGTGTAATTAATGAACCAGATGTGTTGTGCCCCGTGACCGCTAGTAGTCCCTTCCTAATCTTACTACGCTTTTCTGCATGACACGAAAGTACTGCGGCGAAAGTGACTTAACAAGCGCTTTGCATAGATATAGAGGCCAAGCTTCTTCGCCAAGACCGTCCTCTTCGCCTCTTGGGGCCTTTGTCCACCTTTAATAGGACTTCATGACAGACCCGCAGCCCAAGTTTCAGTCTTGTTTCATAGAACGTCTGATTGCGGGGACATGGCTTGCATCGACGTGGCAGGCACGTGTTAATAAAGTACAAAGACGCTGCTGTCCCGAGCACAGGAGCACGCGTCAACGCGTCGGGAAAGAAAAAGCGCGACGTCAACTTCATCTGTAATCTAAACGCGACGCGCCTAAAGGCCTCCAAGATTCGCGCCCACTATCTCGGAGGCAACGACGCACCGTGGATGGTCGCGCAGCGCGCATGTCCGCGGCCGCGCGTGACTGCCGGGTCTTCGGCGACAGCGCGGGCAGCACCTGTTCGTACCTGTGCGGTAGCGTACGTTCGTATCAAACGTCGTGGGGTGCAAATCGGTTCGCAACAACCGTATTCCAACACATTACAGGCTAATGGGTCTTGGCCAGGACCACATAAAAATTCTTATCACCCCGAAATTCATACGAGTCGTGATCGTATCACCGAGGTTTTATTGTATATGGTTTATAGCACATATACCCTGAAACTGTCAATACGAAAGCTCGTATATATACTAGGTATATGTTCTATGCCGGTCACGCGCTGAGATACGGGCGGTGTTCTGGCGGTGCACGTCGCTCTGCAGGGCGCTGCAAAATTTAAATGCACACTCGGTAAAACCGGGGATAACAAGCGGAATCAGCGCTTTGTCAATTCATTTGCTAGTCTCAGCAGCACCCGGCACAAGCGCTCGCACGATGCGTGAAGCATGCATATATATCACGCCGCGGGACAACTCAAGAGTCTTGGCATATAAGACGCTTACGCAAGCCGTTCACTGTCGAGGCGTCATTCCACGCTGGGGTGTTCTATTTATACGCGGCATTTACACGCCAAATATAACGTCCTCGCTGAGATTCGCTCCGAGATCGCGCGGGGATGGACATCCTCGATGCGTGCGAGCATCTAGGTCCGCAATGATATACTTACCCCGCAGAGTATATATAGGTGGCGCTGGGATCGCTAGTTCTTCGCAGGTTCATACACCCGGACTCTCTCGCAAAGGCGAGCAAGAAGCCTGCATCTCCTCCCGTTCACCACTGCGGCTGCCGCTCCGCCATCGGCCGATAGAAGCCGAGGAAAGTCCGGCGCGACAGCCGCAGCGTTCTCGTTCTCGCAAAAAACAGCGAGCAGCGGCGTCGAGCAGATGGCCGATAGTGGCTGGCAATCCTGCACACGGCCGACCTTATATATATATGCGGCTATAGAGGAAAGCAAAAAGCGATGGCAGGGCCGCGCGTACGATCTTGCTCCTTTCGCGGCGCGCGATGGAGGCGGATGCTGGCGCGGATCTGGAGATGAGGGCATCCGCGTCGTGGCCACTGCCAGCGAGGCCGGACGAAAGAGAGCGCGCCAGCTGATGCCCGGTGACGTCACAAGAGGGGACGCGAATCTCGCTCTCCATCGGGAGCGTCAAGGTCGAGGGCGCCTCCGATGTATGCGGGGCAGCGGCGCGCGTGCGACCGCGGCGACGTGTGTGCGCCCGCGATACGCGGCTGCACAGCTTCCGTCTACATCACCTTGCTCCCTCCCCCCTCCTCCTACCCTGGGGGAAAAGCCAGGTGTGAGGTGCAATGAAGACGTACGCTGGATACTTTTTCGCTATCTACGCAGCTACATTATACACGCCTTTATCCTTCACGTTACACCGCCGCAACTATATAGCACATGCATTATTCATGTACAGTAGCATGGCTGAGTCTATCGAGCGAACATTTTGTAACGTTTGTAATGACCTCTTTCCCATACTGTATTGTAGACCTCGCGCGCGCGTTTTCTCTCTTTCTTTCTCTGTGTGTGTGCACGTATTTGTCCCGTGGAATGTGTATATTTCTCCCAATATTTGGTGTACATATATGGGTATATGAATGTCCAAGAAATGCAATTCTCTTTCCTGCGCCGGTGGTATTCTCATAAACAGATATGTGTTGGAAAGTTCGCTCTAATCGTGCCTATATAATATGAGCCTTATCATGACTGTGAGGTGTGTGACATTGTGCGTGCATGCTCTCCCCCCCTCCCTCTCTCTCTTTCTCTATCTTTAAAATTCCACACCCCTTTCCCCTGTGTAGAATAGCATATAAGTCCTTCTAGGTTGGTTAGCATCCCTGCCTTTCCTTTCTATCCTGTTCCTTCCTTCCTTTGAAGACAATATCGAATCCTTGCGTGTGAACTTGAGGCATGCAGCGCTCACACACGCCCAGAAATAACACACCGTCAGGGTTAATTCTGTCTGCGTTAAATCTGCCTTCAACGGTCGTCACAGCCCTATATGATTACGTTTCACGCGTGGCTGTCTATACCGAAACGCACGTCCCTTAACTCCACCGTCGCTCTGTCCGAGCTCCGAACAGCGCACGTCCTTCCAATCCACCGTTCCTCTGTCCGCGAGCTTCAAAAAGCGCACGTGCTTCAACTCCACCGTCCCTCTGTCCGAGCTCCGAAAAGCGCACGTCCTTCCAGTCCACCGTCCCTCTGTCCGCGAGCTTCAAAAAGCGCACGTCCTTCAACTCCACCGTCCCTCTGTCCGAGCTCCGAAAAGCGCACGTCCTTCCAGTCCACCGTCCCTCTGTCCGCGAGCTTCAAAAAGCGCAAGTTCTTCAACTCCACCGTCCCTCTGTCCGAGCTCCGAAAAGCGCGCGTCCTTCCAGTCCACCGTCCCTCTGTCCGCGAGCTTCAAAAAGCGCACGCCTTCAACTCCACCGTCCCTCTGTCCGCGAGCTCCGAAAAGCGCCTTGGCGGAAGACATCTCCGCATACGATTGCATTGACGCGGCATGCGCTCCCCCGTGCAAGAACCCTCTGCAGGCGCCGCACGACTGGAACTGCGAAACCCTCACGCTTCGTCGTCGTGCTCCCGATCGCGTACATGCGGGTTGCATTTCTGCAGCGTCGCGGAACCAGTTCCGCAGCTGTGCCGTTCCTCCTGGCAACAGCGGTGGCGGCGCCGATATGCCGCCGGAGGCCAAACACTTCAAGGCGTGGTGGAGTGCAGCCGCCGCATACACGTGGCTCAGCACTTATCGCATTCCTTTCTCCGCTCACGAAGAAATAAACGGGCTCACATCTACCGCACTGCCGTGCGATCGATCTGTTGCGTATAGCAACACTATATGTGGCGTGGATGTGCACGTATCGCTCCCGTAAGAGGGAGAAAATTAAAGGAAAGAAATGGGTGAGAGAGAGAGTGGGTGCATCTGCACGGGTAAACTATTGCGCTCCATCGTGTGTTTTGTTTAGTCTGCAACACTTCTTCATAATAAGCAGATGTGTAATGCTCCGCACTGCTCGCAGGTAAACCAATCGCCGGTGCGATGTCCAATGCGGTCTTCACATTCGTCAGCGCGAACTTTCGCGCTTCACACCGCACCTTTTTCTGCCTGTTTCCTCGCGTCTCTTGTTCCTTTAGCTGTTTCATCGTCTAAATTCAACACGTACCAACCTGCCCAATTCAAAGGGGTCATGAAGCACACCTTGGGCTTGTTGAAAAAACACATCCTGTGGAAAGCTGACACGGCTATGAACTGCTCTGCCAAATATTACAGTCGTGCGCGCCGCGTAAAGCGCTAGACACATGGTGCGATTCGGCATCCGATCCGACGTGCGACGCCGCATGCGGTATACGGCAATTCAGGACACATGGGGGCGAACGAGCAATCAGCGCGCAGGCTCCGCCCACACACGGCACCCCGGCTTGCACTCTCGGAAGACATTGCATCCTCTTCGTTGACTGCAAAACAAACAACCTTACGCAGCCACGCTTCGTTCTGTAAGCACATTGCCAATAAAGCTACGCCTTCGCAAGCGACAAACATCTCAACAGCCCGCATTCACTCGCGACTCCGAGTAGGCCTGTCACGACACCGAGCGTAGGCCTAGCAAGGCGGACGCTGTCGCTAGCGCCGTTCGCGATCAAACGCGAGCTGATCGTCGAGCACTTATTTTTATCAACACGATTAAAACTTTTACGCTGATGACACGCGTTTACATGCGCAATTGGTTTTCTCGTAGGCCTCGATTTGACCAGCAACGGTGCAAGCGAAGCGGGCCGGTTCGCCGAGACGGCTGGTACGGCTGTTACCTGCTAAGTGGCCTTCCATCACGGCTCGATATATCGCTTGTGGTTCGGAAACGGGCGCCGCCTTGCACAAATGACACACTTCAAACGTCATGGGTTATTTGATGTCAGAAAGAAAGTTTATCCAACGTTTTTCGTGATCGGAGCCGTCCGAACGTAGTGCAACAAACGCGCAAACAAACAAACAAGCAACAAACGCGCCACCAGAGGCGTGACGTCAGGCGTCTCCCGCGCTACCATTGGCTGCGGCCGTCAGACCGACGCGGCAGCCGCGCGGCTACATTGAGCAAGTTGGATGCCCGTGCGGCGTGCGAATCGTCTCCGCACGCTGATGGAACCTGTTGGGCGTCTGTCGGATGCGGCTGTTGGCACGAACAGCCGTACGACGAATCGCATCCAAATTCGCACCATGTGTCCAGCGCTTAAAGGCCACAAGCGGAGCGCGAAGTTGCCGTTTCCCCATCCTCTTTTCAAACAGAGGCCGGTTCTCACTCTCGTCGGTGGGCGGGGCGTCTGCACGTTGACGTCGCGGATATGCCAGTTTACGTCGCAAGAGACAAAGAGATATAGCATGTTTATTGGCCGATAGCCGAAGTAAATCGAGAGCGGCGTTCGGATCAGATGCGCTTCTTGCCACGGGGTGCCGCCACTTGCCGGCGCCGCACTCCTCAGTACATGGGAGCCGCACTCGCGCACGCGAATCACAGCGGGAGAGCGATCGCGTTTCATGACGCGCGCTGACGTAACTTCTTTCCCCCGTGCCATCCCTCCCTATGTAGCTTCCAGTGCGCTCGTCGGCACGAGAAAAGAGAGAAAGCGCTGAGAGCGTGCGCCAAACCCCCGTAACTCCGCTCATTCTTGACGGATTCGAGAAAGTTTTGCGGCAATCGATTCGGGAGGCACTAAACTCCGATACTGAGGTCATTAGGTTATTAGTTGGAAAAGTGGTTCATGACCCCTTTCAAGACGCTAACACTTTCCTTCTGCCATCGCTCCCCCTCCCCCCTGAAATATTTTAAAAGCGCAGCCTGTTATAAGAGAACAGCCTCTGAGAATGCAAGTATGAAAGTATGCATGTCTGAAAGCTATGCAGGTAATCATGACGTTTCAGCGCAGTCATGCGCCAACACTGGCGTATACGTTCAACACTGGCCAACAGTGCGTAGATTCAACCCCCCCCACCCCGAAATTTCTCAGTTTTACATGTGTATATATGCAGGCACACGTATACAACCTCGTGCACGCACGAACATACATAAAGTATGGTTGTTGACCCCCCCCCCCCCCTCCCCCCCCCCCCCCCCCCCATTTTCTGGTACGCTGCTGTGCGCCAGTGAAACGAGCGCGCGGACTTATAAAGCGACGCATGCATGTGTGTTGTGCCCTAAGCCTGTCGAGCATTAGGCGTGATAGCCTGTCGAGCATTAGGCGTGATAGGGAGATAGCGACCAAGAACGGTCAGTGTGACATGCGCCACAGCTTCCTCAATATTGGCGTCGAAAGAGCTCGACAAGTAAGTCGATTTGACTGAAAAATGGCCACATATCCTGTGGCTACTCGAGATAATCAGGTTTATTATACCTATATCTCCATGAAATTTCCTCCCATAATAAAGACCTCTATCTATATACAGGGAGCTGCGTGAATCAGGCCTCGGTTAACGCCACCCTTCGGATGGAGAACAAAGCAGTATTCGAAGCACGTTACTTTACGCGGCAGGGGATTGTCTTCAAGTATACACCTACAGTATGCATTTTGATTGTGCCAGGAACACCATGCCTGACATACGTATACAGCCGATGGACTTATTTATTACGAATTACATGCACACGCAGAAGAAGAGCGCACATACGCATTTAAGTTATGCTTCTGCACATCCATGTGCACACACTAAAAGTTCAGCGTGTGCATCTCCCGTGCGCTGCTTTATTATTCTTTTTTCTCTTACGTCTTTTCAGTGGTTCCACTGCCAGTTATACTATATACACGATTAGCGCGCTATTATATATTCGGTAAATCGGCTAACCACATTAAGCGCAGTTTCACTTTCCACACAAAATTAAACCGTGTGTTGTTCACGCTTTACACTCGGTCATAACCCTCCACAAGGAGTTCATACGAACTATATGAGAAATTAATTGGATATATAGCTAGGAACGTGCCGCACGCTACTAAAAACGTGCCACGGAAGGCTTAAAGGGACACGTGGAGCAATGAATCTGTTTATAAATTGCGCTTTGAGAACTCTAATGTCGTTAATTCCATCATCATATCTTTATTAATAGAGGGGAAAATCAGTCAAAGTTTCGTTTTTAAATTTCGCGCCGAAATCTCCGTGCTTCACGTTTCGGAGTTTCCCAAAGTGTATTTTCGTATTTTAACGACATTGGCTCAACGAAATTTCCTGAAACTTGGTATTTTAGCTCTATGGTCCCCTCAGAGGACAATGTACTTCATTTTTACTGATCAGGAACTACGTAGGACCGAGTAAACGCCTTCAAAATCTATGACGTCACGGCTTTTGGTACGGAAATTTCAAAGCTGGTGTCGCCGCCCTCATTTTCTTTTTGCGCGTCTTCTCGCTTGTCAAGCGTCTTATCGCGGCAATCTTGATGATTTTGGTGTTAAGAAACAGTAACTTAGTAACACGAGAAAAAACTTTGTTTCTCTTTATGTCGATCACTAAACTCAATCATGTAGAGCTGAGAAGGGGTTTGCTAGTAATTTCTTTCTATCTTTTTTTGCTTCCTTCCTCTCTTTTTCCTTCGTTGCTACTTGACGGGTCTTTTTAGGAAGCGTGTATAGCATGCGAGTGGTGCAATCTCGTGGCAGATCCATGCCGCGGGATGAGGCGACCTTGACGCCAACGCAATACCGCACCCGCCGCCGCAGCGGCGTCAGCACCCGTCGGCTGCGCAACCCTGCCTCCTCCTCACCCGTCTCCAATTTGCATATGCCAGCGCAGAGTGCCGTAACGGCGAAAGAACTGCCGGACCCGGGCGGCCGCTTGTGAAAGCGCGCAGCGCGCGCGGAGTATATCGCGTTTCGCTGCTGTTGCTGGCTCTTCCAGCAGATTCTATATAAGGACTCTATCCGTCTGTCTGGTGAAGTGAATCCGTGGGGACTGAAAAGCTGATCATGGTGACGTGAATCTGTATGATTAAGTGTAAATGTCATGACTGTTGAGCCGCAGCTTTGGGAATAAGCAATTACATTGTCGAAGTGCAACTGCACTGGGAATAATTAACATGGTGCTGTTTGGTCTAAAATATATCAGTCATTGTGACATCGCCATCAGTGTCAAACGAGATTAACCACGCGCCCTGTGACTGCATTTTGCCTTGTAGAAAAGTGAAGAGCTTTTGATGAAGTGACACCTGCAGTCAAGTCGAATCGCAACAGTTTACTTTCAAACACACACACACACACACACACACACACACACACACACACACACACACACACACACACACACACACACACACACACACACACACACACACACACACACACACACACACACACACACACACACACACACACACACACACACACACACACACACACACACACACACACCTAATAATCCAACTGGCCCTTCAAGGCATTCAACTTTAGCTTTTAACAAAAATTGGGCAGCTACGCACTACAGTATAGTGCGAAGACTATGTACATATATATAAAGAAGCGGCGGAGCTAGTGGCGTTGCCCTCCTCTCTTCCCTCCTCCTCACCCTCACTTCCCTTTCCCACCCCTTGCTATACTATACTATACTATACTATACTATACTATACTATACTATACTATACTATACTATACTATACTATACAAGACAGCTCCGCTAACGTGAAGCCTGGGGAGGCGTGAAGCACCGGTGTTTCCCATATAGGGACACTTCAATAGCAGTGAGAGGACAGCGTCCAGCCATTTTATGTAGCGGCCGCGGTCCTGCGCCCATCGCAGACAGCGCCCTCCGCAGGAACAGGGCTTTCGTGAGCGAACGCGCCGTCTTATTTGCCACTCGGAGAAGCGCACGTCGCGATGTCTCTCGCGGGCGAGCGCGCGTTCTCGCGAGCTTTTCCTGAGCGAATGCGCCGTTTTATTTGCCTCTTCCTTTACCGACGGGCGACGACGACAGGAGGCGCCGACAGACCGAGCGCATATAAGGTGCTTCGCCCTTAAAACGGTCATACAAGAGTGACGTACAGCAATTGTGTATACCGCGATCCGGCCCGTGGTACAACCTCGGTTCAATGACATGCTCGGTCGATGCGCGACGCCGTGCGCGCAATGTATCTCGCCAAGGTCGAACAGCTGGAACAGTGGAGCAGCTATAGGCGACTGGATTCCTCCCCTGCATACGAGAACTGCAAACGATGCATCAGCCGCCTCGGACGGAAGAAAAACAAATGCCGTTTGCACTTTTTTCGCAACGTGACACTGTATAAATGTATGCACAAGGCTGGACAAAACGAATAGCTCACGCGTTGCCGTCCTTGGTCGCTGTCGCACGAAGCTGCGAATGCAGCAGCAGCAACATTCGAGAGAGCAATCAACTCGGCCTAAGCTAAAGAAAGGCACGCAAGAGGCAAGTATACAGCGCGATTAAAGAGACGAGATGGACGGCGAGATAGACACGTGGATACCGAGAGTCGTGCAGCAGCACGCGACGACCCCGTGCGGCGCGGCTGGCGCCAAACCAGCGGAGCGCTAAATAACGCAACCTGACAGGCCTGTTTGAAGGCGGTGAGGGGGGGAGCCCGGGGCGGGAGGGACGGCGCGAGCGGTTAGCATGCAAGCTGCGGCTCCACGGACGCGCTCCGCGATCGTTGATCGAGGTGACGACCGCGCGCGCATACGTGCGTCTCTCTTATCGCGCGCCTCGCAGTGCACCTGCTCCTGCTGGTGACTTCTGTAGTTAGTGGTGCGATCGAGGAACCGCGGCGCAACCCGTTTCCATATAGAGCGCATGTAAAAATCTCCCGGGGCCGACACCTGACGACAGCTTTTGCAGCGCGCCTCCTCGCCACCAGATTCGGCGCCGATAGCCTCGAACGCTTCGGGGACAGCGAACTTGTCCCTCCGAAACACTCTGCGGGAGTTTATACGTGCGTGTAGGAATCGTATCATGTGCGCGAAGGTAGCGCAGCGCACGCTGGAATCTGACCTCTGCATGGCTTGTGCGGTGCTTCACGGAGGAGCCTTGAGAACAAGAACACTCCTCCCGACGCCCTTTAATGCGGGTGCGTGCGTGTATTTAAGAATGTCATTTTATGATATGCGCACGCTTTCCAGATCCATTTGCACGCGTGCCTCTTCCTCTAGGGTTGGGACTAATTGGAATTCAGGTAGCGCACCTGCGAACGGCCTGCGTGCGTTTATCTGTGTCAGTAATTGCCCCGCGATATATCTGGAGAATGAAGGGGACGGGGTAGGGAGGGGGCTTGTATACATTTTTTTTATCATACAGATATAAGCAGCACATATGGGCGTTCCTCGTATATAATTTCAGCTGATGCTCGTCCCGCAGCTTCGTTTATATATTTGCGATAGATGTGACGACACACACACACACACACACACACACACACACACACACACACACACACACACACACACACACACACACACACACACACACACACACACACGCACACACACACGCGCGCGCACACACACACACACACACACACACACACATATATATATATATATATATATATATATATATATATATATATATATATATATATATATACACAGTATGTGGATCCTGAAAAGGGAGCTTCGTCAGTGACCGATGTTATGGAAGGAGTAAAGACCCTATACTGAACTTCACCCGGCCTTTACGCAGTTGCTCAACAATGTGTTAATTAATGCTGCTGGCGCCGTTTGACTTGGCGTTCGTACAACTCATCAGCGATACGGGGCGTGTATAGTGGATCGACACGTTCTGTAATCATCGTCGCGCTTACCGCATGCCAATGAGTGCGGCAACAGGCCCATGCCTTATGGTTATTCAATGTCGTATACACAACGTTGTGATGGCATGCTCATGGGCGCCTTGTCCACTGTCCATGCCATGCCTTCCGCGTGTGTCGTTGCTCATTAGGGGATCAATTTCAGCTGCATATCTATTAATGGCAAAACACAAATACACTGACCAAATTTCGCACCTTTGTAGAACGCCGCATGGATCGGTGACATATGCATGCTTACTCAATATATTCAGCACGCTCTATACATGCTCAACAAGCACAACCACAATCCGGGTAGTTAGAGAATTACAGATATATATATATATATATATATATATATATATATATATATATATATATATATATATATATATATATCTGTATACGTGACTTACTTCTTGTTTCTTACATATAATCCGCATAACATTTAACATTTACGCTCTCGCGGCCACGCTCTGTTGCTTTAGCCCCTAAGCGTTTCTTTAGTTGGCTTTTTATAAAATGCACCTTGGGTAGTGTTCCCTATTCATTTATTATTATTATTATTATTTTAGTCGACTTATGCCCGTTGTACCTCATGCGGGGTGGTGCGAGCTGCTCGCATGCACGTTATTAACGTGATAGCGTTGAATTGAGCTCGTTTCGCAGAAATTTGGGTGTCGGTGTCGGCGTCGGCGTCGTTGGTTGTGAGCGAAAAATCATCTTGTCAGTGACCGAAAAATCGCAAATAAAAATCTTTGGGTTCGAGTGAGAATCCAACCCAGGCCGTCTGCGGGGCAAGCAGGTGTTCTACCACAGAGCCATGATATTTATTTATTTTTCTTTAATACATGGAAAGGTGACCTGTTATTGCCGTGACCCGCGCACTACATAATTCGTCACATTATAATTACCTTAACATACACAACACCCAAATTTTTCCGTACAGTATAGGAGGCATTTCAAAAGTCAGGCAAACACACACAAGCGTCCAGAGGTGCACGGCCACTCCGGAACGGGCTCGAAAGTGTCAACAACACTGCGCAATTGAGCAGATTCTGAGGCCCGTGTACTTAGATTTAGGTGCACGTTAAAGAACCCCAGGTGGTCAAAATTTCCGGAGCCCTCCACTACGGCGTCTCTCATAATCATATCGTGGTTTTGGGACGTTAAACCCCAGATATTATTATTATTAATTGAGCAGATTCTTCTCGGAAGACAGACCTCGTCGATCGTGGTGGCTCGGCGTGTCTGTCAATAATGCGACTGTTCCACAGCGAATAAAGTCCTAATAATATAAACAAATCTGCTTCGGAGAAACAAAACACCATATGGATGTCATGCAGTGGAAGGAGTCTCTTTAACGCATGTTAAACGCTCTTAACGCAAGCGGAATGGTTCGTTTGAAACACGGGTATATGTGCTGACACCTTGCGAATACCATAGGAACAGCTACTAAAACCGCTTTCTGAAACATCCACGCGGTCGCACTAAAAGTCTGAAATCAATCGATTCAGTTGTTTTGTTCTGAAAAATTAGAACATGGCGAAGAAAAGAAGTGGGACATATGTGTCCCAGTACCCCACAAACGGTTAAAGGCGCATCCATTACAAAGCGTTCAGACATATTTAATCATAATCATCAGCAAAAGCATCAACAATGGGAACAGCAACAATGGGAACAGCGGGCGCAGGGGCCTGCGCCCGACGCGGACCGAGAAACACCTTCAACGACTTCATGCCATACACAGTCAGCGTTCTTTTTTTTTTCCTCGCCTCGTTTTCTGACTTCGTCGGTGTTCTTCTCTCTCCTTTTTTCTTTTTTTTTTTTTCTTTTTTCCTTTTTTTTTTCTTTTTCTCGTAATCTATCTCCCCCACTCTCTGAAATGTCCTTGAGAGCGACGCGGCAAGAAGCAAGACCGAACTTCGACGTCAGTTTTAACTCATCCCCCGAGGAAGGGAGGCCCCCTTCCGAAACTGTTGGGAAATAAATAGTTATATCACTGTTGACAACGCCTCCGTTGTATTATACCCATTACCCGAGAAGAACTGGCCCATTGAACCATATATATATATATATATATATATATATATATATATATATATATATATATATATATATATATATATATTTTTTTTTTTTTCTGCCCTGCAAGTGGTCCGCCGCGGTGGTGTAGCGGTTACGGTGGTCGAATTTCGATCGAGGCGAAATTCTAGAGGCCCGTGTACTGTGCGATGTCAGTGCGCGTTAAACAACACCAGGTGGCCAAAATTTTCGGAGCCCTCCACTACGGCGTGCCTCATAACCATATCGTGGTTTTGGCACGTAAAAGCCCAGATATTATTATTTCCTGCGCGTGAAATGCATCACACGCACTTGTTGAGAAGCCATTCTTCTCCAGATATATAGATACCATTCGACGATCCTCCCACGCCCGCTGGTGACCGCAGTTCAGGTGTCAGCTAGCTCCCAGTTAGCAGCTGCTCAGCTGTAAAAAATCTCTTATGCTTCCCTTCTTTGGGTACATATATTTCCCTAAGTTAGACATCCACTTACTGCTGCTGTTCATTACACGAAGATCTGTTTATTACTCTCCGCAAGACTAATACGTTGTTATCATCTCCCCCCTTTTAGGGGCGAAGCACCTTAGGGCCTAGGCTTGTCCATACTTCCGCGTCCGGTCGTCGCGGTACACGAAACCGAAACCGACAGCACTCTGTACAACTGAAACCGAAAACATCTGTGAAAAAAGATCAACAGCACCATGTACAATCGAAACCGAAAACATATGTGAAACAAAGGTTAACAAAATGTGAACAAGCACAAAAATAAAATGACAAAACACCGTAAGAACACCGACATTAAGCGCCCATCAATCACTCATGTGACAGCACAATGCACGCTGCAGTGAAAAATACACAAGAGTCACGGGTGATTTACGGTAACACCGAACGATTCCCAGGTGCTTCGCCCACTCATCATCATTCACTTCGTGGAGATGCGGTAATTTTTTTTAAATGCGAAGCATTTCTTGGAGAACCTTTAGCACTTGGAGCGTTTGTATCTATCTATCTATCTATCTATCTATCTATCTATCTATCTATCTATCTATCTATCTATCTATCTATCTATCTATCTATCTATCTATCTATCTATCTATCTATCTATCTATCTATCTATCTATCTATCTATCTATCTATCTATCTAGCCACCTACATCTGGGTGCTCTCATGATCGCCACCTTAACTTGGTGTAGACCAAAATTGGCATGGGAAAGTAAGAGGATTTGGCGAATATGACTGTCGGGTCATAACATGAATAACGTTAAAATCCTGTCGCGTGCGTCTTTAAACCCTTTCCTCCAGACACGTGTGGCACATACCCGTTTTGTGGTTCCAGTGTTGGCTCCGCTTTTATAGCAGCATAATAAACATTACATTTGTGTACCTATGATTCAGCAAGTTATATTGAAGCATTCCTCGACCCCGGAGGAATACATTAACGACAGCTACATATGATATTCACATGTCTGCACCATAAAGTGCACTTAGTTTCTCTAATACTGACGTATGTACTGTAACGTGAGGGCTGGCGTTACCTCGCACCATTAGTTACCCTTTAAACGCCAGTGTTGTCAACGCGCCTGGTAAGCGCACGATGTGCACATAGCTACTTACAAAAACACGTCGATCCACCTCTTAACGCTTGGCTCAAAGCTATAAAATACAGCATAAAAGTACTCGCCGAGTGCTTCGCAGGAAACCGATTCGCACAACGCGTGAGATCTGCCTTTTCTTTCCGTCGTAATCCTCTTCGGGAGCCATCCTCATGACTGCTGTGGGTGCAAGACTCGAGCGACGGAGGAGGCAGACAACAATGACGCTGTCCCCGCTTTTTCTTGGGATACTTAAACGGAGAAATTTTGGTCTGTCTTTCTGTCTGTCTGTCTGTCTGTCTGTCTTTCTGTTTGTCGGCACGTCACTCTATTCAGCCACTCGGCCAAAGTTGAACCACTTGCCCAAGGCCCAGCCATCTTGAACGGCTGACTAGGTTCATACTTGTGTACATTGTCGATCAAAAAGCAAACATTACGCATATCTGAGGCGCAACATCACTAGATAAGTATTAGGTGGTGTGTTCCTTTAATAGAAAATGCATACATACGTAATTCTTAAGACCCTAGTTTCTTAAGCTGCGCTGAAAATGCGACTGCGCTGAAACTTGCCTTCCTCCGTGCCCTCTGCACAAGCTCATTGTTGTGTTTCGGTTTCGGTTCTGTATTGCACTGTACGAATGCCATGGGGCGCCGCTCTGGCATTCCTGTTTTACCCAGGCGACGTGTAAATAAAAGAGTGTGTGGAGAGTACTCGTTGAGTGCGCACGTTTCTTCTGCTTCAGCGCTTCGCGCCAAACCGCGTGTTCGGGCTGACTGGCGTCCCCGCCGGTCGCGTTCGTCACCGCCGGTCTTCGCCTGCTGCTGTGCCGGGACTACCAGCCCGCAACACAGCACTTATGTTTCCCAACGTATTGCCAGATAGCGTCCATATCTCACGCAGCGCCTCTTCTATCGTCTTTAGACGACATTTGCAGCGAAGCACGCAGATACGCGGCCATTTTTTTTTGTCGCCGGTTCGCTCTTCCTCTTCCTTTACGCTTACTTTCACGCTACATTTCAACGGCTCTGTGTTCACGAAGATGAAAATCTGGGCGAGTTTGTAAGAATGCATAATATATAGAGCAGGTAACAGGTAGATTCAAAAGAACGATCTTGTGTGTGTCAGCCAGCCTTCCCTGCCTACGCCCCTGTGAGTTCTTTCCGCAGCTCCTGTGAAAAAAGTCTCGAGTCAGTATGCGTTCCGTAATCGCTTGCTTTCAGTTTTTGGCGTGTTTTGACTGCTTTGCTTGTATCATTTTTGTGGTAAGGACCGATCAAGATGTCGTGCCGTCGTGCTATTCATTGTGGGAAGAGATGTTCTTTCTTGGGTGACGATGTGGTGTTTCGATCTTTGCCGGTTGATGAATAGGCGTGGATTCTGAGTATAAAATTCAGTTTGAAGTTAGCGCTCGTCTCGCGTATATGTTCCTGGCTTGTGTCTTCGTATTTTCGCGCTACCTCCACTATTAGGCTCTGTGTTGACGTGAGTATTCTTCTCTTGTTCACAGCGCCTCCCGAGCTGGGCCTGATGTCGGAGTGGCAGTCGGTGCACTTTCGCTTCTCGGAGGCGGCGCTCAACCTGCACGTGTCCAAGGCCCATCTGTGGGTGTTCGTCAGCTCCAACCAGTCGCTGTCTTCCACGGCGGCCGTCTGGGTCACGCTCTACCAAGTGGCGAGGGACGCCGCCGCCGTGCCCGAGTTGCACCTCGTCAAGGTATATACATTCCGATATACTGCACACAGGAGGAGGAGGAATCGGGTTTATTTACCGAGTTTCAAATGGCGCGGTCCTCAGGGTGGCTCCATGTGGGCAGCGACCCTTTCGGCCTTGGCAGCAGTATATAGTTAAGTGTTTTTTTCTTAATCGGAGTTTTAACGCGATAACGTTAAAGAGCTCGTTTCGCAGAAATACCGGTGTCGGCTTCGTTGGTTGTGAGCGAAAAATTATCATCTTGTCCGTGACCGAGAAATCTAGAAAGATGCAAATAAAGTAAATAATAAAAATCACGCCATATCCACGAAGGGAATGATGATTGAGGAGCTGGCTCGGAGAAGATCGGGAAAACCCGTGAATCTTTCGAACCACAATCGGTCGCATACCTTGCACCTGTGGTCGAACGATCGATCGAGGAACTCGCGCTTGAAGCATGCGTCGGCGCCGCCAGCTTCGGCTTGCGACCGCTTTCGGCGCTTTACCGCTTTCCGCGCCCGCTCCGCTTCGAGGTTTTCTTGCCGCCTCCGCTTCGCGAGCCTTCTCGATGTCCGCACGACCCTGGCGTCTTTCTTCGGCCTCGCGAGCTCGCACCGCAGGGTCTTGCCGGCGGGCCCGCGCTGCTGCTGCCCTATAGCTCTAGCCGCCGTTTGAATCGCCTCCAAGGTATTCATGAGGAGTATCTGCGCTAAGTAGCGCGCGCGTGTGCAGCGCAGTGTGCAGAATAGGAGCAGAGCAGGTGTGTGCCGCGCCTATGGCGCTCCGCCTCGCCGACGGCGCGCCATCTAGCGGGCGACCTATGAACTATTGCACAGCTGCGCCTGTAGCGGTCGCCTCGGGAATTAAGGTTATACGGCGTGGGACTTCGCCCCAGCTTAAGAACCTGGCGAGCCAGCTCCTAAAAATATTTGGTTTGAGTGTAAATCGAACCGAGGCCTTCTGCGTGGCAAGCAGGTGTTCTACTAGAGAGCCACGCCATTGCTTGAAACAGCTTCGAAAAAAAAAAAAACGCTATATATGTGAATGTCTTGGAGATGTAATATTGCGTGGCAGAAGCGTGGAATCGTGCCAGGCGTCAAAACACGTAAATTGCGCAACGAGTGGGTGTTTTAAACGCCCACCCATTACAAAGCGCTCAGACATATTTAATCATCATCAGCAGCAAAAGCATCAACAAAGCGAGCAGCTGCGTAGGTTTGTGTGTTGTTTTACGGCATGTAGTGGGCCCTCCCAAATCTCCGCACTTGACGTTACAGATTTCAAAGTGTACTTTTCGTATTTTGCCGACATTGGCCCAATTAAATTTCCTGAAACTTGTTATCTTAAGTCTATGGCCCCCTCAGGGACAATGTACTTGATTTTTACCGATTAGGAACTTCGTATGACCTAGTAGACGCCGTCAAAATCCATGACGTCACGGCGTTTGATGTGCCAACTTGAAGGTGGCGTCGCTACCCGCGTTTTCTTTTTCGGGCATTTTCTCGCTTACCAAAAGTCTTCTCGCGGTAAGAGTGGTGTTTTCGGTATTGTGAAATCATAACTTACTAGTACGCGAGAAAATTGTTTTTCTCTTTAGTGTCCCTTTAATAACGCCAGTGTGGCCTTCCCAGACTTTGGAATACAATGTTGCAGTTTCTATCTGAGCTCAGCTGTCAGATCGATCTATTGTGCCGTTCAATCAAGTATATATAGTTTGTTAGAGTATATATTGTTCGAAGTTTGCGGTGTGGAGAGTTGTCCCGTCTTTACTATTACACGTGATATAACTTAAGGCAACGTTGACGCATACATATATATCGACGGCTACTTGTATCGTGAGTGGATGTTGATATGCTTAAGTTCAGGGAAAGATGGAAGCTTGAAGAGATGAAAAATAATTGAACACGGGGTATCGCTGGAGTAAACGTTTCGGCTTGTCTTCCTCAAGGCTGGAACTGCCTATACCTTAGCGCGTGTATGCCTATAATTAAAGGGACCCTGCAACACTTCTCGAACTAATCGTCAAAGAGCTTATATATTTCCTCACGTCAAAATCCGCCAAATACGAACGGGTTTACAGGGATTTGCCAGACGCCGCAAGAGCTTTCTCTCTCCTTTCGTATACTAGCGAGCGCGCTGAAAGCTACGCAGGGAGGGAGATGCGTCCCTTCGTCAGCGCGCGTCATGACTTAGAGCACTTTCTTTTCTTTTATTTTTTCTTCGAACGCGCGGCCTACTTTCAGTGTGATCACGAGCGTGCGCGCGAGCACGTGGCGGCATTCTGCGACGGGCACGGTAACTATGCAGCTCACGATGCTCAAGTCAGCCAATGGCGGAGGATTTTTGGGTTTATGACGTGGTCATTTCGGTTTATGGCATCATTTGTCGAGAGAGGAGGGAGCGATTTCTAGCTGGATTTTGGAATTAATTGTAAATTCCAGGTCGCGTGCTGCGCTGTAGTGTTTGGCTGGCGTGTTCTCAGGAGCCCCGTCTACCGATCGGCAGCGGTTTCTGACCATGCTGAAAAAGTGTTGCAGGGCCCCTTAGGTATAGGCAGGTGCCAAGGAAGGCAGGCGTGTATGCCTGCCTACCTTAGCGCGTGTGTGATACATTTAGTTATACAGCCGCACGGTTTTCTGCACTCCGTGAACACACAAATTCTACTTGGCCACTGCGGCATTATCTCGGCTGATTCTTATTTTTGTTATCGCGCCACCTATATTTGACGCGCTGTCGTATAACAGCGTACGACATCGTTCCTTATGTCGACAGTGGCCGTGCGCTGTATACTGTTTCTTGACTGTCATGTAACGTCCGTCAGCGCATGTCAGACGCGCTCGCGGGGTCTGCGAGAACACGTACACTTCGCTGGATCAAGGCGAGGAGGGGGTCATAATGCCGCTGTCGTGGTTCCCCAACCCTTTCATTTTTTATTACGATTACTTTCCCTCCGCGTGCTCCCCACAGCTTGCTCGGCGCGAACCGGTTCCGGAGGCCCGGTTCACTGACGAATGGTGACAGCGGGGCCACTCCCCACCCATTCGGAGTGCCGCTTTTGTTCGCCAGGTTCGAGGTATACACGCACCGAGCGCCCCCCTCTTTCTTTTTTTCTTCCTTTAATTATTCCCAGCATGAGCTCTATTGGTCGCCTTGCTGGAGTGGCATTCAAATTGATGAATGAAGTATAACCGCTTTGCAGTTTAAGAAACCTTGGCTCACATTAATAGCAAAACAGCCGGGCTCCCTGTGATTGAAAGATCATCCCCTCTAGTTTCTTCTTTCTGCGGCGAGTCATGCTGCCTTCCTCTATTCTACAGCTTCTCGCGTATCTAGAACATGTAACCAGTGTATACGTCATTTTGTACGTACTGTATGTATATGTCTGTCGCAGGCCCGTAGCCAGGAATTTTTTTCGGGGGGGGGGGGGGGGGGGGCACTTGCTGAAAACCTTGACTATTTGAGCAAAACGCCTATTTTCATGATTTATTTTCGATAAAACACCATGTGTCATCAAAATTTCGGGGGGGTGGCGGTCCCCCTGCCCCCCCACCCCTCCCCTGGCTACGGGCCTGGTCTGTCGCCGCTATGCGTATTCGTTTTCGCCCGTCCACGTGAACTCCTAGCCCCGCCACGGTGGTCTAGTGGTTCTGGCGCTCGACTGCTGACCCGAAGCTTGCGGGATCGAATCCCGGCCGCGGTGGCTGCATTTTCGATAGAGGCGAAAATGTTTGAGGCCCGTGTACTTAGATTTAGGTGCACAACCCCAGGTGGTCGAAATTTCCGGAGCCCTCCACTGCGGCGTCCCTCATAATCATATCGTTGTTTTGGGACGTTAAACCCCAGATACTAGAATCTTTTAGCAAGTTACGAAAGTACGGTACGCAAATACGGTAAGGCAGTACGGTGACCGCTCCTCCTTTCCCGGTCGTGGAGCGGCCAAAGCACAACCAGCGGGAAAGGAGGAGCGCTACCGTACGGCCTCGTATTTGCGTACCGTATTTCCGTAACTTGCTAAAAGACTATTATTATTACGTGAACTCCTTCGCTTCTCATTACGCGCCCTCATTGCCGCTATATAAGCTAGTGTGTGTGATCATTCCGTTCTTCATTGCCAGTCAAGCCTGTAAGCACACCTAAAAGTATACGTATATGTGGTGCTGCTATATAAACCTATAAGCCATGTCCTCTTTGCTCTGGTTTGCTATATATAGTCAGTCAGTCAGTCAGTCAGTGAGTCAGAGAATCCGCGTGAGCGGTATTTGTAGCGGTCGGTATTTGTAGATATTGAAAAAATCACGAAGCCCCCTCTACATATGCGGACTTCTGCAAGGCGCGTATAGCACTTGCACTTGCGGCGCATGTCTTGCCCGTCATAAGAATGAGCGTCACGCTTAATATTTTCAGTGCTCCATTTAAACCAGGATTATATATATATATATATATATATATATATATATATATATATATATATATATATATATATATATATATATGCGAGGATGAAGTTCAATGGATCCGGTGGGAAATGCAGTCGAGAAAGGAAGACAAAACGTACGAAACAAGCTTTACTAACGTTTCGGCAGGAGGGCCTGCCTTCGTCAGAGTGAAGTCACTCTGACGAAGGCAGGCCCTCCTGCCGAAACGTTAGTAAAGCTTGTTTCGTACGTTTTGTCTTCCTTTCTCGACTATATATATATATATATATATATATATATATATATTCGAGGAAAGGTGTCGCCGGATCCGGGAGTAATAGCAGAAGCAAGGTGTTGACGCACAAGTGAAAAGAAGCTTTATTTGACGTTTCGGCCGTGGGCCCGGCCTTCGTCAGAAATGGCCGGGCCCACGGCCGAAACGTCAAATAAAGCTTCTTTTCACTTGTGCGTCAACACCTTGCTTCTGCTATATATATATATATATATATATATATATATATATATATATATATATATATATATATATATATATATTGTTGTGATGGCACCAAAGGACTGACTAAGCTGTGCCTCTGTGTGGGACATCTTCCTCGTGTCATTTTGCGTACGTTATAAGTGGTGCGCATTCTTCTGTCGCAGGTGCGGACGAAAGAAGAGAAGGGAAACCTGCGGCGCGGGTTCTGGGTGCAGATGGACGCCAAGAAGCTGGTTTCTCACTGGTTCCGACATCCCAAGGATAACTTGGGCATCGTGGTGCACGCCTACGACTCGGAAGGCCGCAAAGTGCACGTCGTCACGGAACCGCCTCCTGGAAGGGAAGCCTTGGTCAGTGTACACTGCAGTAAATGTATGCATATACTGCGAAGCGCCACATGCATAGCGTTACGTGGGGCAGCCCGTGACCATATATAATGAACGTTAACGTTGACTCGATCTGCGTGCTTCGGCGCGCAGTGAGGACGCTAACGCGGCTCGCATTCGGGGCCTTCACAGACGCCGCGGTGTTTGCTTTATCACAGCACGTTTCCCTAAATAACAGCGCGCCGAAACAGAATGCCAGGTCTGCGGCCAGCGAAAGAATAGCGCTCGCATTCCCCGCAGAATGAAGCAAGCGTGCACAGTTAAGGATGGAGTCAGGGTGACTGCGCTGCTTCCTTCTGGATTCCTCGGCCTCTGCATGCTATATATTCACTAAATGCGCGTCGCCCTATAGCGTGCAAACCTTCAGCAAAGCTAAACAGACAAGGAAGGTGCCGAGACATAAAAGGTTCGGTCCCTGCAGTGATAAGTGCGGCCGCGTGCTTACAGGAGTACTGACACGATTTTGAGGCACGTGCCCCCAAAGGGGCATTTCTGGTTTCCCTGTAGATCGGCAGTACTAAAGCCTATTCAATAGGCCACTGGCACTGGCGTCTTTTCTTTTTTTTTTATCGCGCGCCTGCTCTTCTCTCCGCTGTCCTTTCCATCTTTCTTTCCCTTTCCCCTCCCCTTAGTGTAGGGTAGCAAACCGGATGCTACAATTCTGGTTAACCTCCCTACCTTTCTCTCGTTTTATTATCTCTCTCTCTCTCTCTCTGGTTTCCCTGGTGTGCACTATCAACGATCTCCACACACCGGAGACAGACAGAACGTATAAAATATTTTACTTTCGTTTTAAAGTTCTTGTCACCCAGCATCTGCAAGCCAGCCCCACCGCAATGGACATTATCACGACAAGTCAACACAGTCCACTGGGTTTGCGAAATCTGCGTTGCACACAGATAAATCGCAGAAATCACTGTCAGAGTCTCGACGTCGTCGTTGTTTACGTGAACCGCGTGCGATTGACATCTGTTGCTCGTATATGTCACGAGCTGCAGTTTTCCCGTGACGTCAGACGTGTTGAAACGTCACTGCGAAGCCGCCCCCTCGATACCGTAACCGAAATTGCTGTTTTAAAGTAGCGGTATTAAAAATACATTCAATGCATTCCCTAGCAATACAAAGCTCTATTTGGGGTACTCAACATCCGTGTTTTTTTTTTTTAGAGCAACAACCCGAAAATATTCAAAATTCGTGTCAGTACTACTCCTTTAAGAGGTGAACGCATAGATGCATACACACATCATGTATATAAGATATAGTTTCCAAGGGACAGTACACGTACGTAAGGATACAGCAACTTGAGGTGTGTAGCCGTGTGA
Organism: Rhipicephalus sanguineus; assembly: GCF_013339695.2. Taxonomy (NCBI): domain Eukaryota; kingdom Metazoa; phylum Arthropoda; class Arachnida; order Ixodida; family Ixodidae; genus Rhipicephalus; species Rhipicephalus sanguineus. Next base: position 125,811,221 of record NC_051178.1, read on the forward strand.
GCAACTAACATTTACCGGAACGACGGGTGGGCTGCTGTTGCAGGGATCGAGAGAGTTGAGGTTAGGAAGTACGCTAGTCTCTGCAACACATATAAGGGAACAAATTACCCGAAAGAGGAGCAATGGAGCCCAATAGGCGCGCGCGATTAACTGATAGACCGTTGAGGAGGAACCGCAGAGGGATGTGTGCCGTGTGCAAACCAGTTAGTCTGCAAAGGGTTCAACCGCGCGGGTGATGCAGGCCGTGTGTTCGTCCTCCTCGCTCTTGGGTCACTCTTCCCACTTGTTTTCGTAGTGGCGTGTTGGCGGTTGTGTCGCGCTCTTCGACAATAGGAACTGCGCCGCGGTGCCTTCGATTTACACGTATATATGCGTGGATGAGCGTGTGGTGCTGCTTTTACGTTTCGCCACACCCACGAAGTCGGGAGCTGGTCTCCACACGTCGCGATGCCGCGCTGTATATCTCCGGCGTAGTCACGGCACTGCGTCGCCACCGGCTGAGAATGGCGGCCGAGAAGACTATCGGAGCCATGATTTCAATCTGACTCTGGGCACAAATCGGCGCTGGATTCTTTCACAAGTAAGTGATCGCTCTTTATTCTGCCGTACCTATCGCATGCGCGAAACTTATTGTGACCGCCTGGAAATTGGCCGCCATTGCCGTCGGCCGCCCGTGCGCTTACTCATGGAGTGTTCGCCGCGGCGATGAGCTGTGGGCTCGCGATATTGAACAGAGGCCTCGCCGCTGCAGTGTTCTGCGACTCGTCGAAAACGCACGGCAGTCGCCGGCAACGATTGTATTTCGCGCGCTTGAAATGCACCGGCATGGATTGGCGGGTATTGGACGCCGTTACCGTCGGCTTCCTCGTCGCTCGCTCGCAAGCAGTTCGCCGCCGTTCGTGGCAGCGGCCCCGCGTTCGCTCGCTCTTCCGCTCATTCGCTGGCGGCAGCGGCGGCTGATGGGCTTGCTCGAGCTGTACGACGCCGCTCGCAGAAAACTCGCCGACTAGTTGGCGGCACGGTGGTTGGCGGCGCCTCGGCGTGATGGCTGCTGCCGCACTTGAGCTGTTGCGCTATGTGGCTCGAAATGCGTCATTGATTATGTATGACATCACGATGAAATTATTTGCATGCAATAATTTAGACGCGTGTTTTTATTTCACCTTGCACGTATTTGCCATGTGCGTGCTTCTTCATCCTCACTGTCACGTGCGACTATCTATTTTCAATCTTTTTGTGCTTTGCAGGATGCAGCCGTTGTCAACAACGTGCAGAATGCTGTGCGCGCTGGCGCGTGCAATACCAGTCATCTATCGCTTCCGTTGGAGCAGCTTCACAAAAAGGACTGTACGAGATGTAACAACGTGGCTGGACCTGTACTGGACATTTTACAGTGAATTAAGTGAAAGCAGAAACTTCATATGTATAGAGAAAAATAAAACCTTTCATTGTCTCACTTTTGTCTTTCGTTGTCGCATTGACTGCGAAAGCAGTGACATTCGCATGACTAAATATTTTTTTCGCGTGTTCTTTTCCGCGCCATTTGTTGCTCACCGCGGAAAAGAAAACACGCGAAAAAAAAGGTGTTAAGCTTTGCGGATAGTAACTGCAGAAAATCGTCCCTGGGGATTAACGGATCATTTGAAGTGGGGATAAAAAATTCATCCGAATGGAGCATTTGAGTGGACCGACCGTTCGCGTCCGGCGAGGTGCAACTGCGGGGACTAACGGTTGCCCGGTAAGGTGTAAATGTGAGGACTGAATGTTAGTCCATTGAGGTGATCTGTGGGAAATGACAGTTGTCCGGTAAGGTGTAAATGTTAGTCCATTGAGGTGATCTGTGGGGACTAACAGTTAGCTGCTTGGGTACTTACGGTTAGACCCGGTGCCGTTAGTCCTTAAAGGGATTAATGAATGTGGCAACCCCTTATAGTCCCTAAAGGGTCGAAGCACACACCATTTTGCCTTAGAGTGTATATACGTGCTGAGGATAGGGGGAGGGAAAGATAGGCGAGAACATCGCGCATTCTAGTATAGGAGGATGCTGTAACGTTACTCCACCGTTGCGGTTGGTTACAAGAAGCCTGAGGAAGAAGTATATACTCCGACCAGCATGCGAATATTACGCTGCGATCATACAGTACCAACGAACCCGATCTGCCACCCTTATAAGTGCTGTGCAGCTTTCGACATAGCTGATGATGATAATGAAGCATCTATTTAGCTCAGTACCCAGATGCTTGTTCATGTCCGCGTCCGAAACGTCGCCTCCTACGCGTTATTGCGCGTTACTTCCTCATTGAAGTACATCCTTATTGCTGAAGTTTATAATCACATACTCTACCAGCGATTTCGCATTTTACATTTAGAGAAGAAAGAACGGAAGACGTCGGTTCGAGAAAATGCGGTGCTTATTCAAAACTCCGAAAGCGAGCTTCTCCGCTGTGCTTTGAGCGGTATTCGGAAAAGATGACTCTCGTTGCGCGAAAGCCGAGCTGGTTTTGGCAGTGCAGCTCTGCTAACATTGTGATATCTCTTGCCCGTTATATACGGCAGTATTCCAATCAATTCAAGCATCATCACCACCTTCAGTCTACTATATACGTGTATGTAATGCAATGCGGAGGACAAACGTCTCTCCCCGATATCGATTAATTACTCCGCTGCCTAACGTATATCTTGTGCAAGTTTAATCCACTCTGTGGCCGGATATTTACTAATGCAATTACTCCGTTTAATCATCCGCCACAACCACGCGGTTTTCGTTTTACTGGCACCAATCAACCGAAGTGCCATCGCTATACTAATGCTTCAACTGTCTCTCTACTGCAACAGATCGCCGTTAATCGTGTTCTACCCATGCGGTACATTACATGTACCGCCTATCTGCACCATGCATCAACACTTGTTTGATACATTGTGTTTATCTTCCCATCCGTCATCAAATCACGCCCGTCAAAGTTATCGCGTGCGCCACTTCGCAAGACAAAGCAGCGCCGCTGTTTTGCGTAGAAAAACTTGCTTGCTAAGGTTATAATTGGCCCCCGCAGCCCCCCTTCCTGCACGTAATATAAGCTCTTCAGTGTCTACATGTTTTATTCATTCATTCATATACGTGCGTGTGTATACGCATACGCGCAAACGAGACAGAGAGCGAGAGAGACAGATTGTCAGTATGCTGCCGCCCACATCACTAACAACTTCCACGAGCTACGTATAGCGCACGCACCTCACCGCGCTTCCCACGCAAACGGGGTGCGTTCATATCCGGCGTTCCCCGCCGTCGGCGGCGGTGGCAGACAGTCGACGGGGGGTCCGCAGCCGTCGCGTCGAGTGGGTCGCTAGACTGGCCGCACTGCAGCGCGAGCCGCCGCCGCCGCCGACGTCTGCGATCTTCTTCTTCTTCCTAGATAACGGGACGACTTGCAAAACCGCGCCCCGCCGCGCACGGGCCCCGGGTAAGATGACCTTAGACGCGAAGGTTTAATGAACTTGCGCCGAAATGGCCGGCCGTTGTCTATCTTGGCCGCGACGCGACGACCCTCGCCGCTGCTTCACGACGTCGTCGAGTGTTTGCCCCTGTCGCGATTGTCGCGCGCTGCCCGGCAGGAGGCACGCGGGGGGCACGCGCCGGCCCTGGGAGAACAGTCGCGACAGGTGGCGGGGCGATGGTTGCCTTGACGTTGCTACGTCAGGGCTGGAAACACGTGTTGTAGCTGATGTACTTCGCTGATGCTGCTTGCACTGTTTATTGAATTGGGATAAGTCTTTTTTAATGCGTGTGTGAAAGTCTTGTAGACAAAGATAGGAGGTTGGGTGGAGTCCATTTAATGGCGCTGACGTAGCCAGGTCAGTTATTGAGACCGAGCTAAAGAAGTTTAATTTATCACGCGCCAGCAGCTCTGCGCAGTCCGACATTAGAGGAACAATTATGGGCAGTCCAACGGGCCCGCGAAGCGGCCGAAAGGCTATAGGTCTTTCGGTCCCAACGTTGGAGCGGTCCGCTTCGGGCTAGGAAACTAGCACGACCTATTGGACCTCAATAAAGTTCTTTCATCCATCCATCATCCATCAGCCACGGTCAAAGAAATTCTTACAGAGACTCCAGACAACATTTTCAAGTCCTCTTTTATAAATGGGACGAATAGTACATGCACGAACGTGCTGTCATTGTCTCCTTCACCTCAGTTTCATGGAGAACATCCCTTTGTGATGAAGAATCCTCAAACTCGTGAGGCCACGCGCTCCCGTGCTGCAAGTGATATATATTGAGCGCGACTCTATACGCGATAACTTAAGTACGCTGGTGAAAAAAGAAATAGCGCCTCTAACTTTAGGAACTTCTTTTTACTCTCTTTAGCTTCAACATCACGGCATCCTTGGACGCCGTCTGCATTGTGCAATCTGCCGTCAGCTAGCCATTTGAAAGAATGTTTCATGCTACTCCTTTCCTTACCTCTTTCTAGGAAGATTTGGGCTATATAGGGTGCCCCAAGCGTTTAGGAAGCAAAGCACCAGGCGCAAACGTTCTGCGACGCCAACTCTTGCGTATAGCTTAATCTAAAGCTCTCTGTAGATGCGTCTCTGTAGCTCTCTGTAGAAAGTGTTTCCTCCCCCGAGCTATCACCTCTGCGCCCTCAAGGGCGAGGGCAACGTCGAAATTGGCCGGCTCGGGGCCCGCACCCAACTCGAATATCGCTGTCCATGCGATATGCACTCGAGCGCGTCCGCGGAACCCCATCTTCTCTCATGCGGCACGTATGCGTTTACGGAGTGCCGACTCGGTGGTTGCCTGCTGATATATGCAACAGTATCACGTTGCTTCCGTCACACGGCTCCCCCTTTCCTCCTCTGCTGCCGGGTAGAAACCACTTTATGCGGTCGCGCAATCGACCGCGCGCACTCCTACATAGCGTGTGCAACAAGATTGCGGAACCTCAGCCAGGCCTCGCGGTCCGTGAAGTACATGTAGCGCGCTTATCGTCGGATCCGCGCACAATCGCTGGAAAGAAGCGGCGATCGCTTTCACTTCTCGAGGGACTCCATGGTTGAGCAGCGCTGTATGTGAGCGAAGCATATACATAAGAGAAAATAGCTTGCAACGGCAGAAAGAGCATAGAGCTCCTTTAACATGTTGCTTATTAAGACGAAAGCCTTAGACACCTCATGAAATGCGAAAAGTGGCTGTCGACGTCAGCGACAGCATGAATGATGCAAAAAATCATCATCACGTGATGACGTCACAGGTCGCGAACATTTATGATGTCACATGATGACGTCATCACATACATCGTCGCTTCGGTCAAAGGTGGGCTGGTCCCAGAGGCACTGAAAGAACACAGGTGCACAAGGTTTTAAATGCTTAATACAATTGAATGAAAAGAAAAGAAAGAAAAGATGGTTTTCGCCTTCGAGTCATGGCGAAACCGTGTGACCTATTATTTGTCTGTGTCGAGCCAATTGTATGATGAGGGTCTTCCCTCGATGGCTCTTCTTCAAGAGGAGCGATCGCGAGTGCATATTATGTGCAGTTCGCGAACCAGCGGCGCCGAATTGGTCTACTTCGCAACAGCGGCAACACGAGACGCTCCGTTGAATCATGTTGCGCTGGACATGGCCTCCGTCATTACGCGTGCGGAATCAAAGGCCCTGCATAAGAGAGATGGGCCGAAAACCGCTGCACGCTTAGACGCACCTTGTGTATACAGTGAGCGCATGGCGCTTTGGATGGAGATATTGCAACTGTGCCGCGCACCCAGCTGCAATTAAATTACAATCCTTCCGCAGCGTTTTCCGACGGTGAACATGTTGCGCACCAACACTCTTGTATTGACACACGTATACTCACTAACACTTGTGTCGGCACTTAGTTGTGTGCCAATATTGCAGGCGTGTGTCGGACTGCACTTGTTGCGTATTGAATTACTCGTGCACCGTATTGGAACTTGTCTACAGCTTATGATAGGTGGCATCGTCATTTGCAATATGTTTCATTGTTTCGTATGTCACATTGCCTTTTGACCACCTATCGTGTGGTGAGCGTGATCCGTGACATCTGTAAGCAAGTTATGATGCGCAGAATTCTTATATGCATTTCCTTCAGCAAAAAATGGTGCATGTCAGCAGGTTATAAAAAGATAGATGCATGGTTCGAACAATCTGTAACTTTTAAAGCGGCCCTGCAAAACATTTTCAGCATGGTCAGAAAACGCTGCCGATAGGTACTCGAGGCTCCTGAGAACACGCAAGCCAAACATTGTAGCGCAGCACGCGGCCTGGAATTTACAATTAATTCTCAAAGTCAGCTAGAAATCTTTCCCTCTTATCTCGACAAATGATGCCATAAACCCAAATGACCGCGCCATAAACCCAAAGTCCACGGCCATTGGCTGATTTGAGCATCGTGAGCTGCATGGTTACCGTGGCCGTCGCGGGATGCCGCCACGTGCCCCCGCGCTCGCTGTACGAAAAGAGAAAGTGCTTGAAGCGTACAAGCGACAAATGCCTGTAACTCCGCTCGTACTTGACGGATTCTAAAAAAACTTTTGCGGCGAGGAAATAAGCCCTTTTATTGATGCCATTCAGCGATAACTTGGAAAAGTGTTGCAGGGCCCCTTTTAAAGATAACAAGGGGGAATTATAGAGATAACTTATTTGGCGCCTCTCACGTGACGTTGCACATTGCATGAGTTACAGCGGTCACGTACCTTTCAATGAGCGAATGAAAATGGGAATGGCTTAATGATGAAACAAAAGGCTGTCTCTACAAAGATACGTTCAAGCTATCTGTATATATATACGTTAAGATAGGAGTGCTCATTGGTCATCCTTGCTCCTTGCGCCACAACACCGCACTTCATCGTCGTTGCGAAAGGTGTGAAGTGGTCCGTTCGGTTACGTATGACCGTTCGCATTGTTCACATGTGTATGCTGTCTCTTATAGTGGAGAAGCTCTGAAGTGTTCTTCCAAGAAGCGCCCAACATTCGGCGCGTCTCAGTTCTTTTGGGAAATAGTTTCAGGAAATAGACGTAAATAAATATGTCAGACTTGGCTGTAATGAAATTGCAGTAACGAAATTGCTTTTCGCTGTAATGAGTAATGTAATGATATACTTTTGGTAATTTAGTAATGTAATGAATTACTTCAAGTGAGCAATTCAAAGAAAATTGCCTGTTACTTTCCCAATTACTTTTGACTAAAATATGACAAGTCCGCTTCCCGTATGAAAATAACAAAGACAAGTTAATCTAAGTGCCAAACCGCAAGCGCGGGAAGTTGACCGGAGATATGAGATTCCTTCATGTATGTGCTGCAAGTAAAGTGTAGGTGAGTTAGTGTATCAATCATAAATTTTTGTTAAAAGTAGTTTCATTAGTCTTCAAAAGTAATTGTAATAGAATGTCATTACTTTCGACCAGTTATAATTTGTAATGTAGATTATTTAGACTTTTTTAAATATTAGAAAGGTAATTACTGATGTAATTCAATTACATTTTAGAAGTAATTTTCCCATCTCCTAAATATATACTATATATCTTGTGGTGAAGTAATGCAGTGAAGAGAAAGGCCAACAAATTCTCGCGAAAGCCTTTTGAACCCATCGGTGCACGTTGAAACGATGCTCTATTGAGTTAGCTACTTTTTTTTACAGATCATCTGTACGAGTTCTCTGTAACGTGAGCTTGTTCACAAAAGATCGTCGTGCAGCCTCTACACACACACATAGAAAAACTCTATCCCGGCTGAGCCTTCAGTTTATGTACAATAAATATTTGTACACCCCTACGGGTGTAAAAACGGTGTTTGGCTGTCTCATGCCTAACACCCTAGCGTATGGGATAATAGCATGTTGGACGTCGTCGACGTCCTCGCATTCCATAGGCATGCCGGATATTGCACCGACAGGCCGACACATTTCTTTTCTAGCTGTCAAGTGTCGCACACCACAACACTTCGATAAGTCTATAGTGCCGGGCAGTGACTATGTCGAAGAGGATCGTCAAGGATCCTGGCTGTCCTTGCAAAAAAAAAAAAGAAACCATTTCACGGTCTCATATACACTTCGTGGTATGTAAGAATCTTCCACTCCGCATAATGTCCAGGGCTGTCTGCAGGAGATAAGTGCATGCTTCACGCGCTGGCACTATAGGTCTGACAAGAACAGCTGGCCTTGTTGTCTTGATTAGACTAGCTGATAATACTCGCATCTTTGCTGATCTCTGCGAAACCGGACCGACTACGCTGTCGGTGGTTGAACGCACACATGCCGATGCAAAGGCGACGATGCATAGAGCTTGTATGTATGTCGAAAAGGCACGAATACTTAAAAGCGACCATTGGGAAGAAATGTATCGAAGACTGTTGAACTTTGTTGTAAAAAAAGAAATAACACGAATACTCAAAACGCGATTTTGTTTAGAGGGCTTGCTATGACTTGTGCGCCTATGCATTGTACTATAGTTGACGTATCAATTGTTTCCTACAAGCTCAACTCGGCTTTAAGAATTTGTAAATCACTCATACGATGTATTGATATTATGTTCTGTCATGCCTGAATTCACTGAATATTGACCGCGATATTCACTGAACAGAATGTTGAGTCAATATCAATAGTGACTGAACATGTCTGAATTGACTAATATTGACTTAACAGAATGCTCAGATCAGCCAATGTTCAGCCAATATCTGTTGTAACACCGATAGACATGTTTATGTTTATTGGCATTTGCCGGCATTCGGCAACACTATCCAGTATTAGCAGTCATTTATCCATATTTAGTCAGCATTAGCAGTTATTTAGCGAATGACCGCCAACACTAATCGACGTTATAGCCGTTATTTGGGCCAACAATCGCCGGTGCGAACTACATCAAATAAGTCATATGCTAGTAAATAAGGCATGTTCAAGTGAAGTGACTTGCCGCCAGGATCGGGGCAGATTTTTCTTCATAAATCGGACACCATCGCCGTGTACCACGTCACAGGATGTTGGTGGAATATGCTATTTACGAAGATAATGTATTCGAAACGACAAACAATTTCGCTGAAGTGAAAGTCAGAAGAGCTCAAGACATGTAGGGAAGGGTGTTTCAGCTCCACAATATGAAACCTGGGGGGGGGGCGAGCATGCAGTGTGCGCAGGTATTTCCCCCAGCAAAATCTTTACTCTTTACTGCTTTACTCGCCACCGGTCCACTAACGCACCATCACTTTGCAGATATGTTTCAAGAAGCAGTAGTTTCAAATTAATTACTTTACCGCAGAGATGCACGTTTGTGTCTCTGGTTTTAGATAAGAAACTTGAGCGCCTTGGTAAATTTCGTCAGGGATTCTGGACACCGCTGCTACGCCAAACATAATGTTTTAGGCAGTAATGACGAACCTTTAACTCGATATGCATAGTATGGGCCGGTGGCAAGTAGTGGGATTTACCCCATTTTTGTGGCGCATACCCGTTTATGATAGACCGTGTGACGACGACATGACACGCCAATGTCAAATTTTAAGCGCGGAACGTTCAAGGAAGGTGTCTTGAAAAGTGTGTAGCCGCCAGCAGGCAACACTAGACGCAGTCGAAACTCGAGCCGACACGTCCTTGGTCTCTTGTCGCGTTCCACTGGCCGTTTATCGCGATAAGCGCCTGGTAAGCAAACGAGCCCGAGGGCGAGCCAGCCGCGCGCGGCTCCTTGCATGTGCAACGGCCTCACGGTTGCCCCGCAAAACTCATGCTCGCCTCTTTATGTACAAAATGCTCTATAATATATGCCGCTCTCTCTACATATATAGCTACATATAGTATATAAACTTGAATATGTATAATATATACGAATCTGCCTTTTGGGCAGCATTGTATTTGTGATGCCCAAGAGCGCCTCCTCAGTCGCGCGTATATTGTGACGCCCAAATATGCCATGAAATATAAAGCAAATATATTTTTTTGCAGCTGGAATATTTTTAATCTGTCCAAATATAACAAACATGCTTCATGCATTCAACTCATATATGGCGTAGCCTTCGGTGCTGCGTATATGTAAAATTTATTTATCAAACAGCGTTTTAACACAGTTGGCGTCAACCGGAGGGTATTATACATATATCTTGGCTATTTCAACTCACGTATATTGTGCTGCTGTTTGCCGTCTGAATTTTCTTCGCCACTTCCACGGGGTGCATTAATTCTCTCACTCCCTCTTCTTTTTGATTCCGTAGATATATGTGCTTTATCGCAGCAATTAATACGTTTGTTTATTGGACCTTAAAAGCGGACATTATTTCTATAATGTGACGTCAGCGCACATTTTTGACTAGTGCAAGCTGACACCCCTTCGCGACGAAGCTTATTGTGATTTCCATGTTGATCTATAGAATGAGACCGACTCAAAGTTCTATGCCACACACACACAAAAGAGAAAACGCTTGTCTGCAATGGTTGAAAGAGCCCGCAAGAACGCATCTTTTATCAGTACATTAGATGAATCCATATAACTGGACAGTATTATTGAAACGTCCGATCTGTAGCTTATACTGGGCAGTATTAAAATCTATCAGCAGGCGTGCTAATGCTAATACCCGATCTATCGCCCCACATGTCACGTATACCATGCTCTCACCATCTATTGGCGAAAGTTGAAACGGCATATAGACGCAGTCTTGTTTACTTTCACTGTTCCCACGCTTCGTCACGTTATTGTATGCCCGTGGCGACACAAAAGGCCAGTACTGAATATTGGGCAATTTGGGGCACCATAACCTTGTTTTGCTGTAGCGCAACTCAGTTTGAGCAAGAAGGAGAGACAATAGCAAGGAAAGAAATGACAGGCAACAGGATCATCCTGCTGCCTGTCATTTCCTTCCTTGCCATTGTCTTTTCTTCAGGGTCAAAGTGAGCTGCGCTATATAGCAAAACGAAACAAAAGGCCGGCTGGACGTCTGGTACAGCTTCCTTTGCGGGGACATAAAGCACACGTACATCTCGGCATGCTTGCTCTGGCTACTGGGTCACGTGACCGGCGAGACGGGATGTCCAACGAGACTGTCTAAAGAGTATATGGATGTCCAACGAGACGGAACGTTCAATTTAGAAGAGTAGAACTTGTCCTAATTCAAAATTTGTCAGAAAACTAATTCATTGCGTTAAGATAGCCTCACGGTACATTTGCATTTTCTTTGTGTTTCGTAAATGTTGAATGTGGCGTCGGGCATCGTATTTTCGCTCCCTTATTAATGTGCTTGACTGCATTTATCGTAATTTCAACTTTTGTTTGTTTTATTTTTTTCTCTTTTTAGTTTTCATGTATATTTCATAAGTTATTTTATTTTGTTTGATTACATACTTTGTGTGATGTCAGAAATCGGACATCACACCCCCTTAAAGAATTACGAAAGAGGGCACTCCCTCGCCCACTTTCGTGGGGTATTTATGTGCGTTTAGTCTCTGGATGGATGGATGCTATGAGCGTAGGCGGTGACATGTGTGCCACCAGGCTCGACAAAAGGAAGAAGCTTCTTTTTTTCTTAAGTTGGCGTAGTGCCTCGTCTAATACGATTAAATCAATCTTACTACAGAAAAAAAAAAAACAAGAAAACTTCACAGCCCAGTTCTCTGCCCCTTACGGCAGAATGTCAAACTTTTCCCACTATTTATACCCAATAATGTGGACGAGGGAGCGGCCTCCGTTCGTAGCTCAACTGTTAGAGCATCAGACGCGTAATTCGAAAGTTGTAGAATTGGATCCCACCGACGGAAAGAGTGACACTAATAAATGCTTGAATAGAGCACCCAACAGGAGGGTGGTGTAGTAATTGTATGCCTACTCGTTGCCCACGATATTGTGGCTACTTTGTCGGGTTACATGTAACCTATTACGTACAATTTCGGTTCCTGCGACTGGCGAATCATTTAAGTTTTCCGACCGAGACGGAATGTCCTACGAGACAGGGGCGTAGG
>NC_051178.1:125823268-125925879 GCF_013339695.2 Rhipicephalus sanguineus
ATTTCTTTCAATATTTATAGTGAATGTGCCGCGCATAACGTTGAAGAGATTGTAACTCTTCGCATAGGCGTGCGCAGAGTGGGGCAGGGGGGCGGCCGGCCCCCGTAGTCACTTAAGAAGAGGTGGGCGCAAGGTCTGCCAAACACATTCACTTAATAGGGAGGGGGGGGGGGCGCCGCGATGAGGCTTCGCCCCCCCCCCCACCCCCTCTGAAGGGGAACCCTGCTCACGCCTATGATTTTGCGCCTGATCCCATTCTCGATTAGGATTGTCCTGCTTTTTTTGAGGAATACGGTGGTTGTGGGGTTGTTTTAGATGTTGGCTACGGTATCTATAGATGTTTAGATATTCCTTTATGGCATAATTATTCCGGAACTGCTGGCGTGTGTTCATATCTGTGAATAAATTTGTGTTTATCACCTTGCAAATGTGTTGTTCCTTAATTTCTCAGACGCATGCGTAGTTGGTGCAGCAGGCCTTTCATCAATTTAGTTTTGTTTGAGACAATATTGACTTTCGTTCTCGGCCTTGCACGTTTCGACAGAATTGTGGGTCTTAATCGCACACTAAGACATCAGTGGAGCAGTCGTTCTAATTAGGAAGCATTTTTTTTAATATGGCACCAATGGCAGTCGATGAATGTCGTTGGGCCGCTTATAGTCTATTTTAGCGCTGCTGACCTACAGTACAGTAACCACAGTAATACCGAACTGCCGTGGTCGGCACGCAGCCATTTTACTTTATAACACATGTATCAGCCTGCCTGATCAGGTTACTTTACGCATCGAGCAGCTACCGCCGGTGTCTCCATATAAACTAGCTACGTGCCGACCACGACGATACAGTACTACCGTACTTAACGCACGGTAAGCCACCAACTGCTAAAACATAATAACGGATGTAAACGGTCACGCCGGCGGCTACCCGACGTCGGCGGGGCCGACACCGCGCCAGCATCGGCTAGCATACATAGGCCCAATGACGGCTTGCCATCATCAGCTGAATAACGTCAGACCCGTCTCGGACCGACGCTGGCTAGCCCACGTCGGCCCGAAGCCGGCAAGCCCGCATCGGCCCAAAGGCGGCTAGCCGACGTCGGGCCGATGCGGGTGAAAGTAGCGCGAGCGTGATTTGCCGACGTGGGGCCAATATTGCTGCCGTCATTTGCCGACGTTGGGCCGAGATCGGTCCAATGGCGGCGTGCTGCCTGGGATAATGCCTTAGAGGTGTTTAGCGGATACCACGGTTCTCCGCAGAATTACAAAAAATGGCATATAGTGGCTGCTTCCCTACTTCACAAATATTATGGTGATTTATAGCGTAGTGGTTTCCTCGCAAGTGCACTTCTATTGGTTGCCAAGGAAGCCCATAAGTGCCCCTTGATCCATTTCCTCAGGGTCTCAAAAAAGTTCTTTCCCTCTCTCCCTCTTTCTCACGTTAACGTTTGTTATATAGCGGGATGGGAGAGTGAAATAGCGACCGGGCGTCACACAATGCGAATTACGTAATTAGTCGGTCGTTTAAAGCTTCCAACCCATTACAAAGGGCTCAGCCATAGTTCTTCATCGTCATAAGCCGTTGCATCAACAAAGTACACATAATGCCTTAGAGATGTGTAGCTGGTACCTCGCTTCTTCGCAGAATGACAAATAATGGCGTAGTGGGTGCTTCCCAACTTCCTAAAAATTATGATTTATGGCGTAGTGGATACCTTGCTGGTGTACTTGTAATAGTAGCCCTAAGAGAGTTTACAACAGCCAGCTTTCACTGTGACTGTGCTGCGCTCTCCGCGTAGGCCTGGCGGTATTTTTTTTTTTTGTAGCTGTCGAACCTGGCGATAAAATGCTGATGTATAATTGATCTATACTTCTAACTCTTTCAAGTGTATTGAACCGCAGTTGAAGACCCTGCTTTAAGTCCGCAAAGTGCAACGTATGGTTTCATTGCGATGTGCGTAACACCGCAACATCAATGTTCAATAAGTGCTGGAAACCTAACAGAAAGCCCATTGACACGGCATTTTGGTTCTATGTAGAGAATTTCAGTTAACACAACAAAGTAACTACTTAATACTTTTTTATTACAAAAGTTAATTTTTACAGAAACAGCATTTCATTGCTGCCTCTCTCTCTCTCGCTCTATGCGAACGTACTTTTCGTGTGCTGGAATAAATGAAAACAACCTGTTCTAATTTTCCTCGAGGTCACTGGCGTTTGGGGTTTTCTGTGTTAGCTTGCATTATTATTTTTATAATTTTTGGGGGGAGAAGGGGGGGGGGGCGTATATCACATACAACCTGTAGAAAAAACACAAAATGGAATGTTTACTACCGCGCTCGGGCTTCGATATTTCGAACTCTGACGGCTACTGCGCTCTCGAATGACGCATCCGAGCTGTTCAGGGTCGCATTCCTTTGCGGGGAAAAAAAAAATGCTGCAGTAGCCAGGCGTCGACGTGTTTTATCAGCGTATGGCGCAAGGTACATGTACGTGGAAAGGTGCTTAATCTTTTAGCTGGTCGTCGACTGCCGTCCTGTAATGCACCTAGATTCCTTCGCATTTTCGTTGCCTTTCCTTTCTTTTTTTAGCTCTATACTTCTTGTTCGAGAGAAAAATAAAATATTAAATTCCATCACGTAGCTTAAGGACACGCTAGATAAACGCGATTTAGAAGTGTTTTGCTCACGTGTATATACTGCCAAGTCGAAGTATAACAGGTGATCCAGCGCTACTGCTGTGGGAATTCCGCATATACGAGATGGATAACAACACGCTATACCAGCTGCGCTGATCGGTAACTCTGTAATGTAGGAGGGGTGTCAGGGCAACAACCCCTGCACGCTTGGTGCATACCTATTTGAATAGGTTAGCGCAATTGAGGTGCAAGTTTGTTGCCATCGTATGTGACGTTTTAATCGGTCTCTCTCTCTCTCTCTTCTTGAACGTTAAGCCGCATTTAAATGAGTTCGCGCCTGGTGATCGTAGAGATAGCGCAAGGGACACTAAAAGAGAAAAACGGTTTATCTCGCATTAGTAAATTAGCCTTGCTAAAAGCATTGCTCTTCCCGCTAGAAGGCGCTCGGTAAACTAGAAAATGAGCAAAAAGAAAAGACGGGTGGCGACGCCTCCCGGAGGTTTCCGCAACCGACTCGTAGTTAGATTTTGACGGCGCAGTCTCCTAGGATTTGCATAATCATTTATGGGTAAAAATGAATAACATTCGGTTCTAAGGGAGTCAGGCACTTAACATGGCAAGTTTCGGGAAACTTTATTGAGCTATTGTGGCCGAAAGTACGAAAAAATAAGGATATTTGAAATCCGTGACGTCGCAGTGGCGTTAGGCGCTGAGGTTTGCAGCGCGAAATTTGAAATTGATGCTTCGACCTTCGTTTTCCCTCCCAATAATGAACATGTGATTGTGCAATTAATGACAATAGAGTTGTTAAGCGAATAACTTACCAGTCTAAACTGATATAGCGGTTCATTTTTAGTGTCCCTTTAACAGAATAGCGTAAACAACGCGAAACTGTCTCAATGTTTCCAGTTCATTCGCTATATATAGCTGCAGGTGTAGCACAAGGTACATATAGTTGTATAGCGGGCGAGTAGATGGTACGCGACACACTATAGCTCCCAACCTTTCTAACTAAGCGATTCTGTATCCCTTGACAGCAATTGTGACTGCCACACGACGTACGACGCTTATTGAAAGCACGCGGTTATTAATGTACTGGCTGTGATATCAGCATTTGAGTTTTACGCGCTTTGATCTGTCCCGACCCTTTTCAAGACTTCAAGAACTGCCTTATACGGTTATGCCTTAATAATAATAAAAAAATAGGTACCCGCATCTCCGAATAATCTCTGAATCCAACAGTGTCTATGATCATTCGGAACTAAACTTGCGAAATACCAACATAACCATATATGACATACGCGTCGAATAGACATGAAATCATAAATTGCGTACGGTTATACAAAGCACGAAATGGCATAATGGAAGTCATGTATTCATGTGAGATAGTTGGATACAGAGATTATTGGCATATATTTCTTGGAACTTTCTGGTACCTTGCTTGTTATAACTGTAGCGTAGACATCTTGTTTTCGCCTTCGCACTTTGTGGGTCAGTCGGCCATCTTTGTGAGACGTATTGCAGCAAGCACCCGCAATTTGTTGGTCCTGCGTGGGAGTGCACACGAACAGCGTTTTGATGTGAAGGCATTTTATCAATTTCTTCCTAATCCTATACTTCTGCTCTCTTCCTCTTGTTTCGTGCGTTCGCTGTATTGTGATCAGAAAATGTACATTTGGCGATCCCTGATCCGTGCTTGACGAGCGTAGTAATGACATATTTGTAGATATATACAAGGGCGTACATGCTGTCGAAACTTTGAAGCCTAAAAAAAAAAGACATCCTCTCACGCACAAGAAGCATAATTTCATTCGTTGACAAATGTTCTGTGATATTCACAATAAAGATATGGAACATCACTGAGTCTTGTATTTCTTTTTTTTTCCCACTGCGACCTCGTTCGAAATCAACGTTCCCTTTATTTCATTGTGTGCCGCGACTATAACTTATTAAGAGTCAAGAGTCTGGCGAAACGCTGGAGAACCGTGTACGGTGCGATGTCAGCGCACGTTAAAGAACACCAGATTGTCCAAGTTTCCGGAGTCCTTCATTATACGGCGTGCCTCATAATCATATCGTGGTTTTGGCCCGTAAAATTCCAGATATTATTATTATTATTATTATTATTATTATTATTATTATTATTATTATTACTATTATTATTATTATTATTAAAGAGTCAGAGTCGCACCTCCCGCTGCCTGTGATATACTGAAATATCACGCTCATATAACTACAAAAGAGCAAACAGAACAAGTAAGTATACTTGTCGTACTGTCGTGGCGTCGTGGCGCTGTTTTACTGCACCAAAAATTCGTCTTGACCTCATAAGCGTTTTGTGCTTCTAATATATTGCTTTAATTTAGCGAGGATATCAGAAAAATACGAGTCAATACTTTCGTAAAAAAGCGCACATTTTATTCGGCCGTATTTCGACAGAGTATAGTGTGCTGAAGGCCACAAAAAGCCAAGACAATGGAATCTGCACATTCATTTTGTTGAGGGATCATCGCTCACCTGAGAACCAAATGGAATGGACATCGGTGACTGCATGCAGTGAGTCTTTTTGCGGCGGCTTCCAGTATACTGTATACTGAGTCTCCGTTTGTTTACAATAACAGATAACATAATAATAAACTTTACCTTTGCGTTTGCATATAAACTATATCGTCTTCTCATCTCAGTGTATCTTCTCATCAACTTTAATCATTCAATCAAGAAAGCGCGTGTTGTGCGTAAGTGCTGTTTTCTTTTTTTTATTATGTTTTTATTTCCTATTATATGTTAACTGTCAAGACTGTACATTCATTGCCTAGGACAGCTATTACAAGACCTGCATTTTATTATTTTTTTTTACCTAAATTTTTGCCCACACTCTTCCAGGGCGTTTTTCTACCCTCTTCTCCTCTACCTGCAGAATAGCAAGTATAGGCGAGTAATGCTGGCTGAACATTCGGCTTCTAATAAAAGCTTTCGCTCTTCTCTCTCTACATCTTCAGTATGGATGGTCGGGGTGCACATGCCCACTTGACAACGTTACGGTCTCACTTAAATTATGCGCACTTTTTTTTTTTGTGGCGTTTAACGTCTCAAAATTGCACAGTGCACGGGTAACGGGAAAATATGTATACGTTTTAGCATTCCTTGCTGGTCGGTGATGGAACCGGCACCATCGAGGTACCGGTTCCATCACCGACCACGTCGACCGTATTTCTATAAGGTTGAAACGCAAAAAAAAAGGGGAAAAGAAAGAAAAAAGAAAGAAAACAGCCTTGTACTTAGTCGATAGAAAACCCCAAATGATCAAAGTTACTCCGGGGCCGCCCACCACGGCGAGCCTCCTAATCACATCGTAGTTTTGTCGTGTAAAACCCCGCAGTTGGAAATTCCTTCACAATCGGAATGCTATAAGAAATCGAACATATGTGACCTCACTTTCCGAAGAAGAGAGAGAGAACTCTTTATTGAGAGGCAGGGAATTCAGCTGGTGTGTATACAAATGGCTGACTTGCTTCTCTGCATGGGGAAGAGGATTGGGGATGGAAAGACAGGAAGAGAGAGAAATAAAATAAAATAAAAATGTTAAAATAGAATTTAAAAAAATAATCAATGAAAAGAGAGTTTTTTGGCTCATGGGCGTGGACGTGCGCTGATAGAGTATCTCATTGTGTGCATTCGAGGCGCAACTAAAGTTTGTCGAGCTGACCGATACTATCTAAATAATTAAGTAAATAGAAGTTCCATCGCACGCCTCTGTCGCGTGAGGCAGGCCAAAGGGCCCAATACACAGTCAAACGATAGAGTTCTTTGTGTTATTGAAAGCATGCAATGTTCATAGAGCGCACGCTCATCGGCATACGCTCGACACTCGAACAAAATATGTTCCACACTTACGATGGAGCCACAGTTGTTGCAGATATGGAATTGCCGCTTGACCGAAGCGGTACCGAAGCTGTTTCCATAGGTATGACGAGGACGATGGTAGAGAGTTTCTAGATGTCGAGGAATTCTGGATGGGAGTCTTGCTCTGAGATGTGGGTCGATTGAGTAGAGGATAGTGTAATGATGTGTCGGAAGGTTCCAGAGCCTCTTCTTTTCTTCAGAAGCAAGTCTTTCAGCCAGCTGGGAAGCATCAGATTTGGTATTGAAGTCCTTCGCGTGCCGCTTCATCTGCTTTTTCGCTGGCTAGAATAGCGCAATGATGCTGTATCCACTGAAATGTGATAAAGTGACTTGTGCCAAAAAGGCGCCATTGGGCTACCGTGGCGAGTAGTATATGTACAAATATATCGTTCCATTATTTTACGTGCAGGGTTGCTGTTTGCTCTTTCTTTCTTGATTTAAAAGCTGTAATTCCTGTTTTGTTCTACCCATTAGCGGGCGAAAAACGACACATTCGTTGAAATAAAGGCAGGCCAGTAGCAGAAGTTTTTTCGAGGGTGGCGGGGGGAGGGGGGGGGGGGCACTTGCTGAAGGCATTGACTATTTGAGGAAAGCACCTATTTTTCAGCAATTATTTTCAGTAAAAATCACAGTATGCAAATTATCTGACTTTTTAAATGCTATTTCATTAATAGTTTTATATTTTTAGTTTTGAGATGAATCATCCTAACAGTATATTATTTTTACCCGGACGATTTCGGTGGGTATAGTGTCGCTTGTAATGGATATCACCTGACAAAACATGTCGCCTACCTAGCGACTCTATAGCTTCTCCCGCCCCTCAAGTGTATCGGTGAGACAGCGACAGAGTGCAAATTGTTTTGTCGTGTTACGCAATTAATAATTAATTAATTAAGCGCTCCGCATGCAATACATCCGCAGCATACCGAAGGACTCGACGAATGCACCTGTGTATTTGTGAGTCGTAGTTGGTGCCACGACGTTTAATATTAGACGCGGGAGCCATAGCGTATATTTAGAAATGTGTGTGTGTGTGTGTGTGTGTGTGTGTGTGTGTGTGTGTGTGTGTGTGTGTGTGTGTGTGTGTGTGTGTGCCATTATTTCGTCATCGACATCCTTGTGTGAACGTGTCATGTGATATCACATCATCATTACGTTGCAGCATGTACGCAGGCTATACGACTTTATATACAAAATCTTCTGGCATCGTAATGCTTTCGCATGTTGTTTCAAAGGCATACGACGAAGAGCGTCCTTCTGCCAGACAGGTATGCGTGAAAGTCCCCGCGCTGTTTGGTGTTGCACACAGGCGTAGCAAACAAAGAAAGAAAGAAAGAAAGAAAGAAAAAAAAACACGGCAAACTATACCGGTATCATTTTATTTGATTTTTGGCCCGGGAGATTGCAGAGATCACCTGAGGCTAGTGCACATTGTCTGTCGTCATGCGGAAACCACAGGATCTCTGATCGCTGCGGCGAGTGCATTATTTACGGACAATATTTTGTACGCCTCATATAGTTCGCGTTGAAGATACACAGAAGGTAAACGTTAAGTCACCTATTACGGAAAAGATGTTATTTGAGAAATCCATTGACGTTACTTACGTCATAATAGATTCATTACAAGAGGGCAAGTCAAAAATTATCTGCGCTTTTGTCATAACTTTTCTTACATCGAGCACTTTGTCTTTTGTCCTCGCATATTTTATTGTTATACTGTTGCGCATAGGCGTGCGCAGGGGGGGGGGGGGGGCAAGGGGGCGAGAAGGGGGGGGGCGCAAAGTCAGCCCTATACATTGTAAGGGGGGGCGAGAAGAGGGGCGCAAAGGCAGCCTCATACATTGACATAATAGGGAGGGGGGCGCTGCGACGAACCTTCGCCCCCCCTGAAGGGGAACCCTGCGCATGCTTATGCTGTTGCGGTAATGCTGGGAAAGTTTGATCTGAATTCCTCCATTTTTCTTCCTTCTGTTGCAGATATATCACGGCTGCTCCATTAGAAGTTTGCACCAAAGAGGAACAACGAGCAGTGATCCGATTCCTCTGGTCGGGGGGTGTTCTTGGTGGTCGGAAGGTGTTCCTCTGGTCGGAGAATGAACTTTGAGTTATTGGAACACCCTCTCTAGAGCCCAGACCTAGCTCCATGTGACTTTCACTTGTCTGGGCCACTCAAGGAGTGGCCCGAACGTGGTCGCCTATTTGCCTCACATTTAGACGTGCAAAATGCGGTGCAGAAGTGGCTTCACGACCAACCGAAACCCTTTTATTTGGAAGGAATACGTGAGATCGTTGACCGTTGGGCCAAGTGCATTGATAAGGAGGGAGATTACGTAGAAAAATGGCGTGCATAGTATAAGCCTAGCTGTATGCTAATAAAGTGTAGAATGAAAAATGTAGATAATTTTTTACTTGCCCTCGAACAAGAAAAAAATTAAGTTAAGGTTTTGTTTGTTTGTTTGTTTGAAATTCGCGCTGCAACTTTAACACCTAAATATGCCGTAGCAACGTCACTGATTCGAAAGTCTTTTATCGTGTTTTCTTCCAATTCGCTCAAATAAACTTCCTGAAATTCGCCACGTTAAATCTCTTTTCCCTGAGAACGCATCCTTCATTAGCGGTAAATGATTACGTAGGCTCCAGCAGACGCCGTCAATGTCTATGACGTCACGGCGAGTTGGTTGCGGGAACCTCAAGGCGTCGTCGCCCCCTGCGTTTTCATTCAACGCATTTCCTCGCTTACCAGGCGCCTATGCAAGACTGGTGCTTCTCGTATCGCGGAAAGGTAATATCTGTTGACGCGAGAAAAAATTGGCGAAGCTTGCACTAAGCCGCGCGCAAGGCTTGAAATAGCGAAACTGGACGATTCTGAAGACTAATCTGATTGCTACTAGGTTGTTTCTAGGCTTTAGCTAGGTGATGCAGGTTGTTTCTAGGTTGCTTCCAGGTCGTTGCTAGGCTTTATCTAGGTGATGCTTAAGTTCAAGGAAAAGAAAAAGGTTTTGGCTCCGGTTTGTCTCGTCACCAAACTTTCACGTACCATCATCGCCGCGGGTAAGTGCGCCTGACATGATGTTGGTTTGGAAACTTGCTCACCGCCAAACGTTTTATTTTCGCAAAATAAGACTTTGATATGGACCAGCAGGTCAGAGAACAGGACGAGTAGAATTTATTCAGACAGGCAAAAAGGAAGGCGCGTGCTGATAGCTTATATGTTCTACATCTCAGTAGCGTAGCCAGGGGGTGTATTTGGGGGTTCCATACCCCCCGAAATTTTTACGTTTGGTGCATGTATATACAAGCGCATACATACAAACACACGCACGAACACACACACACATATATATATATATATATAAAGGGAGGGGGTTTGGAATCCCCCCTTCACCCCACCCCCCAAAATCTCTGGCTATACGCCCTAACCTCTGCCTCGCAGTCCGCTATACGCCCTAACCTCTGCCTCGCGAAGATTCGCGCACACCCTGCACATGACGTCTTCCGCGACAACCAAGACCGGGCCCTGTCGCGCGCTGAAGATGCCATCAACAAGCATCATCTTGCAACCTAGCTTGACCCACTTACACTGTAACCCACTACTCTTACACTTTGATGTGATAACGTTGTCACTCAGGCACTCCAACAGGCTTTGAGCGCGAACCTCACATATATATATATATATATATATATATATATATATATATATATATATATATATATATATATATATATATATATATATATGTATTATAAGTGGATGGTGATGGTGATCGTACATAAACTATTATTTGGCACCTGCTGTTACAATGAGGCCAAGGGCCCAAACTCCATGTCAAAACCAGGCTCTTGCGTGGTCGCCCCCGTGTGCGAGGTGTGCACACGGAAAGCGTGCTAGCGTTTCTCGCACATACGAAATAGTGGCTACAAACCCAAAGCAGTTAAGGCCCGTAAGGTGTGAAAGGTGGCGTGTGGCCAACTGAATAAATGGACTTAACCAATGAACGTTCTCTATGCCCACAGCGCTCGCGGTGCGCGTGCTGCCATCTATACTAAATTTTGTAAAGCACAACATTGCCTTAGAGAGTCCAAACTTGTTTTACTACTTCTTTGCGTTGCATAGTTCCGAGGCTGTGTTCAAACTCTCATATTCACTGGGAGATGGCGCTAAGACCGCAATTTTTGTTTTATGGTCACATGTGTGCGTAGCTCGTCTACAGCTCGTCGTAGTCGCGAGAGAGTAGTAACTGCGCGTGAGGTTTCCACAAAAATAACGGAGGTCACGTGGTTTAGACCGTGTACGTGCGCTTGTACAAAGGTGTACAGCCCAATCAAAGAGGACTAAAGAGGCGCTCGAGGCGCTAAATGTCTCGAAGTGCTTGCGTGCGCAAGCCGTTCAATGTGCTAGGACATTTCCTCTTCGGCATCGCTCTCTTTCCTCCTGCGATTCTGCGCCACTTCCTATCGGTCGCCAGCTGAGCCACTTAGGCCCCTGGGTACCCGAAGTACTTCCGACGCAAGAATTATCAATACCTCAACACTGTATCCACGTATTCATCGGAGTCTGCAACGCGCGATCGGACAAGCCTCCAGCCACCGCTGAAACTGTGACTCACGCTTTGCATATTGGTGCGTATTACTTCCATTACGTAATTCGAAGGGTCGGCCTTCACGCGTTTGCGTAGCACATATGTGGTTGATTTATGGCCAAAAGCATTGTTTCTTGTATCATAGTGACGGGCAAATATCGCATCGACGTCGTATTCGTTGGTCCTGGGTTAAGTGGGACGCCGGACGAGGAAAGATGCTGCCCGCGTAAACTGCCTCTGCTATGGCGTCTGAGTCTCGCAGCTAGTTTTCATTTGTTTCTTGTGTTCTCAACTCGCAGTTTTGGCTGGGACATTTGGGAGTTTTACTTCATTTTATCAGATGCACCTATGATTTGAGTGACAGCCGTGTATTGTTCATGCTGTGAATAGCCTCAAGTGCTATTGAAAAGAACGCGCTTGTCTGTTTATTATTGCTGCGTCTCTTATCAGCGGAGCTGCGCGTATTCGCAGCAGCCACAGCGCCTGAAATCGCCTTCGTATTTACATAGTGTTCAAAGACGGATGTACGGAGGCTTGACTGATAGGCGCGTACCTAAGCAGCAACTATCTAGTTCTTGCAGTTGCGCTAGGCTCCGGGAGCTTGTATATATGGAAACACTCGGTTTTCAGCCTCAATACTGCCTGAAACATTCCCTCTAAACTGAAAGTCATCAAGTGTGCTCCATATCTGCTGGATTACAGTGTTTGCATTGTGCTTAAACAGTGCTGTCAGTGCTGCTAGATAAGGTACCTTTATGACGTTATCAAAAAATATTGCCGGTATTTTTATCAGCAGTTCATTGCCATGCAATCTGTGTCGGTCAAGTCCACTCACCCAAGTATCACTTATGCAGTATGTGTCATATTCTGTCGTGATAATGTATTACTTTCTTTTTTTTTTTTTTCCTTCAAAATACATAAAGCACTATGCGTAATGGTCTGCATACATGTTTTGTGTCTGTGTGTTTGCTGCAAGTTATCAAATTTTCTGTATGTCGGTGTAAGAAAAAAAAAATGTGTTGCCACGTGCCATTTGATTCCAAGATATCCAATTTTGCTTAGTGGATACTACCGGTATCCCTTCTCTGCATTCTTTGCGCTTACCCTCAAAAATGTAATAGGGCCATTTACAGTACGCGCATGTCAACACTCAGATTTCAGGCATGACTTGTAGCAAGGGTACCATTACGGTTTTCTTAAAGACACGCTGTTGCAACATACTTGAGCATAGAAATTCACCATGTCAGGGTAGAAATGAGGCTTATTACAGGCAGGGTAGAAATCAACTAAGTAAAGGAATCGCTACTCATGAACATGCCCCTGCTGACAAGCATTCACGGATGCGAGTTCTTCCAGGGTCGTTGCCAATTCTAAATCGATTGTGTAGTATTACTTGAGAGCTTAGTTATTAGTAGTAAATGTGCTGTGACCAATGACTGCAAGGAAGGAATGAAAAGCTGCAAGGGAAATTTATTGTTTTCTGCACATGTTCACTTAATTCGTTCTTCTTCCTCCGTGTTGCTTTATGCATTTCGCTGAAAACATCCTGTGTGTTCAAGCTGCGATTTGGTTACACATTTATGCAGGAAATGACATACAGCATAATACAGGGGCGGCGCCAGCGGGGGGCAGCCGCCCTCCTAAAATTTTCGCCTGCCCCGCTGCTCCCCCATGGTAAATTTCATGGTAAATTTTGCACTGCACGAGTGTAGAAGTGCATACATAGGTACTGTCGTAGAGTAAAGCCAAACCATCATCACATATGCTCACTTCAGTGACGCCCTCATTCACATCTTTCTTCGGCTGAAGTGGTTGTAGTGCTGTGATATCGCAATGGCACTCCTCGGCGACATCTGCTATTGCTTGATAAGCACCTCTTTGATTTAGTTCTTTGGAGTGGATGCTGAAAATGCTGGGTTACAAAATTATAGCTTTGAAATGGCTGAAGGACGTTGCTGAAGATTTGTTGCTGCTTCAGCCTGGGGCAGCACTGTCGTCCACTTGGCAACATTAAGCAAGGAAGCTGAGGCACACATGGGATTACAGGGGCACAAGCAGACAGTTCACTTTAAAAAATTAATTTTTTGATTATTCATCTGGAAAGAAAGCAGGTGCAAGCTATCCACCAACACAACAGACAGCGGAGCTGTGGCGATGACATCAACACAGGTTGGCACTTGTCAGCTTCGTGGATGCAGACCGACTTGACTTGCACATGCATCCCTGTCTGGTTTTCATGTCACTGCCACAGCTATACTGCATACATGCCTGATGTAGCGGAAACTTTTTCCTACCTGTTTTTCTTTTTGCTTCGTTGACTTACTGCAGAAAAAAATTTTATGTGTGCAGTGCATTGACCGCTTCAGCAGTTGTTGGTATGTGTCCATGCATTGACAATAGTTGCAGAAGGTTCATAGCCTGGAATCGAGACATAATCATGTGCCTGCCACCAGTACATGTACTACACGTAAATTTTAATACTGCCATCGGTTCTTTTTTTTTTCTTTTTCCCACTCAAGTTCATTGGCATGTTAGGGCAACAAGGTTAATATATCTGATGGACAACATTGTAAGCTTTTTATTGATGCCAACGTACTCTTGTTACTTGATGGGCGGCTGCAATTTTTTTTTTGTGTATAGCTTTGATGTGGCTCTGCAGGACAACCTTCCTTCTCTGATTTAGTAAGTTAGAACTATAAATTTTAAAGGCAAGGCAGCTTGTATGTTGTCCGTAGAAGGTAACACCATGATTGGTGTCTTCTAGGGTAGCCATTCAGTGTAACTTCATATGGAAAATCATTGCTCAAACATCTTGAGTGTTACAGTGCTTAAAGCAGAACAGTTTTAATGTGCCTAAAACACGCTATGCTCATGAGTAGGATGGAGTTTGGGACGTGTGGGAGAATGTGGTAATTTTACTTGTTTTTATAACTAATCTGTTTGGGCCAATAGTGTCAGAAACCGCATGGTGCCTAGGTGCTAAACTTGGTGTGTTAATCCAGCGTTAACAAATCTAGCACTAAAAAGATAAGTGCAAGGTTAGCAGTCTCTTGAACGGGCATTAATATATTAAGCTTATATTTCAGATTTCATAATTTCAATTCTCAAGGTGAGGAAATGTGGAAAATATATGCGTCGATAGTTAGCTGAGATGGAATATAAAAAACCTGAAAAGGTTGTGTGCGATAACTTTTCGTCTCATATTTATATCCCTCAAGAACAGTGTGGCATGAGTTCAGTCACTGCATAAAAATGATGAGTGGGGTATTTCCTGTTACCTGTTTTCCTGATGAGTGTGGTTTTCTGTTTCATTGTTCGTGCAGACAGTTCACCATGCTAGACGGCAGTGCTGCAGTCAACCCCAATGGCTCCTGGCTCAACAGTCGTGGCATCTGGCTTACCTACTGTCTGGGCATTCTCTTGTTGCATTTGCTGATACTCAGCTTCCCTTTCCTAAGCGTTGCCTGGGCCTGGAGCCTAACAAACCTTACACACAATGTGGTATGTCCTCCGTTCGCTCCTTATCCGTCCCTTCATCTTCCGTTTTAATGACAATAGCTGCTTCTGGCGTGAGCTAATGATACTCTTTGTCACTACATCGTCATGCTTTCAGGAAGAAGTAATTCACATAGACAACCTACCTGTGGTGTTTCTATATCACTTTCTCACTTGTGGCATGCTTCAAAGAGCGGCAGTGGTCAGCTTTCATGCATATGGTAGCCGTACTTCTTTATTCAGGCTGTGCAAAATTTAAATCAGTTGCCTGTGACTTTGGATGATTTAGTATGCACACAGCCACCAGCCATCCGATCTTGTCAACATCATCAGGAAAATTCTAAAAAAGATGTACACGAAAACTTCATCAAGAAGCATTCAAACAGGTGTCAGAAGCAATGGTACAAGCTGCCACATCCTCCAGGGTTTGGCAGCTGAACCTTGGCTTGCATGGAACCAAACTAGTTCAGTGCAGCTCTCTGACGAACATCACAAACACTTTGAGGATTGTTTATGTTACAACTTATGTAATTGGTTATGCACGTCCATGAAAAAAAATTGGCATTTACGAGTAGAGAATTATAAACAGATTTCTGCCACGAGAGACAACAGACGTGTACAATACTCGAGAAAGTTTGAATGGTATGCAAAAATTCTCCCGGGAGTTTACCGGTAAAACAGTTTGCCAAGATGCAGGGGTATGTCACTGATGTGGCAGTGTACACTTGGAGCCGAAGTCTGCCTCACTGGAAGCCCATATTCGTGATAGAACCTGAAACTTAAAAAAATGCTTTTGTATCATGCACTGGATGCACACTGCATGCACCTGAGTAGCAAGATTACTTGAAGTCCCCAGCTTTGGTATCTTGTAATCAGGCTTATTCAAAATATTACTACATTTACTTATTTGGCAGAATGATTTCGATTATTACTGAAAGAGATAATACCCTCACTTCTTTGTTACCTCAGTGACAAGTCAGTGCGATGTCATCTAGTTTAGTGTGTTTTACCGTACTTGGGCCATTTTGGTGCTGTAAAATTTCTAGAAGTTTGCTAAATTGCAATTCGCTGTGAGTCCTACAGTAGGAGCGATCCTCTAATGCCAGTTAACTTAATATTTCTCTCCAGTGTTTGTTGGTTTAGTGCTCCCATTACGCAGTGAAGAATATCTGTTAGAATAATTTTCTGCAAGAAATTAGGAACAACGCGAGGTTAAAGAGAAAAAAAGTCAGGTTTCATTTGACATGTCAGTGTAAAACTACACAAACACGTAACTTTTGGTATATTGAACGTTAGATCGTATAATGCACCTTCTTGGTGCTGGGCTGTTTGAATACATTAGAAAGTTATTGCACAACTATAATGACAATCGATTATGTTCATGTCTTTTAAGGTCCTCTGTAGTGTCAAAGAGTTAATGAACTTGGCACACACGTAATCAATTTGTAGTGAAAATAAGCAAGAGATCTGTCAGTGAGTCTTTTTCTTAGTTTACTTTTAGTTATT
This sequence comes from Rhipicephalus sanguineus, assembly GCF_013339695.2. Classification (NCBI taxonomy): domain Eukaryota; kingdom Metazoa; phylum Arthropoda; class Arachnida; order Ixodida; family Ixodidae; genus Rhipicephalus; species Rhipicephalus sanguineus. Next base: position 125,839,387 of record NC_051178.1, read on the forward strand.
GTGAAGCATTCATACTGATAGTTTGAGAGTTATCTGGCAGCGCTGCTTCAACCTTGAATGATCATCTGAGAATTGTGCGAGTGGAGGCAGAGTCAAAGTGCTGTAAGGAAGCAAGTTTTTATAAGAATGCGTTTGTCTTGCTGCTTTTTGCAGGCGATGTTCTTCTTCCTTCATACGCTAAAGGGAGTTCCCTGGGAATCGGCAGACCAGGGCAAGTCACGATACCTGACGCAATGGGAGCAGATTGATGATGAAATGCAGTTCACAGCCACAAGGAAGTTCCTCACTGTGGTTCCTGTTTTTCTGTAAGTTCATGTTGATGACTACCAGTTCTGTAGGCCTATTTAGCTCCACTGCTCAACCTCTGCCACATGATCAACTATTTAAGAGGTTAGATATCTGAGGAAGTGCTGGAACAAGTCTACTTGTTTGCTCCATCTGGCTGCTGTCATTCTCTTGAGCCAGAACCTGCACTAAATTATAGGCTGGTTGAAATTCAAGCTGGAGATTTGCCTCCCCACCCAAACACATTATGCTCCTGGTATGTCTAGTATGTGTATAGTTGGAGTGAAAAAAGACTGTAAAATGTGGCCGATGACCACAGCCTCAAAATTGCAACTAGTGTTCGAAATGCTGGCTTCAGGATGGGCTGATTTTTTTGCAAGCCACCCCGACTGTAAAACATGGATTGTGCCTGCCACTCATTAACATGCTTGGGAAGAAAAGCACCACGTGTCGCAATTTTGCCACTCTGGGGACCACTCACTTGTGCAAATCTTTTTCCACGGTTGCTATACTTTACAGAGCAAGTAACTTTGCAGCATGACCAGCAATAAGCATTCGCACCTTTTACTTATGACAGTATCTGATTGACAGATTGGTATAAGGTCCTTGATGAACCGGTTAGCATAAGTGTGGCAGTCATCATGTAACCTGTTTCTTTCGCTATAACCTCACAGCAGCACAGCTGGTTCCCTCCATCGTTTCCACATTCCTCCATTTCTGCATGACCTTATTCATTGCAGCATTAAATGGCTCACAACAGCCATGAGGAAAGCTCCACATCCGGCATACACTGTGGTTCCTCTGTAATGGCTTTGGCTCTGAGGGCATAATAAATAAACACTGTCATAGCAAACTACTTGCTAGCTCTGGCTACTGTTGTAATAGATCATCAGTCACCCAGCATGACTGTTGGTGTCATGCGATTTTATCTTGGCCAGGTGTCACCTGTGTTCCTACATTATAGTTGGACCAGTCTGATACTCTATGGCAATAGATTCGTGAGCATAGGCAGTTGCACGGGAGGTGGGGGGGCATCCCCCCCTAGTAACCTACGGGGGGGGGGTGGGGGCAAAGTCTGCCTCATACATTGACTTAGTAGGGGGGAGGGGGACTCTGCGATGAACGTTTGCCCCCCTGATGAGGAACCCTGCGCGCGCTCATGTTTGTGAGACAATAAACTCTGGTAGTGAAATCATTCACTGATTACTTCGAAAAGTGTTGCAGGAGCCCTTTAAAACATGTGCTCTTGCAGCCACTATCGTGCTTGCCATTCTTCCTGAATTTACAAAAGTTTCACAAACTCAGGCTCGTCCTGTGGTTTTACTCGTCAAGTTTTGTGTCATCTTGCGAGAAAGGAATTATGCTGGATGAAAAATGTCATTACCTCTCCAGCCGTACTCATGGAAGCTTCCTGATAAGGATGCCAGAGGAATGGTCTGCTTTAAGCAAATTTATTCAGACAATTCCTCAAAGCAGGTGAAATTGGCAGTGGTGAAGGCACTGGCAAAGTTACTGCAATCGGAGAAACAGTGTTGCTGCAAAATAATTGGGCTAGTTGGTTCAACATATCTGGGTTGGGAGAGCGAAGGCTTGGAAGGAAGGACAAGACCAAACAGAAGAACAGACGCTGAGCGTCTGTTCTTCTCTTTGGTCTTGTCCTTCCTTCCAAGCCTTCGCTCTCCCAACCCAGAGGCAGTGTTGCTGCTTGGTTTTTGCTTTTGCAAGCTTGCTACTGCTTGTGTGCTGGGTAACAGTAACTTGTTATTAACAGAGGAGTGATACGAAATTTTGAAGGCAAGATAACTTGTGAGATAGATTTTTGTGCACACACAGATCACCGACTAAATATCACCAGGATATATCGCCTAGAACATATATAACATCGATTTTAAAGTTTATGCTGTACAACTGAGCACAAAACGGAGCACCTCATGACAGTGACATCAACTTCAATTTAATGTAAGCAACCAACAGCCACCTACGTTGCGGGTTTGTGTTGGCTGCTATGCTCCCTGTATGTGGTCACATGCCCAACTGTGTTCACAATAAAACATCAAAGGTGTTTGCTTGTGGCATCCCGATCTGTACCACACGAAGTGCCAGAAAGTGTGCCAAGTTTTTCAGAGATGCGGCATTGCGAGGATTATATGCTTGTCATAGCCTGTATTTGTAGAAATTTTAGCAACTATATTTGTCAGCAAGCAAGAAAAAGGTGTCAAAAAGTGTGTAAATTTGTTAGTTAGGTATTCCTTGTCCTCCCCCACTCCCTCCTTTTAGTATGGTGTCCGAGGATTTTTATTAATTTTAATGTTGTCAGGTTGGCAGGTGCATATCGTGAACCTGCTGTGCTGCATATTCCTTTATGTGTGCATTTCAGATTCTTCCTAACAAGCTTCTACACCAAGTATGACTCCGTCCACTTTGCCATCAACTTTTGTTCCTTGATGTTCGTGCTAATTCCCAAGTTGCCTCAGTTCCACAAGGTTCGACTCTTTGGGATCAACAAGTATTGAAAGCAAGCAGAGAAGCAGAGATTGGGTGATGTTTCAGTCGTGGATATATGTCCAACATCTTTCTTTCATATTTTGTCTTTCTTCTTTATTGTTAACATTACCAAGGCAACCTTGCCCTGCTTACTACTTTTGTAATAGAAAGCCACAGCTGTGTTAAAAGCTGCCACACAATCAATGCAATTATGTTCATATTATGCTTACGATGTTGTCGTTACTGTTTTGTAATGAAACAAAATAAGTCATATTGACAGATATTATTTTTAGATAGGGGAGCAGTTGCTATTTTTGTGCAGTAGCAAAATTTGCTCGTTCTTGTCAATGATGTTTTAGCACTGTTTTTGTGCAGTTGTTGTGGTGCATGACGAAGTCAATTACCCACGTAATTGATGATGCATAACTCCTTTGTGTAATAGGAGTGCTCTAGTATATGTGATACAAAGTGCCTTCCTTATTTAATAAACTCTGTCATCACACAGTCTGCAGTGAGAGCCTCTCTTTGTATGGATGACCCTGGGCAGTGTAACAGTGTACTCAGACACAGCTTGTACCATTTGCTTTTAGTGCAGGCCAGTCTGCAACTCAGTGATGACAGTAGACAGTTTTAGAACGATATTTTTCACCTTACGTTTGTTAGGCGCAAGCACCTTTGCGTGACATTGTGGTGTACATTCGTTCAAAATATTGTTTAACGCACAGGAACACCGACCTAAAGGCTATGTTGATAAACAGGGCTTATCACCCTTTGCCTCATGGCAGACATGTCCAAGGCCAAGACAAACGATTAGCAACAATACTGTTGCTTATATATGGACGTGTCTTTTAGGCCTATGGCACCAGAATCTCGGAACTGTCTCATAAATTAGATGTGCTGTGCACCCATAACTAATGATACAGGTGAGTCTAAGAAGAGTGTACCACTTGAGAATGTATGCTGAAGTGGGAGTCATGGCGCTAGTTTGTTCGAAAACACTGTTTTAGTGTATGTGAACATTACGTACATTAAACTAGCCATATATATCTGAAACTGTCTAATAATACTTTGTAATTGCATGCCCCACTGTACTGTTCAAGCACAGCTTGAAAGGGCCCTAGACAAGAGGTTGATGAGAATGATATGCTTGTTATCCCCCTCCTTTTTTTTATTTTTAGCTGGTATTGTCACCAAGTTTTTCTGTTACCTTTAGGTTTAGCAGATAGCTATCGACCCAGTGGCCATGGCGTTGTGCCTAATCCACTACACAAAGTATAGGTATATTTGCGACTATATTAAAACTTGAATCAAGCACAGCACGGCTTAGCACCGCAGATAAACATGCAGCTGGTGAAAGTGGCAATACTGGCACAAAGCAGTTGCATGCGTCCAAATTAAGAAGCCCCCATTAAGTTATCTGAAAGCACATGATGTCATGAAAAGCCATCACCAGCACAAGCAATTCAGTCTTTCCTATCTGCTATGTACATTACACCATGCACAGTTCTTGTACGTATGTCTTGCCAAACAGTCTTTGCTCATCTGTATTGTGACTTCAGTGCAAATAAATTTGAATTTGTAATGTTCCTTTACAATTCATGCCTCAGCTTGCATTTGGCGGTTTTTGGCTGTCGCTTTGTGTTGGATTGGGGTGTGGTACTGCGACTACGGTGTTGACAGCCGTTAGTTGACATGGTGATAATGACTAGGAAAGAATTTTGTTTCGGAGCTCCTTAGAGCGTGCTATTAAATTTGTCGGTGTTATGAGAAATACATGCCATAGGATCGTTCACATTGATGTAAGGCGAAGCTCACCACGTCGCTGATTTTTCTTTGGTACATCCTCATTTTGCTTCACTGTATGCACTTGTGGATCGAATTGCCCCCTCTCTCCCGTCATCTGCCGGTTTTTCAATTCTCCCTAAATTGGAACATAATTTTCATGAGCATTCTGTTGGGTGTTCACACTTGGCAAACACCACAATCATCATGAGCATTTTCATTCTTACTTCCTTAAACTGTTCACTGTTGCAAACTGGTTGTGTTATTCAAAGGTATGGAGCTGGGCAGTCTATACATTCACGTGTATTTTTTATTCTGCGCTTTCTTCAGTGGGACAAAATGAAGCGTGTTCATATTTTGATGCTTTATATTTGTGCATATCTTGCATGAGCAAAATAGATGCACAATATTTGTTCTGGGCTACAGAAAATATTCCCATTGGGCTGTTAGCATTAAGCTGGTGGTCTTTATTAAAAAATTTAGCTGTGTAAATCTTTTAAAACATCTTTAATAAAACTTTAAAATCTTTAATAAAAATCTTTAATAAAAACATCAGTTTTAATCGTGCAGACTCTACACTCTTTGTATCGTACTTTTCTTGCTCTACTTATCGTAGTAAAATGTCTTCTAGTTGTGTACTAGATTACTCTCTTAAAAGAGTGCTGTTTGATAGAATGACTGTGTGAAGAATCTCTTTACCATTTTATGAGCTACCTTCTATATAACTGCGATGGCTGCTTTCCAAAGACAAATCAACACACAGCTGTTTTAATAAGAAACTAAAAAACCATCTTACGGACGCGCGTACACAAGAAGAGAAGATGACAGACACTCGCTAGACAACAGACACTCCAGCAAGTGTGTCTTCTCTTCTTGTGTACACGTCCGTAAGCTGGTTCTTTCGTTTCTTCAAGTATGTACCAACAGGCCCAGCAACAGATTCTCCTGTTTTAATAAACCTGGTTCAATGTGCAGAAATAATGAAATCTTGGTTTATCCAGTGAAACATGGCCTGTGGGGTTCATAACTGGGCATACCTAATTCACTTTCAGTGTTTCCAAACATAAAGCGAATTACTCTTCAATGCTACTTAGTCACTGTAGAGACATTGATTCAAGATAGAACAAGGACGTTTTACCGCAAACAGTGGAAACATCTTTCAATCGAGCACTACATTGTTACTGTTTTCTGCTGCAAGTGAGAGCATGCCTTGAGCCAGCATTTCGGTCACTACATTTGGCAATTTACTCATTCACGGATAATTCAGTTATGGGGGTTCAACATTCTGTACCTGCACAGAGTGGATTATGTGGAAAACTCTAGGTAAGGCCTCCGAAATTACTTTTGCTGGAATCTAAATGGGCACTTAAATCTAAGCGCACGAGCATTTTTGCGTTTTGGCTGCATCAAAATATGACTGCAGCAGCTGGGAATAGAACTTGCGACCTTGTGCTCAGCAGCGTAACACCGATTTACATCACTTCTCTGCTTTAAGAATAGGATAACTGGACAGGCAATGCAGTCTTGTTACAGTGAATTTTGTTGAATTACCTCGCTACTATATTGTGCTGCTAGAATGCCTCTCATTGCACATAGCCATTTCTGCACATGCGGCAGTTTGTCTCTCTTCAAGTGTCTTTTTGGTATGCCATAGCTTAACTACTTTTGTGTGTTCTCCGTGGTAGTAGAGATGTTTTTGTTGTTGGCTCAACGAGTGACAATCACTCGTGACAGCTGCTGTCAAGTGCAGAAGGTAGAGGAAGTGAAGTGTCATGTTTAGTTAGAAGCGCATGCCAAGACCTATTCGCCCGTGACAGGTGAAGCTGCTCTTCCAACTGCATGTACACTTTACCTATGCTTGTACGCAGATTCGTTCTTGCTTTGTTCGAAGCAGCAATATGAGCATGATAATGCATGCGAGGCTGCATTCAATCTCAACTAGAGCTTGTATTGCGAAATGAAAGTTCGCAGCATTGCAGACGTTCTAGCTGCTTGTGCATTAGGCGCCGATTATGTTGACTTGAGAAGCTAGTAGGTACTTCAATCTTGGCCCTGTCTTTTTATTTCTTATTACAATAGCAATTGTGAAGACACTACAAGCAAATTTTCATCATTGACGTAATGTTCCTAATGAAGTCTTAATTGCTATGAGATTCCATCTCGTAGCAATCACGAGGTGGAATCACCCACGGGGTCCAATGAGCAAACTTCTCCTCTAGCTGTCCCAACCGTGGTGGCTGCACTGGCTCTCGTGTGTGGTTGAGCGCTCCAAGGCTATCTGGGCACCTTATGTTGTAGTTAATCCAGGTGCAAAAGCTGGGCAAGCCAAAATAGCTGGTGGCTTCATGCGCACAGTCTTCTTGCATAACCTAATGTTGGACATAACATAATTCTAAAGTTTTGTCGACACAAAGCAAAAAGCAACATGAACTAGTTGCTCTGCTCAGCCAGTGCTCTTCCTTATACTAGCATCACAACAGCAAGTGTTTGCAGTCATCAAGTGAATCTGATTGGTCCTGCGCTCGCAGTTCTGCGCTTGTCCTGTGTACTACTACTTTCTGTGTTCCGTCAACCGCGCAGTTCCTTACCGTTCTAATGTCATACCAACTAGCCCCCAACGCACTTTACTTTAAATCTGATGTTTTCTTTCTGACAAGACTTTGGGGTTTTTTTTTTCCACCAACTTTGTAGTTAGTTACCGAATCCCTGTACAAGATATCTACCACATTCCACAGTTGCTGACGAGACGTAGTTGTCACTGTCACTTTAACAGCTAAATATTACAGAAGCAGTCGCAGTAAGAATGCAGCTGCAGACTTCCCTTGTGGTTAGCTGTACCTGAAAATGTTGTATTTCCTTTGGAGGCAACGTGCAGATTCGTATATTTCGGTTTTTGTAGCTCTGTGCAGCTGATGGTTGCAGCAGTGCTGAGCACGAGAAAAGGTGAAGAAACTTGTTTTTGTGAAATGTTACGTACGAGAAATTCCTCATAACATTTAGTGTGTTTGCTTTAGTGCTTACATTCTGCGGATCTGTAGTTCTGATTATCACAAATCCTTGGTATGCTTTTAAATGCAGTTTATGTCTGCACTGTTACTTTTACATTGGAATGCCCAGCTTTAATTCTTAACATTGCCATAAAGTAGTTAATACCACTGCACAGAAGTCAGTTGCCACATGGCCAAGAAACTCTCAGTGGATGTAAAGGGTAAAAAAATGGGGGCTGTCCCAGTTTATTGGTTTGTTTTGTTCATTTTGGGGAGTTGTGAAACTTTATCTTCAAGATTGCTGCACTGTTGACGCCTAGTTGATTTCTCCGCCAAGTTTAGGGCAGTCAGCTTTCGTTCAAGCATTTTCTTCTCGCTCTCCAGCACTTGCATCAGCCTGTAAGATCAAAGAACAATGCTCATATTTTCCAGTAAACACCATCTTCAAACTTTATTTTTTGAAATGCCTATGTAAGAACGTGTGAAAAATATCTTCTCTGATTTCCCATGAATCATTTGTAATTAAGTGATAAATATCTGGTAATTAAAATACTTCACGGGTAATAGCGACTTTACATGTTTGGCATACAGTGCACCAAGAGGGACCAAAGCAACGTTACGCACGAAATCATTTCAAGCGCTAGAGGCGTCGGTTACAAAGCGGAAAAAAAGAGGTGAGGGGGGAGGGGGGCAAGGGCGGTGCGCTCCCCTTCACACTTAGGCCGAAAATCAACAATCGAATTTATTGTGGGCATGCAGTATACAGCTAAAGTGCACCTTTGCGTAATTAAAGTCAGAATTTTGATCACAATATTGATTCGGTTTGTGTCTCCCTGTGTATACGCATTGACTTTGGCTTGCGCCCCTCCTCCTCCTTGCGTCGGTGACTCGGTCGCACCCCCCTACCCTCGTCAACGTGATAGCTGTGCAGCCTGCACCACACCACAACTACCGCTATCAACAGCATAGTTATTGCCATATATCTCGTTTTTACGCACTTCCCACAGCCACGTAGTACATATGCTCTTACGAAAACCACAACTATTTTGTGTGTGCAAGGACTTTATGCACAGGGGGTCGGAAGGGGGTTTGTATCCGACCTGTCCATATGTATGTGCATGTGTGTGCGCGTTGTTTGAACACTCCCCCCTTCCCGAACCCCCCTTGTAGCTTTCACTGCGCCCGCTGCACACTCCCAGAGGCGATGCTGAGACTTTTCCGTTGCGGGCCAGATCATGATTATCCGTTTCCGCTAAGGGTCCGAGAGAGCATCAATTGGCGCTTATCAATGGTGCTCGCAGGGGTAGGGAGGTTGAACAGGACGAAATATTGCGGGGTCGGCTGTCTTCCCCCATCAGCTGCCCCGGCGCACGCACGCAGCCACCGCAGCTCCTGCGGTGCTTCTCTGGGGGTTCGCGCCGCCACTTGGCAGCTTTGAAAAATTCCTCCCTACATTTCCGTAGACAAAATTATATTCCTTGCATGAACGTGGTACTACGCCACAACGTATTGGGGACACTACAAAAAGGGACACTAAGTCAGTTTAGACTGAATAATTACTCTTTGAGAACTCTGCTCACGTTATTTTTGCGACGTACATTTATATTATTTTTGGGAAAATCGAGGTGAAGGTTTAATTTTCGAATGTTGCGTCGAAAGCTCAGCACCCCAATGACGATGCGACGCCACGTATTTCAAGGTCTTTTCGTATTTTGACCACGTTTGCTACATAAAATTTTATGAAACTAAGTTGCAAGGTGAAGTCTCTGACTTCCTCGAAACATAATGTAATTTATTTTACAGCAGAGCTGTTATGGTTAAAAAGAAAATTATGTTCATCATGAACAGGGCTTAAAGTCTCCCTTCATTGGGGAGGGGGCCCTCATAGCGCGGCAATATATATATATATATATATATATATATAAATATATATATATATATATATATATATATATATATATATATATATATATATATATATATATATATATATACACTTTGGGTATGAAGATCGATGGTTCCGGCACGATAGATGAGAGAACAGAAGGACTCACGTAGGACATGTAGCCTTATTAACGTTTTGGCTGATGGCCCACCAGCCGAAACGTTTATAAAACTACATTTCGTACGTGAGTCCACACACACACACACACACACACACACACACACACACACATATATATATATATATATATATATATATAGCTAGAGATTAAGCGTTAAGAGAGGTGTTTGCGATGATGACAGTGCAGTGAAGTCAACTGTCTCTAGAACTGAACAAATGCTTATGAATGCTATACAAAATACATATGGGTCATTCCACGCCAACTGTCCCAGCCACGCTCGACCTGCTGCGACTTGATTGAAAAAAATAGAGGACTATCTATCCAAAGCAAGAAGTGGTCCGCCAAAATATTTTTGGCGAAAAAAAATTTTTCACTGCCGCAAACCGCATGTGAAATTTTTCGGAAACCTCGAAACTATGGCCCGTAAAACGCGTTTTCGAAAAATCTCTTCTTTCTAAATTACGCTAGGACAAAATTTTTCCTACAGAAGGATCGTAGGTTTTTCACTTAAACTAAGTTTCTCGAACGTTTACACTTTCGTGGGTTTTGTATGCGGCCTTAAATATGGACAATATGGCCCATATTGGTGTTTTTTTTTTCATAGAAAGCCGACCATTCGTGAAATATAATATTTTGTATTATATGATCGCCAGGAAGTTTTACCGTAGCCAAAAATAGTTTGAGACGTATATGGTGTGAAATGGTGTGTACAGCTGGCGACAAAGTTGCAAATAGTTCATTTCTGCCCATGTTTATTCGTAAATTTAACATTGAGGTGGTCCTAGTAAAATTATGCTAAATGGCGCATTTACTATAGCAACATTAGTTGTCTACTGAGTGAGAAAGTTTTATCAAATTACTTTTTGTGTTAAGCAAGAAAAATATTTTTGAAGTAATGTTCTGCCGGTGTCTGTTCTCGCTCCTGTTTTGTCCTCGCAGGAACGCGTCCAGCGGTAAGTACAACCCACGTGGGCGCGAGGTTCGCCACGGAACAGCTAGACAACATAGTCATCTTTGGCCGTGCTTATTTGAATACTTTACTAGCGAGTATTGGCCCGAGTCAACGAGAAATTTGAACCCCGCTATAGAGCAAATTTAACCACATGAACAGCGGTAAGTGACAAGGATGCGTGCGACCATAAGCGTGCGCAGGGTTCCCCTGCAGGGGGGGCGAAGGTTCGTCGCAGCGCCCCCCTCCCTATTATGTCAATGTATGCGGCTGCCTTTGCGCCCCTCTTCTCGCCCCCCCCTACAATGTATATGGCTGACTTTGCACCCCCCCTTCTCGCCCCCTTGCCCCCCCCCCCCCCTGCGCACGCCTATGCGTGCGACGTCCCGTTGCCTGCGCAAAGATTTAAAAGTGAGAAAAGATACAGATTAGTTGCTTAAACGCAGCGTACAAGTTGCAGTTATGAACCAACACGCGTATATATATAATTGATGAGTATAGTTATAAGTGAATCGTATGTAAGGGATGATGTTTGACCAGTGACCGTGAATAGGTGCAAAAGTACAACATAAATTTCATATTACAGCAACAGACATTTTTCTTAATCGTGGTGTTCTTCCCACTTTTAAATATTGGGACAGTCAGGCCAAGCCCGACCGCCGCATAGGGCAATTTATTTATACAGTCAACAAACTTTGCTGGAGGGGCCCAGCCCCCTCGAGCCTCCCTTGACCTCATTTTTCTTCCATGCATGACCTTGACTTTAAACCCTGAATACGCCTCGCGAAGCCACAGCGGAATAAGTATTCTTACTCCTAGCTCCGAGCGCGTTGTTGCCGGCGCTGCACCGATCTTAACGTGGCGTGTAGACTCGGTGTCGCTTCGCATTCCGCGTCAACACGCGATTCGGCCTTCTCGGCTGACGCTGGCGTCATAAAAAAACGAATTAACTAAATAGCTTAGCACCATGTACTGGCGCGTTCCAACGCGTACGCGTGGTTGGGGCTTGCCTCCTCGATTGACGCTGACGCTTAGCATCGCGTGCTGACGCGTTCCAACGCGCACGTCTGGTTGGGGCTTTAAAAAATGTGGCCAGGTCCGTAGCCAGAAATTTTTTTCTGGGTTGGAGGTTCAACCAACCTTTATGTATGTTCGTGCGTGCGTTTGTATGTGTGCGTGTTCACACGCAAAATTGAAAAATTTCGGGGGAACCCTCCCCACCCCTGGCTACGCGAGTACACGGTGATAGCGAGAACCTCTGAGGGCTATGGGGTAATAATATTATATATTAAATCTCACGGGCTCATGGGCAATGCAATAAGTGCGCTATCAAACTGGTTGGATCGTGTCGCGCTTGAGAACGCGTCACGTTGATTTTGGTACAGAAAGAGTGCGTGGGCCAGGATTTTGCAGCTACATGTGCACCTTCTACTTGATTCTATGTCACTCTACCTTAACGGCATCGGTTGTCTAACCTCCCCGTCTGCGTGTGGTTGTATTTCTTTTAGCTTCGAGTGCACGATATGAACAGAAAAAAAAAAAAACATGAATCGTCGCTGTGGTTGCCGTTTGGCTAGTTGTCCACCAACACAGCCAGCTCAAACTTACCGCCGGTACGCCATCGGCCGATTTTCCTGTTCTCCCTCAATTGACTCGTATGCAATACCGCTAACGCTGTTGTCAGTTGATACACAACAAACGTCTGAATTGTCGCAGGCGGATTAGCTGTCGTGTTATCCAAAGCTGTGAGAGTGAGCGATCGATACTCAATTTTTTTTTCTTCAGTCTTCAGTCTTCAGATGACTTCTTCAGTCCACGTGCAACTTCTTTTTATCTACACGGTCTACTTGACGACCACCCACTGATAGCGCATTTAGAGTCAGCTGTAGATATGGTGACCACATGTAGTGCTGCTGCGTGTTGCAGTTCATGATATGGTTGCCGACCGTTCCGAATTTCGTGGAAGTGTTCCGATTTTCGGATAACTACCCCGAGTCCCGATTTGATCCAATACGAGTATAAGGAGTACCAAATGTCCTCACTTTTCTCTATCTCTCTTTCCCTACTGAATACATATATCAGTAAACCAAATTTCCTTCTTATAATTCTTGACATCTAGTTTGCACACAACTCCCTTTCGTCTTTTGTTGCACTGTCATTTTTAAACACAAATACGGTTTCGTTTTCATCGCTGTTCTAATCCTGCTGTAGCCCTTGACTATCCGCAGTACTTATATATCTGTAGTTGCTTTTGTACTTTCCGTTCTCCTTCATCTTTTTATTCCCATTTTCCAGCGTACAGCGTAGCCAACCAGACGCTTTTCTGGTTAACCCTCTGAATCGTGCCTTTCTTTTCTTCTATATCTATTTTTGTAGACTATTGCACGTTTCTTGGTGGAAGCCGCGACATGGTAAGGCTAGAAATACTGGTGGACGTGAAGGGCTCGATCATGACTCGCTTATTAGGTTTGGATGAACACCCAGCGCGGACGCCTTGATGCCGGAAAAGATCCATCAGTACTCGTTCCTCTCAACTGGCTCCTATAGGGATCGGCTGTGTTGTGTCTATAGCTCCGGTAATCCGACGGGAACCGACGTGTAGTTAGGTTGACGGATTCTCTGGTACAAGGGCGGCGTCGTCATCTTCCTGTGTATGGTTCATGAAATGTGTCCGAAAATCCTTAAAGAAAGAAAAAAAAAAGAGAAGTCCAATATTTGCTCTCTGCCTGTATAATTATTTTTTCTGTGGCAACAGGCACCTTATCACAGCTAGAGAGATCATTTACGACAGTAATTAAATGAAATTAATTCACTTTTAATTAGTGGAGGCAAGCGCTCAGGCCAAATAAGAGAATTGAACCTTTCTTGCGAAGAGCCCATTGCCGCTTCGAAATTTTTAAAAAGCAAACGCTGGTAATTTTCGGAGAGTGACGAAATCGAACAATTTCGCCGGCGAAACCGAAACCCAAACGCGGCAGAGCGCAACTGCCGTATATCCTTCTGAGACGTTCAGAATGAGCGAGTCGTTAGATCAACCATCGATCGACTTCGCTTCGTTGGTATGCGGACTGTGCTTGCGATCATAGCAGGGTTGGCGCACATACGTTAATGAATGCTGAAGTAACACCACTGCAATTGTTGTCGTGAACAGTGACGTCATTCTGGTCATCTGCTAGTCGCCCTCATCCGAGCGCTTGAGTTTCGGTTTTGCCGGCGAACGTGTTCGAAATTCATCACTCTTCCAAAATCACCAAAGGCGGGTTTTGCAAAATCTCGAAGCGGCAACGGGCTCTTCGCAGGAAGTACTTCAATTCTCCCATTTGATCCAACTGCCTGTACCTACCTATTAAAATTATTTAGTTACTTTATTTAATTACAGCCGCAATTGCTGTTTTTAATGTTGAGATGTGTGCCGCTACATGAAATGTAATTATGAAGGCAGCGAGAAAATATTCTATTTCCCACATTTTTTAGGATTTTCGCACATATTTCTTGAAACACCCTGCATATGCCGCGCTCGTTCGAGGAGTTTTTTAACTCCTTGGACGTATACCTGTGCCTTCTGTCGTGCAGTTGCATGTCAGCCAGCTCCTGCTGGCGCTCCTGCTGGATACGAAGCTGGTTCTGGTGGAACTTCCTGTCTGTCTTGCGCTCCCACTCACAGCGAAGGCCCACCATCTCCTCGTCGTGGAGCGACGATCGCACCGAGTCCCGGTAGCAGCTGCGCGGAGGCCACGCTCCAGCTTCGGCCCAGCAGTACAGAGGCTGGCGGCTGCTGCTCGCCTGTAATGCATAGAAGGAGGGCCCATCGCACCACGCACGCCTCGCCTTTCCACGTTAATATCATATTACGTATAACCGCGTTTGCAAAAGAGAAACTCCAATAATAATTGTGTGTGTGTGTGTGTGTGTGTGTGTGTGTGTGTGTGTGTGTGTGTGTGTGTGTGTGTGTGTGTGTGTGTGTGTGTGTGTGTGTGTGTGTGTGTGTGTGTGTGTGTGTGTGTGTGTGTGTGTGTGTGTGGTGTGTGTGTGTGTGTGTGTGTGTGTGTGTGTGTGTGTGTGTGTACAGCCATGATGCTAGACTGCAGTGGGTGGAGTAATACACGGTTGCGAAGAACAGACTGAGTGACTACATGGTTGCCATCGCGTCTCAAAAGGAGATGCTAATAATGATCAACGCCATCTTCACCATCAGTATCACGAACTCTCTAAGTGCAGCTATAAACTATGTAAACAGTAAACACCCTCTGCGAAGGGTGGTTGCGCATAATTATCATCATCAACGCCTTTGCGGATGTATACATGTACGGCGGTCACGCTAAAGCTTTCTGTACATGAGCCCGGAAACGTTTTTTTCTTGTTGGGCTCGACATCGGCAAGGTCGTGCGCGACGGCGCGAGTGTCAACCTGTTCGCGCTGATGACACACGAGTCAGAATACAAAGCTCCGTGAAGTCGCTTTCTATACAACTACAAGAGCTCTCACCGCTGGGCCGTCATAAAGCCTGTCATCGATCATCGTCTCGCACGTTCGCCCAGCAAACTGCTTCGAACAAAAGACTCGTATGGGCCATATACTGCGCCGTCAGAGTGCCTCCGCTCGCACGTGTACACAGATGTCACTGAATCACGTATTTTGCAGTATTAGTAAAGTTCTTCGGCCGCTGTTAGTGCTCGGGGTGAAAAACAGGGCCCGTATATTCGCAAAAACGTCTTACGCGAAATTTTTTCGTAATTTTAATGAAAGCCAGCAGATAATGAAGCCAAGGAACGTATAGATCGAGGACGTTAATTGTACTATTTTAAGTGTACTGTAATAATTGTGATATAGATGTGAATGAAAGTGAAGTGGACGAAAAGACAACTTGCCGTCGGCGGACGGAATGCTTCAGCCAATCACGATGCGGGACATATAATTAGTGAAGCCAGCTGACCAATGGGAAAACGCACTTATGAAAGAGAAGTTTTGTGTACTCGGCCCCACTTTCTCGGCAGTATCGGTATATCGTTATATACATTTCGCGTGATTTACATTGTGTGTAAAGGTTCTATGACCTCTGTACAACGTGGAGTGGCGAAGCAGGTTTCTTGGCCGTCTCGGTATAGCATTGACATCATTATTATTCGGCTTCATTCATTATTATCATTCTGAAAATATACGTTTCACACCACCCGATATTACAGGTGGCATGAAAAGCACACAAATAAAGCAAGGAGCACACAGGAAGAGGAGCAACGCACGCCTTTTCTTCAGCAAGTCGGGGAACAGGAACGGAAGCAGCGCCTCCTATGGAAGATATGAATAACAGAAACATAAGATGGAAGAACAATGAAGATGGCGGATCACAAAGACAGTCTTTGTGATCCGCCATTTTCTTCGTTGTTGAAAGATTGAAGTAAACAAAAACGTGACGAAGAATGCAGGTCAGAAAATATGGTGAGGCAAGAAGAACGTAAAATAAGCGTCTCTGCCTAGTAAAAATTACGTGCTCCAAGTAGGCTAATAGTTTTTTAAAAAATGCTCAAAGTAGAAGCAATAATGGTCAGAGGTCTTGTGACCTGCAAATAACTTACAAGGGAATCCTGTATAACACAAAAACACAAATGGCAATAAAGACGATGTGAAACTTAAACAGGCATTGCTAAATAGCTGCCTATTATGCCTTTGCACATTTTTTAAAAATATATTTACTTGTAAGGTTCATGGGGTGTGTTTGCAATTTACATATAGGCTATTATAGCACCGAATTTGTGCTTACGAAGCTAATTAAGCACGCATTTGAAAAATCTTCGTAAAATAGCGTATAAAATCCTCGTTGTTGTAGTGTGCGGTTAGCTGTTCCTTGAAGTCGACTGTATTGGCTGCAGTGTAGGCAGATACTGGAGAACTGCTGTCATTCGTAGACATATACTATATTTTGTACAGCATAGCATTCCTTATACCATCGCAAAGCGAGTGGTAAGGAGGAGACTATGACTTCTTTCGCTTGAAATAGAACGCGGTGAGGATTACATCACATGAACTTAAGAGTGCGAAGTGCTTCAGATAGTGTAAGTATTATACAATGAGACAAAACTTGGAAGATCGTAAAGCTGCAGCCTTCTTAGATGTACGCTGCAAACCTAATAATCACCGATGAAGCAATTGATACCCTATGTATATATATAGCGTATGCACGTGCCAGGAAAAAAAAAAAGCAGGAAACTGCGCGCTGTTCTTTGCTTTTCTTCCATATGCACCGCAGCCTGCAGTATATCACAACTACTTGGATGAGGTGTCCGCAGGCTGCAGTATATATCATAACTAATTGGATAAAGCATCTGAAAACCGAAACATTAAAAAAAGAAATCTATGGCGCTCGCTTTTGCCTTCATAACTTTTTTTTTTTTCAGCTGTGGATATTTTTCAACTTCCTTCAATAGAATTCAGCCACGAGACATAGCCAGAAATTTTATTTCAGGGGGCTGGGGTCGGGTGGGGGTGGGGGCTTGAGTTCCCCAAACCAGCCCCCTGGCTACTCTACTGGATACACAGAATAACTTTTGCTTAAATGCATATTATAAAAATGTGGACGTACATAGACGCTTCATGCGTTTCTGAAAGTAGAATACACATGCTCCATGCTAGGAGCGCCACTTCGGGTTATGTCATTTATTACGCTATATTAGTGTTCATCTCGATAAACGATTTCATACCCATGCAAGTCATTGATGCTCATTTGCTGCAAAGCAAACCCCCATCTGGCTCTGCGGACAGATGAAATTTATTACAGATTTGGCAGGGGTGAGAATGCAACTGTGCGAATTCGGCATTCTAGAGAGTTTATTGTATTGTCCGGTGATGTGCAGGAGGGCCTCGTCGTCCCTGCTGTGCCTGATATTCTGTCGCGTTCGGTGCGGAAATTGAATGACGTGCTTGCGTGGCGTATCTGCTTTCATTAAAGACTATTTAACGTGTGGACAGCTTAATTTCGAGTACTATGGGGCTAAGCAGAATGAGACCGTTCAAGCCATCTGAGTATAGGCTCTCACGTCCCTGGCTTCTTCGTCCCCACTTCCGGCGCGCCGTTGCATCGCGCAAGCTTGTTGTACGTACATCACAACAAATTGATAACACTAAAGAAATGTGTTTGATGCCATGCTACTGTATGTATATATGTGCCGAAACAGTGTCCCGTCAGAGATGTCGCATCACGTTATCCGTATTAACGTTTTCAATGGACACGGGGAGCACCTCCTTTCCGGACTGTGGCACGGCAGTACAAAGGCTGACGCACGCTGACGTCACTGCCTCGGCAGTACATTATTGGCGGGACTCACATATTTACCACAGTGCAGGTGGGATTATGGCGGCACCCAGGTAGCTTTCGCTGAAAAGGCGAATACGTATAGGTCTTTGGCAACTTAGCTACGTAGCGTCCCGAGCTACCAGTTCTTAGTTTGCTCTATAGTTTATGAACTTTTTATTCTTGTTCTTGTTTATCTTCTTGGACGCTTCATATCAATTCAAACATCTAGCATGATGTAGCGAAGACCTGCGTACTGACATCTTCAGCTTCCGTTAAATTATTCCGCGGCATTTACTGCACATCAGAGGGGACATACGTTGCCTATTTAATTAATCCTCTCTGTCTGAGTGGTGGACGAGGAGGTCATTCGGAGAACATTGCATCTATACCCAATGCACTTGATATGCTGCAAAGAAAATTGGCCTGGTGGTTTAGACCAGCATTTTCGTTTCTTGAAGAGGGCTGCCATCTTTGAGGCGGCGGCATAGGCGTGCGCAGGGTTCCTCACCAGGGGGGGGGGGGGAGGGTTCATCGCAGCGCCCCCCTCCTTACTAAGTCAATTTATGGGGCAGACTTTGCGCCCCCTCTTCTTAGGTGAGTAGGGGGGGGGGGGCGCCCCCCTCCCCTTCCCCCCCAGGTGCGCGCGCCTATGGGCTGCGGGTCATATGGATCGAGCGACCACGGTAGAGTCCGGTCGGTACTTATCGCATTTTGGCGCCATTGCGCGCTCGCCATCAGCTCGTAGCCACTGTGCTGCCCGCACCGACTGGTGACAGCTGGGGTGAAAGATGACGGCTCTAAACGCTGATGCTAGGGACAAAGGAATATGGTATATACTGACTCATAGTGGGTCAGCTTTAAGTGGCTAAAGTGTACAATCAGTCTGCATGAATATTCTGTTAAGTTAATAGTCGTTATCAAAAATGACTGGAGAGTGGCAAGCAAAGTGACCAGTGCATATTTACGTGGCCAGGAAACGGGGCGTATACGGCTTCGTGGTTTTTGCCTGCTGTTTGATAAACTTGACGACGCGACTTGCGTTCGCTTTTCGGGCCGGTACAAGGGGGACGGTCTTCCGTAGATAACATGACGGGACTATAACAGCTTTACGCAGATGGCGCTGATAAACGTGATACTAATAACAGCTCGTGAGAGAGATTTCTGACAAGGCCGTATCAGGCGATGACTTGTCACGGACAATGTGGCTGAACTTTCGTTTGGAAAAGGGCAAGGGAGAAGGAGGAGGAGGAGGTTATACTAAAGTTTTAGTATAACCTCCTTGAGGAGGAGGTTCGTATCTCGTGAGATTCGTCGAGAACGGAATGATATCTTTTCTCCGCAGCGCCACCTATAAGTAATGGCGATTGGAGGGCGAAGCGGAGAGGCCGGTCGTTCGAGAGACTGTATTGCAGTGGTTTTTGCTTGATTGGGGTCGCGCGGTACTGTCTCGCTATTTAGTAACATCTGTCTGGTGAGCTATACGCGGACTTAATCTTTGCTCGTCGGTCCTCTAAGAGAGGCTGCTGTGGAACACGACGGTCCACTGACGTTAAAAATAACTTTACACACTGCCACTCCGATGGCGGTTTGACGCTCGTCTTGCGTACTTTCGTGTGCTTGCGATAACATATACGTTTGCGGACGGAACAAGCTGCGCGGGCCGTGAAAATGGTTCCTTCGAGACGACCCAGCAGATGCTACTGGTAAGCCTCATGCCATTTTCTATGTCATTGTTTCCTGGCTTGAAAATGAGGTCCAGTATTATAATGAATCGCCCTAAGGGGAGAACGCGACATTGGTGTACAGGCAGGCCAGTCATAGCGGCTTATGATTGACAGGATGGCCTACAAACTGGACTTTCATTGCGAATATGCATCTGCATAATACGCCACGTTGTCCTTTCTTTCTTTCTCTCTCTCTATTTCTCCCTTGTCCACCAAGCAAAAGGAGTGTCACATAGGAGTTAAACATAAATGAGGCGTTCGGATCCGACGGAAGAGCCGGATCTAATTAACACACAACTAGCAATACGATTGGAAGAAGCGCAGCTTGTCCTTTTGTGTGTTCTGTGTTCGCGTGCGTTCTGCATTTTACGAGAAGAAAAGCGCCATTCTAATACTTTTTCTCTGCGACTTCCTATGGTCTATCACGCAATATATGGTTTATCAAGCAATAAGTGATCAGTATCACTGATAACATGACCAGCGAAGCTGCCACATACTTTCCCGCCAAAGACGACTACGTCACCACTGTTACGTTCCATGCACGGCGCGTGCTGCTTAATAATCTCTGTTTATATTAGAGAACGCCTCTTTAATTAGCGCTTTTAGTTAAACATTCCAGAAATTGTATAGCGATTTTAAGCCCCCAAACCAGCTCGCGCAGAAATTTTATCTGTGCCTGTGAAAAGTTGCACCTCAGCTTGCTTCTTCCTCTTATCGCTTTCGTTATAAAGAGAGAAAACGACATAAAGAGAGACGGCACTGGTAAGCTTCGAGGAGAGAATGTGAGCGCGTCGACCTCTTCAAAACACTGTGACTCCGCGATTACACCGTCTATCTACTCATTATCGTTCGGCTTCGGATGCTGATAAAAGAAATATTAGTTCCGGCTCCCTGGGAGCCGGCACAATATATGCAGGATATGCAGGAATTGTCTTATCGTTCGTTTGTGTCACGTCCCCACTCAGCTACTGAATGGCTTCAAATTCACCGCACCCACATTCCTTGATTCCCCCCCCCCCTTTTTCTTTTAACGGAATCACGTAGGACTGAGTTTAAGGTATAACGATGCACTATCGCACGATCTTCTCGTGCGAAGATCACGTGCCCCGTGACACCCTCCGGCAAAAAAAGAGTGTTCCACACTCACCGCCTGGGCTACGGGTAGCGCTGTCGAACACTCCCAGGTATTAAGCACACATAAATAGCCTATACAAAAATGTTGATGAGGAGCATCCTCCGTTGTAACTCAAAAGAGCATCGGATGCGTAATTCGAAGGTTGTTGTTTCGGATCCCACCGATGGAAAAGGTGATTTTTCGTCCACTTTAATTTCTTTCAGTTTAGGTGAGAATTATTACAATACAGTTAAGAAACCGCAAATAATGTCCCCCATGCTTTCCATGGCTTAACTGTCTGTCGGTTTCATTAGTTGCGTACAATACAGGAAAACGAGCCCCTCGGACAATTTCCCCGAATTTCGTACTTTCATGTTAGCAAATAAGAAGAGGAAGATTTCTGTTTCGTTTTCTTCTACTTTTGGTACCGTGACCTGTTAGATGTCGTTATTCGTCTCTCTCTTAAACACATTAGAAAACTTACCCGCATCATGTTTTTGTTATATACGTAAACATTTTTTCTCCTAAATTTTTTTTGCTCTCTCTTAAAACGTCAGATTCATGGCCTATATGATCTGTAATGGGCTGCAGCGTTCCCTTAGAACCAACCGACCTGCATGCATCACTCCGCGTTGTTTAATAAAATTAGCACGCGAGCTGCGCTGCTCTACGCGAATCCGACATACGCGTTTTGACCAAAGGTAAGCAACAGTTTCATTTGTAAGTAATTCAAGGTGTATTTGCAGCGACAACTGAGCTCACGGTTCTTATGTAACAGAGAATGAGATGAATTTATTTACTGAAAGGTTAGTCTTATCAATAGCCTGATGATGGGCAGCGTGGAAGGGCGGTATAGTATAGGAAAAAAAAAGAAATATACATGAGCGACGATGCCAACGAGAAGTATGTCCAGTGGTGGACAAATGAATAAGCGCACGCAATAAATTTCAAGTTAGAGTAGGTTCCACGAGAGCACACTCTCGGACAGCTAATTATGTGGTGCCAACGATAGTTTACGCCTCAAATGAAGCTCAAGCTGAAGTCATGCTAACACTACGGGCATATACTGATAAAACAAGAACGAAATAACGCATTTTAGTTAGCCCTAAGTTTGTATTTCGGTTGTCCGTGACCGTAACCGTATGCGCAAATTCACTAAGTTGCAGCATCCGTGTCTATCGTCCAGTGATTGGTTGCTTGTGAAAATGACTGTAGAGCTGCCATTATAAATTCACTGCCGCGCTGTTCGCGTGGGGCTAAGGACCCAAAATAAAGTCGCGCGCAGAGGTTTTAGCCTGCCGCTGTTAAAACCGGCGAGTGGTTGCGACCCCGAAAGCATTGGCGTATCCAGGATAGGGGATGTGCACAGGCCTTGTGCTGTCGATGTGCAGCAAGCAAGGTGCTCCTCCTCCAACATGGCTTGTATACAGTCGAAGCTATCTCGTATATATCACCGCCACAAGCGTCATCTATTCTGCATGCGCTTCTCTCGACGAAAACCAGCCTCGGTGGCTCGGAGCTCATCTGTTGCTGAGCGCGTGGTCGACAGTTCGATTCCTGATGGCAGCGTCAAAATGCACAAACGCTATAGTATACACCGTGTTTTGGTTGCGCGCATATGATCCACGTAGAATCAAAATTAATTCCGCATATTCTCCATCACAAGGCGCGTCTTACATGTACATCCCGTGAGATTACCTATGCACTCGACTCCAGGGATTGCTATAGTTCGCAAAATTTTACCCGTAAAAGCAAGCTGCTTGCCTGCGGCAGTACACTGTCCTCGACAATGGTAAAAAAAAAAAGAAATGTCGCGTCGCAAATGTCACGTTTCGCATAGACAATTAACTTACTGGCGTGCGGCGACGACGTGTCACTGACGGCGACACCTTTCTTTTTTTCCAATGTAGGAAAACTTACCCACGGGCAGAAATGCTCTCTGCAAGCTGTGCTGCTCGATAAAGAATACATCCATCGAAGAGCTGCATAGCAAATAACGGGCCGCGCATTGCAAATATAAGGCTGAGTGTAGCATCCGTACATTGCACTTACTTCTTTCTGCATCCAACTCTTTGCCGAGTTCATCACCTCTTCGGAGGACCTGCAGTAGCTCATCCTGCGCAACTGACTGGTCATGACGACGACGGAACCAGGCGACACAACACAGAGAGTAATTAACAGGCTTATTAAAAGATATTGACTCGAGCCCCGGGTACAGTGCGCTTAAAGGCAACAGCGCCACGCAGTGATGTTTCGACAGCTATCTGACAGCACTGCAACGTCAAGTGGCGCCAGCACGCTCTGAGCAGAGGCGGGACAGGCTATCCGCTCCACTTCCTGTTTGGTGCATCGCCATGGCAACGCGTCTTTGCGAATCGGCACGTCTCGCGTTCGTTGCCGCTGGTCACGCGGCGTGATCTGAAAGCCAAGCTGGACAGTGCATCGCGATTGAGCAAAATATAGACATGCTCCTGGAACTGAGATAGAATAGAAATGGACCTCAGTGATGGCATGTCCGGCACCCCAGGCACGTCCTATACGATATCTGCAGCGTTACGGCATCGCAGTTTTCGAGCGTCGAGAGGAGAAGCATGTAGCTAATTTTGGAAAGAAGCAGCACACACGCACGCGCAAACACTCCCAAAAGGGTGTGTCTGTGTTTGGCCGCCGTTTAATTGTTGCTTCGTCTGAGAGCTTGACCTCAGTGTAGTGGTTGCTGGCTCGCATGGTGACGAATACTGATGTCGCCCAAAGTCAGTGGCCATGTTTTCGTCGCCTTCATTCCTTTAGTACCTATTCCTCCATTTAGCTGCTTCTTTGTACTTTATTAGAGGTTCTACCTTCTTTATGGTGTGCAGTCGGGCACGTCGTGCAGTGTATAGCTGAAACGTAGTATTTTTTATTCGGCGTCCTGTCCATTAGAAAGAGCGTGGGCTACGTACGTGGGCTTATCCTCGTTGGGGTAGTTTTGTCCTTGGAGAAAGCGAGCTCTATGTGGCTTGAAATGCGACGTTAGACGCGTTGTTTGTGGCAGCGGCGGCAACTGGCAGAACCAGTTTCTCTGACACAACTGTCATCAACCCGGTGAAGCCATAGCACGAGAAGGGCGGTTTGTTAGTCTATCGTAACGTTGGCCCGCTCCCGCTAGAAATCTGAGATTTTCATCGTCTGCCTTTGCATTCCTCGCATTTTTTTTTTTTGTTAGCTGTTGTCCTGACACGTTATTCAGGAAACACACTACTCGTGTGATTTTGATACATTACTAAAGTATACGTATGTAACATAAGGTACGTTTGTAAACTTGGCATCGCAGCACTGCGAGATATTATGTAAGAAATCGAGTGCTATTTGTGAGAGGGAGGAATCCCTGTAGCAGTTTTCTTGTGTTCGCCAGAGCCTAGATGTATACGGGTCGGTAAGGGGACACCTGCGTGCCACGAACAACGTGGATGCCTCGCCTCGCTCATGATGTACCCATTACTTGATGTGGTGGTCGCTTGATGTGGTGCCGAAGACCAAGGGCGCGTAATGTTCCCAACAAGCTTGGAATGACTGAGCAGAGTCCAGGCTTAGCTTTGGCAAATTAACGATAACTTAAGAACTCTGAAGAGGCCCCGCCCAGATGACTGAAGCGCGGCGGCCGTCCGCCTCCGCGACTAAAGAATGAGTCTCGCTCGGTACCAGCAATGTTCTCCGAAGGAGGGGTCGCCGACCGCCCGGCTCATGACGTCAGTCTTGAGCGCGCTCCCATCCGTGCAGCCTTGTGTGCATCCGCCTTTGAGGAGGAAATGCCGCAGACTTCTGATGTTGTATCCGGCTATAGCGTATTCAGCATTTAATGGCATGCGGTGACGGAATAAAGCTTTTGTTTTCATTAAACGCCAAGATGACGACAATTCCCAGAGATAGAAAAGAAGTCAATGTTGCTGGCGACAGAACGAAATTAAACGAAAAGAAAACGCAGTCTATTACCAGAGTCCCTCAGTAGCAAAGGCGTTAGTGAAGCGGAGTGTCATCATTTTCTAAAATCGGCTCATCGTATATGAAAAACTGCTATTGTAGCCCGTCCCGATACGCCCGCCTCTACATCCATATATACAAGTAAGAGACAGTGTCAACATTTACTCAGTGTTGCTTCCTCTTTCACTGCGTCACCGTCACCATGCATGTCTTGGGGGTTTCAATCACCCGTTATGTATTTTCGTGCGTGGGTTTCTATGCGTACGTGTGTATATACACATACAAAATTTAAAAAAATTAGCAGGGGTTGCCCGAGGAACTCGTATTAAGGGATTGTCTAAATGTTAAAGGGTTGGGGTGGAAGAGTAATAGTTATTTTGAATTTTTTGCATTCGTTGATGTGGTTGCGTAGGAACTCCGAATCACATGACGAAGATTGCGAAAAATTAGTACTCCACTTTATACGAGGAATAAAATCGTACTTATGAACATAAAGACTGGAGAACATGAAATTACATATAATTTCTATTAATTTAATGAATTTACGGCTCCTGCACGCAACAATTAGTCGAATACATACGAGCACAGGTACCGTGCACATCTCTTTCTGCAGCTCTATTAAACAAAGTTTCCCTTCGATAGAAAAAAAAATCATTGCGAATTAAGGAGGTGGATTCAGGAAAACAAGGAATGTGTAAGGAAATCTATCTACAGTTAGATACCGGTTGCAATGTTGAAACGCCAAAGTTGTTCTGACAATATGCTTTTTTTTAACTCATTTATTCGTCGTGGCCGAAGGCAGCTTTAACGCTCAAAACAGTCATAAACCATTTTGTTTGCAGCGTACGCGCCTTTTATCTTAAGTATTCTTGTTGTCTCTGACGACTGTTAGTATATGAAAGCCAATGAGTTCTACACTCCAAAGTACGATCTCTTTAAGCTCGACAATATACATTTCAGTAGGACAGGCTGGTCTTGCATTTAAACGATGTCAAACTAGCGCGAATGAAAGCGGACACAAAGACGAAACAGGAAATCACAGGCGCTTCGACTTTTTTTTAAATATATACGTTTCCCTGTGGCCTGAACACTGCCATCAAACCATCTAGCAGACGGCGGGCGACCACATTTGGATAACTTCCAGTTTGGCTGGCATTATTTTTCACTCATAGTCCGCATGACATAGCCAAAATAGAAAACAGTTTTGAATTTTAGGGCCTTTGCCTCGAAATAGCGTCCATTATTTATGTCCCTTATAATCGAGATATCCGCTAGTTTGGCAACCCATGGGATCTTCAGAACACACCATACGACAGCACACCATAGCTCAAAAGAATCAAGTTTTTTTTTAGGGGCGAAGCTCCTTAAGGCGGCACCCGTTCGTCCCTCGTAGTCGTAGTAGTGCGTAACCAGTCGTAACGCTAGTACCAGATCTCGACCTCCAAGGTGGTGCCGGTGGGAGATTTTTCCTGTGCGTTGTTGAACAATAAAAAATTCGCAGCGTGCGCGTTAACTAAAAGCCGAATTCTTCTGTCTCTCATTCCCCATTAGCAGCCATTGGCATGTTCCAGTAGGAAACGTTAGTAGAAGTAGAAGTGTAAGTGTTAGCTAAAAGCCGACTTCTTCTGTCTCTCATTCCCATTAGCAGCCATTGTTTACCTCCAAGGTAGTGCCTGGTGAGATTTCTCCTGTGCGTGATTAAACAATAAAAATTTTGTTCAAAACGCCGTTGATTGATGAAATAAACCAACGAAAGACGCCAGATGTTTTCTAAAAGCAAAACGAAAAGACGCCAGATGTTTCTAAAGCAAAACGAAAAGACGCCAGCTGCTTAACGAAAGACGCCAGATGTTTTCTAAAGCAATGGCTTTCTAAACAATGAAAATTCACAGCGTACATGTAAAATTAAAGTGAGCTGCAAGTCGTCATAACTCATCGAACCTTTAGTATAAACGCGCCCGATCTCACGTCGGTGATGAACCTCCGCAGCTTCGCCCACTCATCATCATTCACTCCGTGGATATGCTGTGATTTTTTCTTTCATATTTTCGTAAGCTCCGCGATTTGCATTCATATATATATGCAGCAGGAAAAACTTGGGCGCTAACCAGCCAGGGGGGTGGGGGGCCCGGTGTGCCCTCCACCCCCCTGGCTACGCCACTGACCGTGAAACAACAACTCTTCATTTCACAATCGGCGTCCAGAATTTAGTCATTTTGGGGATCGGTATCGACATGTTCGAATCCTGGCGCCAAACCCCGTTCAGAAATGCCCATTATGAGACATGGGAAAGGTGTTCCTTCATTCCTTCATTCCAACAACGAGTTCTAGAACACATTTGAAGCCAAGGATAATACGTATATGGGGAAGTTATTCGTAGTTTTTATAATTAAGGAAAGAAACAATTCATAAAGGGAAATTAAAGTTGACCAAACAAACAACTTCCCGTCGGTAGGAAGCCCCGATTAGCAAAATTCACAGATATTGAACACCAGTCCGATACGAGTTTTTCTCGGGGAATCCGTAAAATGTTTCTTTGCACTCTTCGTTCTACAAACGAGTGGATGGCAAATTTTTCTTTCATATGTGTGTGTGTTTATGTGTGTTGTTTCAAAAGATTGTGTCAGCCTTCAGCAAAAAGGTTACGCACGGCCGAACCCGCTGCGTACGGGTTTTGACCTGGTGGCGTCGTCGCGTCGTACCTAGTAGTCCTTTAAAAGATGGCGGCGTCGTAGTAAATACTGGTAGCGCCACAAAAAGCATCGTTTCAAAAATAATGGTGGTGTTCACAAAAATAAAATACATGTATGTATTTTCATGTATTTTTGCTCGATAATTGTTTATTGACAGAAAGATAGCAAACAAGCTTTGAAAGCGTACTGTGTGCCTATTAACTAAAAAAAAATGCTCTCCTGTCTCTCAAATGCTTCTCAGTAACATTAAAATAAGAATAACAACTTTTCCTTGCAGTGATAAAGCGATTAAAAAGTGCGCGCTTATTTGCTTGTTGTTTAAGGCGATATTTCGCTAGTTTCTTGTTTATTCTGGCAACGTAAAATTTAAGTTCCCAGAATGCATTGCAACACATGGTCGCCATTTTTGTTAAGAAGTGGGCTAGGCAAAGTTACACGACGGGACAGTCGGAGTGTTGGTTGCTGTCACTAATTTTTAGCGCCTCGCACGGCGACTTCACTTTGTTTCTCGTGAATGTCAATAATTATAATGGCTGTAAAGTTTAGAGTACTTGGTCCGAGGTAGGATTGGCAAACTATCCACTCGGTGGCGAAAAAAAAAAGACAGAAACACTCCCTCTGTCGGGAGGTAATCATGGCCGACAAAATCTGTGGCGATGGCATTGGGAACAGTACTGGAAGATTGTATAACGCCGACGTAGATTTAATAACACCGTCTACAATGTACGGCAGCAGCCCCGGCGAACCGAGGACGTTGGTGCAATCTGTGGATACCGCGGGACCGAAAAAGAAGCCGACGTCGTTTCAAATCACCAGCGTCACCGTGCAAGGGTCCCGGTTAAGCAACGACGGCGGTGACGAGAGTGCCGACGACTTGGACGAAAGCCACACGGAGGACCTGAGCTCCGACATTCTGGATTGCTCCAAGACCACCGACACGGAGCAGTTGTCACCGACGGAAGACACCACGGCGGCCGTGCCGCCCGCCCCCGCCTCGGAGGCCGACCCCCCGGTGACGGTCAGTGCTGCTGCGCCCAGCGATCCCGTGTCGGGCTTGTCCACCGCGGTGTCTGTGTCTCCGGCGGTGGTTACCGGCGCTGCGGGCACGCTAGCCATCGTGGCTGGCGCGCCCGCGGCGCCCAGCACAACCGAGGGCCCCATCAACCCCGACCACTGGCAGCGGCGCTTCAAGGTGGTCAAAATCGTCAGCTCCGAGCCGTTCGGCCGAGGACGCTGGCTATGCATGGACTTTGTGGACCCGCCTGCCATGCAGGCTGATGCCAAGGCCGGCGAAGAGCGCGACAGCAACACCGCCGCCGCGGACCTCCCGCCGGCCGTGTCCAACGAAGCGGTGGCCCACGTGTACGAAATTCCGGTCGGCCAGACATACCCGGCCAACAGCCAGCAGAGCGGGCCTCTGTACGGCATCATCTTGCCGGTGTCTGGTCAGGGGGCCTCGCCCCTAAGCGTGCTTCAGCCGATCGGCGAGCAGCAGCAGCAGCAGCCGACAGCGGTGGCCGAACCCGCAGCGGCTGTCCCACCGAAGCCGGCTGCGGTGGTCACACCTGCGGTGCCCGAACAACAGCAAGCTGTCGCAGCCGACGTTGCTGCTGCAACCCAGACCGTCGAGCCCATCCCCGAGAACGCCACCAAGTCAGCCACGGAGGAAGACTCCGAGAGGTTCGTGTACACGTTTGTTGCCCCCGTCGCGATGCGCCGCCAGTCACGTTCGGCGTGACTCATCCCATCTTCGGCCCTCGCATCTGCGACGCGTAGTGCTAACGTGTGCGAGGTCATCCGATAACGTTTGGGTGGCTGCTGTTTCGGTAACTGCACTGTTTTGCCGCGGCTCTAGTTACCAAAGGGACGAGCGCCTAGCCGTGCTCACCCAATAGCCTGCCATGCTGTCATTACTTGTCAAAGCATTTCGTCAATGTAGACACCCTAGTGGTTATCAGCTGTTCTTGGCTTATTTTACGCACTGGTGCATCAAGACGAGCGATATCCATATTGCTTAGCATCTTACGAAGGCTCCCGTCCCTTTAGCGTGGCTTTGCGTTCTTATTTTATTTTTCTTGACAGAGCGAATGTATATAAACAGACGATCTCAAGGTTTGACAGAAGCTGCTTGGAAAAAGTTAACGCCCGAGGCAATGCCATGCGGTTTTTATTATTTCGGATGTTACAGTGCTGCTGGTGTAATTTCAGAATTAGCTACATTGTGGGACCAATCTATCTATGCTAATAGGATTAGGGTTTAGGCCGAAGGTATGATGAACTGCCACAGCAAAATGTGCGCTGAAGTGTAGTTTGCAACTGTGGCTGCAGTAAAAACGAAAGATAAAAATAGGGCTAAAGTGTAGGCAGCCACTCGTTTGAGCTTGAAACAACGTGAAATAACATTCATTGTTCATTAGGTAACACACGAGAAGCTACCGATAAGGCAGCATTGACACAGCACAGCTAAATCTCAGCTTAATGCTGTTTTATTCACATTTTCCATCACTGGTGGAAATGAGCAGCCTAGCTCTTGAGAATGTGAATGGAATCTTGTGTGATGTCCCAGCAATGCAGCATTGAGCGCTGCATTGTAACAGGTTTCTCGTAACTTGTAGGTAACCATTCATGTTTTAAGCGGAGGGTATACTCCACCGGTTCTCCTAAACTTCAGTACAAAGGCACAACTTTTGCTGCATATGCTAAATATATCAAAAAGCTATATAAAGGTACATTGCGAAATTGTATTGGGAACCGTATGGAAGGAATGCATATCTTTTACCCGGACACGGTGACCGCATCTAACTGGAGGCGAAATGCACAAATACTCATGTAGGTTTAGGTAACATAAATGAATTTCAAGTACTTAAGACTAACCTAGAGCCCCCACTACAGTGTGCCTCATAATCGTAATGTGCCTTCAGTGTGTAAAACCCCAGAATTAAATTTTTGTTTAGAAAACATCTTTGTGTTAAGACATTCTAAAAGCTCATTTAAAGAATAACAATGGTTTTGATAAGCGAGAATGCAGGGATTCTTAGTAGAACAAGGCAATCTTGTTATTGGAAAAATTTAGATTTTGAGTCTCTAGGTTAACCAAAGGACCTCTGAGCACTCAGAGTGCCATGCCCTTCTTGCATTCTTTTGTGCGCAGTTTTTTTTTTTTATGGCCAGCCATTTGCGCTCCCAAACTTTTGGCACACTGAATCTAAAACTACCTTTCTTCCATCGTTCTGAAAGGCCATGAAGGGCTAGCGTCTATCATGCTGCCATATTAGCTTCTGCTTTCATCGTAATAGTTACTTTTTCCTGAAGAGCCTAGCAAAGTGCACTTGATGTGGCATAGCATAGTGGGTCAGATAACATATTGCTTTTTGTTTTTTGAGTGAGTAGCCAGAAATTTGAGGAATGCTATGGAGCCATGCGTCATAGACCTTGGGTACCGCCAGCATGCAGAGATGGTGGCTTGCATTCGGATGCTTTGGATTGTCCTACTGTATCTCGAAGCAAGACCCATAGCAAAGCCACTGCACTAATTAAGTATTGTTTAGTGGCTCATAGTCCTGCCATGAATTGCCTTATTTGGTCGAGTTCAGAAAAAACTTTGTCACCATTGGATACGTAACTACATCTAGTGATTGAAGGGACACTTAAGAGAAATAATAAATTACCTTAGACCGATAAAGTATCCCACTGAAGAAGACTATTTTCGTAAACCTTGCAATAACGGTCCAATTATCTGAAAAGAAAATTAACTTCAAAGTTTAATATTTTTGTCAGTGTCATGACGAAAATTCAGCACCAATACGTCAGTGTGATGTACTCTTATTTTTTTGCTCTTGGCCCGCATTGGCATGATGAAGGTTCCTGAAACATGCCATGTTTAATCTTGGACTCCTTCAGAATGCATTGTGTTCTATTCTCACCCTTAAGCAGTTAACTAGGAACTAGCAGGCGCTGTCAAAATCTGTGACATGATGAGCTGGTGCAGCAAGACACTGTCACCACCTGTCTTTCCTATGTGTGCTTTTTCCGACTTGCCAATGCTCTCTTTGTGGCGAGAGTGGGGCTTCTATATAAAAAAAAGAAAGTACTGTTGAAGGGTTACTTTACTAATGTGTGTATGTGAAATCATTTTTCTCTTCAGTGTTCCTTTTAAACTGCGGTGGCGTTGCGGGTTCCTTACACAGGGTGCCTGTGGGGTCTGTGGTTTGCATGCTGTGCTGCATGTTCTTTTGATGCTCTGTTGCACTCAATATAGTAATCTAATAAGCCTTTAGTTCAGATTGCTCCCTCAAAAGACCTTGTTGTGAGCATAGCTGTAGTGTCTGGAGAATGCTGCATGGTGCGCTAAATTTTCTCCAATTCACCTGTTTGGTCTAATATCCCAAGTTGTACATAAAGGGATAATAACACTTGAAACCAAACCATAGTTACATAATGCAGGATGCTATGTCATATGAACAATACAACAAACCGAGATAGACGGGTGGGGTTGTGCGGTTAGTGTGCTGTGTGTGTATTGTTGAATCCTCATAGCCAAACTTTGTACACTACAGGTTGTTTGAGTTCTCATTGCATCAAGAAATAGGCATATGCATTCATTAGAAGAGGCTGTAAATATAATTGGTGCTTGCATATCATACTCTAAATTTTCTCATTTTTAAATTTTTTTCAATATTATCTTTTTTTTGTTTTCTGCTAATAGTGTGAAGGGACATTAATGGCACTTGGCTCAGGGAGCGAATTCCACTTTCTCTCCTTCTCTTTTTTTTATTAGGTGAGAGTGGTTTAGGATGGCAGTGTTAAGCTCGAGGGTGTGGTTTCAATTCCTGGCCACAGTGGCCGCATTTCAAGGGGGGTGAAATGCAAAGAACACCTGTGTACTAAGGTTTAGGTGCACGTTCAAGAACCTCACGGGGTTGAAATTTTCGAAGCCCCCCTACTACGGCGTCTCTCATAATCATATCGTGGTTTTGGGATGTAAAACCCGAACAATTGTTATTAGAATGGCAATCTATCTGCATATTGACTTGAGCCTCTTCATGCCAGTTTTCTTGTACTGTTTAGCAAAACAACAGATGGGGTTAGTTGGTGTTCCCTCATAGTTTGCTTGCGTGATGTTTTTGACACTGAACAAAATGAAGGAAAAGGGACGCCATAGCGAACAGTTTAGTTTTGTTTGTTTACATGATAGTATACTTGAGTTTTTGCCAATACATTGGACGGGGGGATGTGCAGTCACTTTAGCTATCATAAGGTAAACATACTGAATATTGTGTGACGCTTTGAGCAGTACAGACCGTTATTCTTGAAGGATTAGGACTCATCATTTTTATCAAAATTCATGCATTTAGGCTAGCTGTCTACTACAACTGTTAAACAGAATAAAAACACATATGGATATTTCACCGTAAAGAGCCGATGGCCACATAAGTTTATAGTCCTAACTGCTGATTCCCCCACCCCTTTTTTTAATTGTTTACTAGTACTTTTAGCATCAGTTCTTTAGGTACTTTTCTTTAACTCCACTACATGTTATTTCTAAATCGTTTAGGTGCGATTCCATTCCAAGTTGCATAAAACTTTTGCTCCTATAGATGACAGAACTGTGTGACCTCCACACTTGGTGCGTTTTCAGTGAGGGTCAGCTTGCAATCTATGATTACAATTTGCAGTTCTTGGTGATCGATTTCGGCTCAGTTTTAGCCGACGCGCAAAAGATGATGTGCACTTACTGCTGTGCGGGCATCACAGCCGGGCTTGCGGAATGTCTATCACCGATAACAACAGGGCAGTGACACTTGACTTGAACAATGCCCTCCATGTTATTCTTCCGTTTTGAAGGCGTGCATTAGTCATATGCATTGATACTTATAATGCATATTTTAGAGATAATCAAAGCCCATAATCATTGTTTCATACCTTCTGAAAGTACATGCCCATTGGGAATGCACATTTTTCACGTCTTCTGATCTTTCACTCATACCTTATCTACGACTTTCTTATATGCAGATTTGGCATACCAAATAAATCATTTGGGTTTGCCTGGTAAACCGAAAGAGTTTGTGACAAACCTTAGCCTTCTTAACCATTGAGGTGTGTATCGGATGCTTCTAGCGTTGAAGCTGTTCAACTTGTAGCATTTAAAGTATGGGTCCTTAAACTTCAATTTATGGCTTTAAGGAACACCACAAGCTGAAGAACACTCCCCCTTCCCCGTCTTTCTAACAGTGCGTAAAGAATCTGATTTCCCTGGACAAGCATTCATACACTGCCATATTTGAACAAGATTTAAACTGAAGTGCCAGTGCGTGCTTATCATCATCAGAGGCGGCCACAGCCTCTGATAGCTGCAAGCTTGGAGGCCATGTTTTCATAGCAGGCACGTTGGCCGAACATGCGCTAGCTGTCACCGTAGTGGCTTCACGATCAGTGTAGTTTGAAGTGAGGGAGAGAGTGCTCGTGGAACGCAGAATTCCTGCTCCAGTTGCTTGGATAAATGTGGGAACCTGTTTGTTCTAGCATCACGTCATTTGCTGTAACATTTTTCAACTTGGCACATGAAGCTAAGTGAGCGTCTGATGGTTGTAAAAATATTTAATTTGCACCGTTAGGTGGCCAGCCTGCTTGGGGCCTATTTTCTTGTTTCCTGCATTTGTAGTCCAAATGTGACTTGTTTGGATGGAAGAATTCTGACTGGGCTCATTTGCTGCCTGCTTGGCGTTGTCTTGCTTGGGCTGTAGTTTTTCGGCGGAGTGGGTGCAGTGACTTGTGGTCTTGCCTGGAGGTTGCACTTTTTCGGCGACTCTCGTCCAACCTCCGCTCTGCTGCTTTTGCTTGGCTTTCTGGCTTCCTCTATTGCTGGTTGTGCAGTGCAAAGGGAGGTGTGTGCCCCCTCACTCCCTCATTTTTTTTTTCCATCACTCCCAACCTGCCCCTGGCTCCATTGCCTGGGCACTGATCGGTTGCATCTGGCTCTCAAGATTTGCAAGGTGCGGTATGTCAGTGAGAGAGGCAGGCCTTGCTGTGCCGAGCTAACTCTATTCTTTTTTTGCTCATGTTATCATGCTTCACCATTTGTCGGCTCTGATGTGGGCAGTTTTTAAGAGCTGCTGTGACAGTCCTTCGTTTCGACCTGAGCGTCTGTGTGTGCTCCTCAAGGTTTCCTGGCCGTGTGGCGAGGGTTCCCTCCCGGTTGCCCTTTGGCAAAGGTGGCCACAAGGCAAAGGTGCATGATTTGCTCCTGTAAGTATCCATGGGTACTGGACTTACCAAGGTGCTTAGTACACATGCATGATATTAGTAACAGCTTTATCATATGGAGCGATAGGTGCAGGTGAAGGCAGGAGTGGGATAATTTCACCATAAGTGAAGGTAGTTGTAAGGAAGATTGGTTTGGTGAGACGACCTAAGTACTCGCAGCTTTGTAAAGGAGCAACTACCACGTAGCTGACTGCATTAATTTGTGTCATGTACTTCAACATTTGCTTTGTGATTGTCCAGACGAAACACACTTTCTCTTTCATTGGACTTTTTAATGTAGTCTGGAAGCAGGCTTATTCTCCTTCACAAACTTAGGTGCCTTAGGTCATTCCTATGAAAAACCATGTTTCAAATGATTGCAGAATTACACCTTACTTACTTTTTCGACTGTAAATCTTTTGGGGTCTCTACTGTTGGGGGAAGAATCAAATTACCAGTTGATTTCACATTATTACTCTTGATAAGAAAAACTGACCTTTTAAGGCCACTCAGATGAAAGAAATTAAGAAATAATAATTTCTTGGTGGGGCTAATAAGTTAGTTTAATCTAGTCACTAATATTGAATAATTTAATGTGTTCAAGCGGGTACATTGTTCAGGACATTTCAAGCTACCACGAGTTCGTTCATTGAGCTGGTCCTGAATTATAATTTGATTTCTATTATAATTCAATGACCATTGTTTTCCCAACCTGATCAGTGACAGCATAAAATGGTTAGGAATGTAGAAAACACTAGTGTTGCAGACAGTCCTGTCTCATGAATGCCTCGTACACTCCTGTGACCTAGTCTGACATGGTTTACAGTAATACGGTAACAGGGATTCCTAATGCATAAAGGTATTGTAATGAAGCATGGCAGCATGGCAATGGAAGCATTGTAGTGAAACCCCAAGTGGTCGAAATTTTCAGAGCCCTCCACTATGACGTCCCTCATAATTCATATCGGGGTTTTGGGACGTAAAACCCCAACAGTTGTATCATTATCACGTTTCAAGGACAGTTAGGTATGACTCGCTCTTCTCTTGGCACATTACATTGTTGGAGGGACCAACTACGTCAGTGGAGAGGAGGACACAGCCATTGGCTGATTTGAGCATTCTTGTGCTGCATAATTACTTCAGCCACCACGAGGTGCCACCATGTGCCTGCAGTAACAGCACTAGTGCGCTCTTGATCACACTGAAAGTGAGCCGACACATTCGATGGAAAAAAGAAGAAAAAGTGCTGAAGGTCATGACGCGCGCTGACATAGATTCTTGTCCCTTTGTCATACCCCCCTCTGTAGCTCTGAGCGTGCTCGTCGAGACAGAGCGAGAGAAAAGGCGCTTAAAGCATGCGACAAATCTCTGCAACTCCGCTCGTATCTGACGAACTCGAAAAATTTTTTTGCAGCAATCGATTTGCGAGACAATAAACTCTCATACCAAAGTCATTCCGCAATTACTTGGAAAAGTTGTTGCAGGGCCCCTTTAGAAGTGAGAGGGAAAACCTTTTGCAGAAAAATTCTTGAAGTGAAAAACAAAGAAATTTCTACACTTAATGGCCATTCGAGTTTTCTAAACTGGTGCCAAGTTAGATGGGATAAAGTAACTTCACAAAAAAATGAAGCATTTCTTTCGTTGTCGGAAGATGTACATTACTGCAGTTGACAGGCATGGTTTCGCATTAGGAAATAAAAATGCGCATTTTAATTATTGCTTTTTTTTGTAGTTTGCTGCTCAATGTACATCATCTGCCTAAATGTTAGTCACACCTCGATGTTACACAATAGCCCTGCACAAGCATACTGAGTTGTGAAACACCATTAGTTTATGGACTATGTTTATGTGTCATTAGAACACTACAGTGGTGGTGGTGCTTGTAAAAATCTGACAAATAGAGGTCATCGTATTGAAGGACATTGCACTTCTTAGTGCAGAAAGTTTTATGTTAGGACCCCCCCCCCTCCCCATCACAAAATTTTAAGTTGGACAGCAGTATACAAATATGCTTTGAAATACATACCAAACTGCATGCAGTATTGAAATGCTGAAGAGCTGGATGCATGGATACAGTATGTCAAAAATAAGAGCCAAAAGACTAGCAGTTCAATAATGCGGTTTAGCATAAAGTTCTTATTTTTAGCAAATTTCTGATGCACAGGGTGTCTTAACAAAATATATTCAAAATTTCTTGAAAGATAGGCAATATGCGCTAAGATAGACATTTTCTTGGCTATTGTTTTTATCAGAGAGGCATACCTCCTGAAGTAAATCAAAACAGTTGTTAAACAAGCAATAATGCAAATTACACTAATAAACTTTACAGCCAGCAATAATGTGAATGAGACTAGTTAAACTTTTGTAATCAAAGAAGCTCGCAGCTTGATAAGGATCCTTTATTCGTGCTCGCCCGATGGTGAAGCATAGTTGCATTGCTCAGGGCTATCTGCTAAAGGCACGACAGTTGCATCCTTCATCAGTTTAGTCTCGGCTTTCTTAATGGTATTGGCTCATTAAAGTCATTAAGTTGTTGCATGTCTGAAACATGTGAGATCCCTAGACAATGGTCTCTCAGGTCTTGCATAAACTAGTATCGCTCTTCTGGATCTGTTGACCATAAAATTAGTCTAATTTGTATTATTCCTCGTTTAACTATGGGCTTTGTGTATATTGCAGAATTGCCTCTGTGACAAAAATAGTGTGAAAAAATTGCTAGCTTGTCACACATTTTCTGTCTGTGAGGAATTTTTACATAATTTGTGAGACACCCTGCATATAAAAAATTTAGCTTAAACTGAGCCCGAACCACATTAATGTGCTGCAGATACAAGTTTTTTTTTTTTTTTTTGTTCCGATTTTGCACAGAGCTTGTAATGACATTTCAGTGCTGGTTGCATCAGCCTGACATGTATTCCAGCCATAAAGTTCTGTAGTGGAGCCCTGCTTCAAATTTTTAGTGGTGGTCTCAACTTCAAAAAAATCTTTTCGAACTCTGGACTTTCGGCTTATGTGACACTGCAGTAAGCTACGCATTTGGGCTTGTTGGTTCACGATTACCAGTAGAAAAACAGTGCTAAAGAGACGGGATGAAGAAAAAAAAACAGACCACAGCGCTGTAGTTTATGCGTCACTGCAGTAAGCTACGCATTTGGGCTTGTTGGTTCACGATTACCAGTAGAAAAACAGTGCTAAAGAGACGGGATGAAGAAAAAAAAACAGACCACAGCGCTGTAGTCTGTGTCCTTTCTTCGTCCCGTCTTTTTAGCGCCGTTTTTCTTCTGGTAATTGTGTATCACATCCACCTTTAAGTTGCACTTTCACCTGGCTGATAGTGCCTTCTGCAAAAGTTGGGTTTGTGTTCCACATCAAGCCACTCCATACGTTCTCATGTGATCATTTCATGCCTATAAGAAAACAGCCACGATCCAAGAGGCGCTACAAATACACGTCTGCACTTGTGGATGCTACATGCTCACAGTCAACTTGCTTAATTTCCTGGCTGGGAATTGGGGGGGGGGGGGGTCTGCAGGGTTGAATCCCGGTTTTGTAGTGCAGATTTCCCGTACTTAGGTTTCCCGTCTATCGGTAGGCTCATTTGAAGTCTAGTGAACACATGCAAGATGTACCCTACATTTTGCAGCAACTCTGGCAACTTTATTGACATTATCAGCACTTTGGGCAAATGCAGCTTGATGTGTTGGCTTGAAATCCATGGGCCAATCAACTCTGCTCTGGGCCATGCGAATTGTTGTTCGATCAGTAATACTTCTTAACAGAGAAATTAGCGGGATCTTTTTATGTTTCCAGAGCAGTAGACAGATAAGATGTGTTGGTTGGAACTCAGTCATGGGTTTTAATTACATTGTAAAATATCATGAACAATACTTTAAAAAAGCTTGTGCATTTAGTGTCCTTTCAACTATCCTCTGCATGTTTACTTTGCAGCGCAATTCCAAGCAATGAAATATTTTCTGGGTAGTTGTAGGCATAAAGTTTCCTACAATTACCTAGAGGGAACTCTGGCACTGCGATCGTTCAGCCACCATGGGAATGATGGGTAGTACACGGATATGCCTAATCTTCGTGCTTATTGCTTCAAACGCACTTGTGGCTTTGTTTTTTGCTGTGTTTTGGCATTCGTTTCGGATAAAAGAATAGACCATTGTGAACTTCGTGACCAGACTTGAATTGGTGAGCCTAAAAAGGTTAAATTGGTGAAGTAGAACTGCTGACTTTTGCCGAACTTCGTTTTGCGACAAAGTGGATGCAGGCGAGGTGGAGCCAAACGGAGCCGAACAAACAACGTTTAGACAAATCCGTGTACTACCCATCATTCCCATGCTGGCCGAAGCGCCATGTGTTGCAGCTCCCATAGACACTAGCGTGAGAGTTCCCTCTAGTAAATATTGTAGGAAACGCTATGGTTGTAGGGAACTGGTGTTCTGCTGTGCATAAGGCAATCACTGGTGATGCACTCCACTCTCTGTAGCACTTGTCAAAAAGAATCTAGGCAAACGAGTTGTCGACAAGGTGACATCAAAATTTGTTTGCTGCCATGGTTTCGCAGTTTCGCTGGCCAAAATGTCTGCTGATCCACGACCCTGCTTTCTCCACTTGCTATACAATGCGTAGCGTCAAGTTATTACAAGCTCTAGTGGGCGTTTTCCTTTGCTAACGTCACATTTGAAAATGAAATCTCAGACTAAGTGCAGTTTTATCACTTCTACAAACAACCGAGGACTATATAAAAGGTGCTGGTTAATGAAATCCCATCCATACTAGAAATGCATTGCTGTGCTCTTAGTTTCTAGCGGTACTTGCATAAAGGAATATTTATTGCCAGGCTTTTTCTAAATAAGCTGTTGCCTTAGATTAGCCACTATCCACAGGACTAAGTTCAATTTAAGTGTCATTTGTCGGTGGACATTGCCTAAGTGGCTGCCTAATTACAGAAGCTGTGTTGCTTATATTGTGACCTTTGATCATCCTTTTGCGTCTTCAATATGAAATGCAAGTTTCTCACTTGCATTTGTTAGTGCATGGCCATTGTTACTGCAAATTGTATTCGTAGCCTTGGTTTTGTAGGCTTGTAACACATTCCCCTGAAGTGCACTGCATATTTGCTTCTTAGTGAGATGCAAATCATGCTACAAGACGTATCACATCATGCTTCGTATCATTCACACATATTGACCAAAGTTGGTCCACGACTGCACAATAGTAAAGTCGTGTCCTACAGGCTGACCTTCACCCAAGACACAATAGCTTGTTGTAATCCAAGGAAAGCCCACTCGGTGTAGGCATTCATAGTCTGTTGTAGCGGTGTCGACTTTTCAGTAGATAGATGGCTGCATACCCCATTGCCTCGCGCTTTCCTGTAACGTTTGGGAGTGCTCAGGCCTCAAAAAATATATATATAAATACCGCTGCGGAATGTGTCAGTCGGCTGTATGTCGAGTGAAGTCCTGCGTTGCCATGTTGCGCCATTCCACGTGCAGCCAGCGGTTTGTTTACGGTTGGCAGGACGTGGGGAGGAGGGGGCGAGAGGGGGGATAGGTGTGCCTCATGGCACTCTCGCCCTTTCGCTGTGTTGCTGCTGCAGCGGGAGGAGGATTTAGGCGGCAGCTGTTCGTCTCTCTCTTCCTCTTGCCGCGTCTCCTCCTCCTCTCCCCTGGCCTGGAACCGGATCGAACCGGAGGTGGCAGCATCAGCAGTGCATGGGGGCCCCGTTCGCTGCTGCTGCAATGGTCTCTGCTCCCGTTGCGCTGTCTGTTACTATTCGTTTATTCCCGGACCCGCTGGGGTCGGCGGTGTGCTGCTGGTTGACAGAACGGCCCGAAACTTTCCGATAGCTTGTCGTCGATTGGCAAGGCGCGCGCCGCCAACGTTTAACGTGGGGTCAGGCGTTCTGAGGAACACGGCGTTCGAACCTCGAATGCTCAGCCGCGGCGATGTGGTCTCTGCTGCGGCGCCGCTCGCAGCGGGGTATCTCGCCGCCGATCCGGTGTACTACTACAGCATCGTTCGTCAATTCATCGGGTAAGCAACCCGCCGAGGTTCCTTTACCTTGCTTATCGCTCGCGCGTTCTTCCTCCTCTCCTTCCTCCTCTCCACTGCGGGGCGTGCGGTTTTTGCACTCGGCCCGCGGCTGAGCAGCTGTGAATAGCGGCCCTTTCGTATGTGCCGCACGCAGCGGTTTCGTTTCGAAGTTGCGCCCCCGTTCGTCTGCAATGGCTAGGATCGCGCCCTGACAGCACACTTGACGGGACTTTTTTTTAAAGAGGGCGAATGAGGCGTTTAACTGTCGTGTAGAACGGCCTTTGAAACTGTTAGTGCTGCTGTTTTGAGCTTCGTGCCAGCCAGTGACGGAGCGCGCTCTGTTTGTCCACGCCCTCAGCTGTAGCAGTCATGCGTGTATCGAATTCGATGTTTCAGCGAGTCTCTCGTTTCGAGCTTGCCAGCGTTGGCGTACAATCCGCTTAGTATGTCCCGCATGGGTCGCCGTCGTATCTTTAGGTAATGTATTGGCGACGTTTACGCAGATAAAAATCTCTCTGATATCAAGCTGTTTTAGCGCCGCATTCTTTACGTGTTGTCACGCAGTCACTCCTTGCTGGGCGTTTTTAGATGATCGTACCACTTTGAATATGATAAAGATTACTTTTGTTAGAGCTATGTTGGTACACTTGATAAGGATTTCAGCGGGGCACATTGCAGGTACTGCTTATGATATCATGAGCATATGGAAAGTTGGCACTGGCTTGCATGTTTCTTTTCTGCACACAACATGTAAAATAAGCAGTATTGTGCTTAATGAAGCTTCTTTTTTTTTTTTCCTGCAGCACGTCGGCTGGGAGCACGGTGGCAATCGACAACAAAATTGAGCAGGCCATGGTAAGTTGAACTATTTATTTTTAATGGATAATCAGGAGTGGCACTTAATTGCGTGTGCCATTTCGTTTCCTTCAAGGCTTTCCTATTTAGAGTTGCTTTTGCTGCATTACTCTTTTGTTTGGGGAACAAATGACTGTTCAGAGGCAAGGCTTATGTAATTATTTCCCAGCTGTAAGAGGCAATGAACTTCATATAGATTTTACATGTTTTTGCAATTTCTTAGGACCTTATTAATATGCAATGCCTTTCATACAAAGCAAAAATGCTTCCGCGTGAGAGCTGCGCAGCATTTTCGCTGTCCTTGCGCACATCTTTTGAAGCGTCCATACAGTAAGCAATCATTACATGTTACTTTGCATCAGTACAAATTATACTGAAAATTGTGTTCATTATAAATTAACTTGGCAACAGCAGCTTACAGAAGTTGCTCGGACACCATACATGGCATCATCAGAAACAGCCCACTCCGATTACGGTGTTACTCTGTTTTTGAGCTTAGTCAGATTTGCTCTCTTGTCGTGGCAATTGCAGTAAGTTAAAAATCTAGCAACACCCCTTTCCACATTTCATTGCACAGGTAAAAGGAACGTTGCCTGTAGCAGTCAAAATCTGTCCAGAGTCATCGTCCTTCTACGTTTCTTTATACATAGCCCTAGTGCACCT
Source organism: Rhipicephalus sanguineus (assembly GCF_013339695.2). Lineage (NCBI taxonomy): Eukaryota > Metazoa > Arthropoda > Arachnida > Ixodida > Ixodidae > Rhipicephalus > Rhipicephalus sanguineus. Next base: position 125,881,521 of record NC_051178.1, read on the forward strand.
TAGAGATGTAAAGCACTTATCAAATAATTGGTGTCACAAAAGGCAACAGCATACACCTTCATTTTTGTACATAGATATCCATGAAGTATGGGCACCATAAAGTGATCAACTCTTGATGACTGTGTCATCAGCTCCACCATCCTTTTGAAACTGGGAGTGTTTTTAATTCATAAATATTATATGGCAAGCTCCCCATACAATCCTTCTGCAGATAATGCATTTTGGAGCTAATGTTTTAGCATTTTAAGAAATGCAAGCAAGATGTGCAGCGAGCCACATCACACAACGTTGTACGCCAAAAATATTTAATTGCCAATTGAACGTTGGATCATGACAAAATTGTACGCAAACTCTCACAGTAATGTCTCGCTAAGACATATATCGTAATCATATTGTGATTGTGGCACATAAATCCCTACTACTTAGTTTAACACTAGAGTAAAAGATATGTTTTCAAAGGTTAATTCGGTGCCCGTACTACAGCATCTCTCATAACCCAATTGCAGTTTTGCAACACCTAAAAGTTCAATCGTTTCTTTTTTATGATGCTTTGGAGTAATTCGTTATGTGGTTAGCATGTGCCAATCGCTCACATTGGACTTTGTTAATCTTATATTAAAAAATAAAATCTGCTATACACATAAGCAATCATTTAGCAAGGTTTGTGTATACCAGTTTATTGTGAATATACTTGACGTGCATAAAGCAAACATTCACTTTCACACGTACGCCTTAAAGAAATGAATCTTCCCACCACTAGGAGTCACTAATATGTTTAATAGACGAAAATGTTACGGCGTACTAGAACATGACTTTATACATACAAACATTGCTGCTTCTGACATCACATTGATAACAAATGAGACGGACAGTAAGGCTGGCCTTTGGGTTTGTTGGGCTTACAGATGTTGACACTTTTGCATACCTTCAACTCAGTAGCGAGCTTTTTTTTTTCACAAATACAAGGCACATACTTATGATGCTGAAAGACCACTTGGTTTCCTTCTTACCGGTGCTGCAGAGTTTATTAAGATGTACAGACACTGGTGACCACCAACTTCTTGACCATTTCACACTGCACACTTTTTCCTTTGTGTCCTCTTTACACATGGCTAGCCACTGAGACTCGTCTCATTTGCATTTCCTCTTTTGTGAAGGACTTAGTCAAGAGCCACCTCATGTTTGCTGTGCGCGAGGAAGTGGACGTGCTCAAGGAAAAGATAACAGAGCTGCTGGACCGGATAGCTCAGCTAGGAGTACGAGAACAACATCCTGCGTGCCGGCGCCTCGCCGGAGACGCTGAGTCTACTGGCTCAGTCTACACAACAAGACGGTAGTGCCAGTGTCACAGCCGCAGCAGACGATAGCGGCAGGTGGCCCAGCCGGTCGTGGTGCCGGCCCAGCCCGCAGTTGTGGTGCCAGCCCACCACCAGCAGCAGCCGCAAGCAGGCACCTGTTGCCTCAGTGCAACCTGTGGCCATGCAGCCAGCTCCAGTGCAACCAGTGCAAGCTCCGCAACTTGTTACGGTTGTCCAGCAGCCACAACAGCTGGTACACCAGCAGCCGCAGCAGCTGGTACACCAGCAGCCGCAGCAGCTGGTACACCAGCAGCCACAACAGCTGGTGCATCAGCAGCCGCATCAGCAACCACAGCCTCTGCCTTCGCAACCTGTGCAGCTGCAGCACCAGCCCCACTTACCGCAGCATCAGCAGCAACACCTACAACAAAAACAGCCCTTGCAACAGCCGCCACCCACGTAGCTTCTGTGTTAGTTGTACATAGGACAGTTTAACCGGGAAAGCACCACTCGGTGGGGCGAAAAGGGATGCAAGACAAGAAAGGACCAGTGTGCTTTACGTATGAAGTGTCTTAGGTGTACATAGACAGTGTGGCTTCCTTTCATTTTTTTTTTTTCCACAAGTGAACTGGTGGGGTGGAATAGTGACGACCGACCTGGTTAGCCGGTCCCTGTTGCCTTCTCTTTCCGGAAGAAGTACGAGGCGCTGTGATGAAAAAAAGGTTCTGTGGCGTTCCTCTCTGTGCTCCCTACCCCTGTCTCACTGCATTTCCTTTTTTTTTTCCCTCACTCTACTCAGCCATGTGCCTCTGTCTCTCATGTGTTAAGGAAAACTATAGTCGTCACCGTCTTTTTCCCCGTTTTTCTTGACACAAAGTACTTTTTGCTCATCTTGGTGGCGCGAGCACACCTGAGTCATTGCTTTATTACTTTTTTTTTTACTTTGTCCTTTGTTGTTATGTAAAGAAAAGCAAAGTCTGGTCACATGCAGCTTGCGTCCCAAGTGTGTGGTATATATATACATACATATATGTTTGTGTGTGTGCCGAATCTGGCTTGAGACAATTGAGATGTCAGCATGTCTTGGAATGCTCACAGCAGTCAGTTTTGTGTGGTGTGAATGATTGGACTAACGTTTCTAGATAAGCGACGGAAAAAAAAAATACCCGCGAGACTGGCAGCCTTTTCAGAAAGGTGCATGCAGGTTAGACTTCTAGCTTCTCAGTAATATAAGGACTGAAGAAAAAAAAAAAGGCATCCTGTTAATGAGCAGTTCCTATCCTCCTGTCATTTTAGAATCTTCTGACCCAACTGCATATAGTGTATCAGCATGGGTTGTGTCCATTCCTTTCCACTCAAGTTTTGACAGATGGAATTCCTTGTTGAGCTCTTTGCAAGCTTTAGTCAAGTCGGCAGTTTTGCTTCAGTGAAGGAGACTAATGGGGATGCACTTTTTAGTGAGTTTTACTCTGTTTTGGCCTTAATGTGCAGACTCGTTAAAGCATTAACCCCCTTCCCTCCTTTTTTATTTACACTTGGAAAGCCTAGATACTTTTTCCTCCTACTGGTGTCTGACATGGTAGCTCTTGTAATGCCTGTATATAGGATGCAAAAGCGAATAATTTATATGGCATTTCTACTGCTGTATTTGGGCAACTGTCTTTGCCTAGGTCAATAAAGCGCATATTTTTGTTAGGGATGAGACGAAACAAAGCAATTGGCTATGCTGGTTTACTTGCTCTCTAATAATTAACTACCGACATATAGGGTATCTGTTCGTCATGCTGTTTTACATATTTATTAGTTTTAATCAGCTGCTGCAGTTCTTCGGTAAAAAACAAAACAATTAAAGTGCTTCGAATAATGCCCTCTGTCCAAGTCTCATTTCTGCTACTGTTGTTGCTACATCGGAGCTTCACTTCCTTACCTCTATTTAAACGACACTAAAGAGAGACTGACTCTAAACTGGCAAAAGTATTTGGGTCTTTTGGAACATAAAAGTGCAGTGAGGTTTCTATTCTCCATTCTTCTATTCTGTTCTGCAAAGTATGGCATAGGCCAATGTCACTGAGCACTCAAACGGTCAGGCACATCATTCTCCATGTGCAGTATTTTTCTTTCAGTGCCAAGAGTTAGAATCTTCATATGAAAGATAAAGCAGCACAAAAAAAAAAAACGCCAGGCCTGCGCGGAAAGCGCAGCACAGTCACAGCGAAAGCTGGAAGAGCGGCATTTCTAGAGCCCGTTATAAACTCTCCTGTGGCTACTAATACAGGTACATTAGCAACGTACCCACTACGCAACAAAGCGTAATTTTTGGGAAGTTGGGAAGCACCCAGCACGACATTATTCGTTGTTCTGCGGAGAAGCGAGGTACCATATGTAAGCGATTATGTGCAGTTTGTTGATGCGGCGGTTGATGACGATGAATAATTATGGTTGCGCCCTTTGTAATGGGTTGGAAGCTTTAAACGACCCACTAGTTACGTAATGCATATTGTGTGACGCCCGGTCGATATTTAACTGTCCCACCACGCTTTATAACACACTTTAACCGGAGAAACGTAGAGCGAGAGAGAGAGAGAGAATTGACTTTATTGAGACCCTGAGGAAATGGATCATGGGAGCCTTATGGGCTTCCTTGGCAACCAACAGAAGTGCACTTGCGAGGAACCCACTACGCTATAAATCATTGTAATTTTTGAGAAGTAGGGCAGTAGGCACTGTGCCATTTTTCGTCATTCTACAGACAGCCGTGGTACCTGCTAAACGCATGTAAGGCATTATGCGCACTTTGTTGATGCTGTGCGTGATGACGATGAAGAATTATGGAAGAGCTCTTTGTAATGGGATGGAAGCATTCAACAACCTACTCGTTGCGCAATTCGCATTGTGTGACGCCTGGTTACAGAATTCGCGTTGTGCGACGCTTGGTGCTTATTCTACTCTTTTACCACGCTATATTGCATATGCTAATGTGGTTCCTTCCCGACATGAAGCCTGTATAGGACCTTTTTGCAAAGCAGTTTCAAGCACCGGCATGGCTCAGAGGTTGAATACTGGGCTCCCACGCAGAGGGCCCAGGTTCGAACCTCGTTCCATCCTGGAATTTTTTTCTTATTTAGTTTTTTTTCTTATTTCGAGCGATACTGGTTACGGACACCGGCGGCGGCGGCGGCGGCGGCGGCAGCGGCGGCGGCGGCAGCGGCGGCGGCGGCGGCGGCGGCGGCGGACAACTACGGCACCAAAAACGGCCGGTGAAATGATCTCATAACAGCTTTCGCTGTAAAAGATGGAACATACAGAAAGACTTTCGGATACAGCGCTGATACACACAGGTGCAGTGTTTCTTTCTGCGTGTTCCGCCTTTTAGGGGCGAAGCACCTTAGGGTCTTGGCTTGTTTGTTGTGTGGTGTCCGTGCTCGCAGCACAGCACCGTGTAAAATCCCCTAAAAAAAGGTTTAACAATAGACTAATATCAATCATAATTGTTACAGAACAATATAAAAAACCTAGAAGCACAAACCCTTTATACTAGTCGGCGATTTCAACGTAGACATTATGGACCTTAGGACCTAGCTTTGTCGTCGATGCTCACTGTCTGCTGTCATGGTGGTTAGAAAACCGTTGCTGTAGTTGAAACATTTGTATGTGAATAAAAAAAAAAGGTTTACAATAGACGAACAACAATATAAAACACCTACAAGCACAAACCCTTTATACTAGTCGGCAACTTCAACGTACACATTATGGACCTTAGGACCGAACTTTGTCGTCGACTCTTTGTCACTCGATTTACATTATATGGGGCAGAGAGAGAAACAACATTTATTGAAAAAAAAGAGAGTGGGCAACGCTCGGGTAACATATGTGAGAGACAAAAGAAGGTTGAAGAGTACACTAATATCAGTTGCAATTGTGACAGAACAATGTAAAACTACAAGCACAAACCCTTTATACTAGTAGGCGACTACAACGTAGACATTGTGGACCTTGGGACCTAACTTCGCCCACTCATCATCATTCACTTCGTGGAGATGCATTCCATTTTTTTGCACTGTTTAATCTTTCCTAAGTATGAACCAATTCGTCCACACATCCGTTTTAGAATCTTCAACCGGGAGCAATCTGTGGTTTGGAAGCTTATATCGTAGTGAGGAACTGTGACCCTATTTCATCATAAAATTATCTCGGTGCACCTTGGCATTCTTGCTGCAAATGCATACGAACATCAAAATGAATAGAGGATTGAACCCTTATCAGATTTTGTAACAAATGCGTGCAATATTGGCAGTGGGCTTGCGACACTCGTCACTGGAGGACATTAGTGAGTAGGGACTAGCTGTGAACAACTGGCATTACCATAGCAAGACTGGGCTTCAAAAAAAAGGAAATATGTGGAAATTGATGAGATCGAGGTTTCGTAGTTGCAAGGAGACTGTCGAAGAAAACCATATTGAGTGAAGGAAAGGATGTGCTGATTTAGCTCAACACATTCATAAGGTCTATTTGATTCAATCGAGTCTCTGCATCCAGGCCTTGATTCCTTGAAGTACAGCTGCTCAACCTGTTCCCTCGTTCTCGATTGCTCGGGGAGTGAAAGGTAAGTGCCACAAGGTGTCGCTGCAGTGCAGTGCACCATTGAACCTTAGCAGTGAGCGGGTGCAGCTGGGCACACCTGCATCTTTTTGTTTTGCAGTGCGCGACACTATGAATGGAAATTCATTTCATACCATCGTGCACATGATCAATAGTGCAAGTTGAAAGAAATAACGATTTCAGAGCAGCTCATGTAGCTCGAGGCATGCAGGGCTTCCAGGCTCTTGGCCAGGCCTTTTGGCATAACATTGCAGCTAAAAGCACATTATTCTTCTGTTGGGTGTTGACTCAGCTGGCGGACCACGACAGAAATCAGTTGAGGCATGGCTCTAGCATGAAACAATAGTGGCACAGCTGTGGCGTACGGGAGAATTGCAGACAAAGGACTCCTATATGCATTTATATTGGCACACCCTCCCGACCTGTATGGCAAAACTTGTGCAATGTTCTGCAATTCTGGCATTGTAAATAACAACAATGGATTTGTGCCAGATGCTTGTTTCACAATAGCATGCTGCTAACTCTTACGCCAAGCGCACAGGGGAGATGGGAATGTTCGCACATTGCGGAGAACTATTGAATGCTTTAAACTTATTTTCTGCGTGACTTTTTTTTTCACTTCTGGCGGTGCACACATAGCTACAGATGGCACACGTTTTATTGTGCCTTGATTATGTGCTTCACGTGAGAGTCATTAGTCAGACCAGATTATATTCCTTACCTGTAAAGCACTCGGCTCTTAAAGCACTGTGCAGAACATTCGTTGAGAGCAGGATCCATTGACTTAGTCTAAGGATGCTTGCATGTATAAAGAACCATCTTGCACTTGTTCAATGTAAATATTTTTGGTAAAAGACAGTTGAACATAAATATAGTTGACCCTCTATTTAACGAACTGATGATCACGCTCAAATTATTTCGTTCAATCGTGAATTCCATAAAATCGAGAGAGGGATTCTTCGGACCATCTAAATCTAAAATTATAACAAAGCAATGTACATAAGCTATATTGTTTTTACCTGTAACCCATGCCTGCGCATCTGAATAGTTCGCGAGGGTGGCCCAGACATAAGGGACACTATGTATGGTTGATGCAGGCCAAGCAGATGGTCACGTGAAACTATGACAGGCTACCGATATGCAATGATGAGAATTATTACAGTTATTGTGTGAACAGGCCAAGAGAGAAAGATGCGAGGAGTTGACCAGAACTGCCTGTTGCATGAACCACTAAATAACCAAGCCAAGCACTGCCATCTCTAGCACCATTCGGTACGTAGGAGCGCTACCGACAGCTGCATTTGTTGTTCCATGCACGGGCACGGCGTGCAGTCTCATCAGAGTAAAACTAAGGCCCTAAATAAGGCACCTAGAATTTTTAACTCTATAGCGTTAGAGCGCATGCGCGATAAAAACCTGTCTCAGTCAAAATTAGAGAGAAGTCACCACTTTTTCACTCAGTTACTTAAGGAAAAACTTCGTTAGATCAGGTTTGGTGGCCAAAATAGTTCATTAATTCGGATTGATGACCACGTTGAACCCTATGGGTATTTGCCGGGGAATGGAAATTTCTTTGTGAAATCAGGAACTTCGTAAAACTGGGTTTCGTTAGATCGAGTTTTAACTAATTTAGCAAAACTGCTAGCTTTTTATGTGCTGTTAGCATAACTAAAAGCAGATGAAAACCTACACACATTCATTTCATTGTGGAAAAACTAGGTGATTCATCAAGCTTATGTTTGGAGGCATTGGAAAGCATGTTAGGAAGCAGATTATGAAGTGCTTTTTGGTTAATCAGGGCCTAAAATAAATTTTCTATAGCATCATCATCAGCTTGTTTAGAGATGTTTCCTCGCTGTTTTGCCACTGCTCCTAAGAGAACCAAAGGTTACAGTAAGTTTACATTTTGAGATAATGGGGGTCATGTTATGTATGGGTAATGTGCACTTAAAAGTTTGTCGTGTAGGTTACTTATGGGCTTTAAAATTAATTACTGGGGGCTCATTTTATGCCTATTTTCATGCATTATATGTGGCATGTGGTATGTTTGCTTGGTCTTCCCTCTAAACTAAGTTTCTCTAAATAGGTTGCACATTGGCGGTGGTGCAAATTTTAACTGTGTAAGTTAATAACGGCTTTTAGAGATAACTATGCTGTCGAATAACTATACTACACAAGCAATCCAGAGTGTCAGAAGTGTATTCTACAAACTGCAGGAAGTTTGTATATGAATATTTTATAGCATCATTGGTGAACCGATTGAAGCACATTATTTCTAATATTTGTTGGAAACAACTGGCAGGTTAAGAGTCATGTGTAGGCCATGTCCAGGAAGAGAGAGGAGGAATATGAGACAGCAGTCTACAGTTGATTCTTGTATCCAGCTGCCTTGCGTCAAGAACAAGTAAAAGGGGAGAGAGAGAGAGTTACAGTTGGTGACAATGGGCAGATGTCATGAGTAAGTAATGTCACCTTTTTTTATTGTTATTAGCCTGGGTTGCCACGCAGCATAATGTGGGAATAGAATTACATGTAAGCAATGTTTCTTGCGAATAGTTCAACTGTGACTTATGAAATGGGTTGTCCCTGAGCCATTGTTTACAGTTCTTGGGTTGGTCAATTAGTAACTATACTGTGTTAATTAAGCACATTTTCGTAGAATGTCCTTGTCCACAAGCACATCTTAAGTAGATGACAGGCGTCTACTGCAGATGCAGGAGCGATGTGCTTCAGACACTGAACATTATTTCAGTATGATTGAACCCAGGTAGAAGTGATGGATGCCGCAAGCGTCGCCTCTGCCAAGTCTGGAGAGAGTACCTTTACCCAAAAAATTATTGTAGAGAAGGGGGTAGACACACCATTGCTGCAGTACTGACGGTTTCAGTGATGAGAAGCTTGTTACCAGATATAGATTATATTAAACAAGTGTGATATAATTTTAGATGTTTCTTGCAGCTTCATCTCTACAACCTTGTCTGTCACGGTGGTGTAGTGGTTACGGTGCTCGGCTGCTGACCCGAAGGTCGCGGTTTTGATCCCAGCTGCGGCGGTAGCATTTCGATGGAGGTGAAATGGTAGAGGCCCACCCGCCTACTGTGCGATGTCAGTGCACATTAAAGAACACCAGATAGTCAAAATTTTCGGAGCCCTCCACTACGGCGTGTCTCATAATCATATTGTGGTTTTGGCACATAGAACCCCAGATATTATTATTATCTCAACAGCCCTTTTTCTGCCAGTCTGCACTGCCCAGGTTGCCACTGCTACTGAGTGTAATATCCCTTTACTTCAGCAAGATTATGTATGAAGCCGGATGAAGAACCAGATGATAGGATTTACTCTCTATTTTGTGTTAAAGTACTATTTTCAGGGCCAGCTTTATTGCAAAATAAAGTTCATGGACAAGGGGTATTCAGATACACATGCAATGAGTTCTGTAGCTGTTATTTTGTGATCCAGGCAATAGCTCTGATTGATGTCAATATTTGGAATAGCAATGGCTGTAATTGGGGCACATAAGGTCGCAGAGCCACCTTTGTAGATTCCATATATTGCCTTGCTCTCATATGTCTGAGAGCAAGTTGTCAGAGTCCTGATAATAGGACCACTGGTCTTTTGGGAATGCTCGGATTGTAAAGCACCGCAACGGGCTTCGACATTAATAACCGAGGAGGCATATATGGAATGGTAGTATTGGTGATTTGCAACAACTAGAGGCTCTTGAGAAGCTGCGGTCGGATCCTTCATATGAAAGTGACAGAGGATGGAATTGGAGTCAAGTCAACAGCCAAAGGAGAATGAAGTGTTTCATCAAGCACGTGTGCAGGTATTGGAGTATTGCATGCGCTTCCTCAACAGCACCATAAGTCAAGGTACAATCTAAGCACGTATGCACCACCTGGCCTTGCATGCTGTTCCATGTGCACCTGCAGGAACGATGCATGCTTAAAAGGGCTGGCATGCTCCACCATATGTAGCCTACAAAGACAGCCTTTGTAAAGTTGATGAGCCTAAAGATAATAATAATAATATTAATAATAATAATAATAATAATAATTTTTATTTCTGCCTCAAGAAGATGCATTGACAGGGGAGCTGCAGAAAAAGCTGTAATATACAGCTTGACCGAGCCACAGCCCCTAAACACGAGGCAGCAGCGAAGGCAGTTGAAAGCAAAAACTGTCGCATACACAGAACTTCATGCTACAAAAAAGCAAACAGGAAAACAAAACAATAACGCTGCATATCAAAGCAGACAAGAAAATGAACAGACAGAGTGTTATCTACACTTTCTACACACAGCATCAATTGCTTCCTCAAAATAATAATAATAATAATAATATTTGTAATAACAATAATAACACATTCCGAAGACCATCATGTATCGAATAAGGGCACAAATAAAAATACAGATACAGAGGAAGGAGAGACCGTATTTGAATTTTAGGAAACCTAAAATATATGTGGCGGTGAATAGATTATGTCATGAATGAATGAATAGATTATGTCAGGTTGTTGACTATGATAACTCCCAGGAATCTATCATGTGCCATGTAAGGATAGTAGTATTGTACTATTGTTTGTAGTATGGTGGGGGCACACAGTTATGCTTATGAACGCAATGGCAATGCGTGTTTTCAGTTGACAGCTTAGCTTAGGTAACTGGATGTGGGAAACAGCACTCATTGTAGTGCCACATGCAGTTGCAGAACGGGGCTCTTGCTGCCCAGATGCAGATGTCTTTGTATGTGTTGGCATTGATGTACGCAATGACACTGATGCAAAAATCACTAGCAAGACCAATGAATATGACATCAAACATTCTTCAGCGGAATACTATACCTCAGAGGTGGGGAGAAGCCTTGTACATTGTGGTCATGACTGATATCATCATTTGTAGTCGTGAAGACTGTATGTGGCTGTTGAAATGAAGAAGAGGAAGATAATATTTAATGAAGAGAAAGACGGAGAGGTCAGCTTGGCAAGTGTGTCTCTAGCTTGCTACTTCTCACTGGGGTAAGGGGGAAAAGTAGAGATAGAGGTAGAGGGAGGTATGATTACAGGTTACTATGGTATAGTACAATGAGTTACTGTACACACATTGTCCTGTGTGCAGGTGTGCACTACGCGCAAGAATCTTCACATCACAGCACATGCTCTAGAAACAAGCATCTAAGCCTGTCTTACTCAGAAACTTCTATAGGCACTTAAAATTGCGTTGGACATGGTCCACATTTCCATGTACCCAAAAGTTTCTCTTTCGAAAAGGGCCAGGAGTCCAAACAATGTATCATGCATTTAAGTGTCTGTCAGGCAGTCGTAAATCGAGGGCACATGCAGACGATGTGGTGTATAGCGTTAGAGGTGACACATGCAACAGTCAGGGCTTTGTTCCAGTCCAACCTTGTGGAGTTATTGTCAAGTGTATGCAACACCCAGCTGTAATCCATGCAGCAGTGTTTCCTGGTATCTTCATAACTGGAGTGGAGGCCAAAAATGCAGACCCGAGTCAAGTCTATAAAAACGCTCTTGCCGATGTGCAGGGTCATCCCACAGTTGTGTTACGGAGGTTTTTATTAGCTAGAGAGCAAGGCGTTGATGTCATACCTGGAAAAGTTCATTGATACGACCTCACCACAACTGTGTGCCAATTTTGCTTCTGCATCAGCCTGTTCAATTCTAGCTATTCCACAGGGACTGGGAAACCAATTGAATGTAATAGTATGCCCAGATTGAGACACCTGAGTCAGCAGATTCATAATGTCATGTACCGGAAGACTGTATACGGTTCCTTGCTTCATATAATTGCTTATCAGTTGAAGCGCCGGCTTAGAGTCTCAAATGTCCAATCCGCAGGGCTCTGCTGTACTATGCAGTGGGCAGCTCGTTGGATGCCGGTCAGCTCAGCAGCAGTAGACGACATACTATGTGCTATCTGAAAGCATTGCATGGTGCCCATTTGAGCTGCCGTGAAAACTGCTGCTGAAGAGGTCTGCATAAAAGTGCCATCACCATAAATATGCAAGACTACTTCGATGTGCTTTTAGACGTGGGGCACTATTGCGTAAGCACATACTTGCCCAGCTCACATTTATCTTCAACACGCACCACTTCGAGTATATCTGAGATAATTGACTAAGCGTCCACTGGCTGTTGAGATAGCTCACAAACCCCACATAAAAACGGCCACATGTCTGAGTCATCAAGAGTGTCAAGCATAGCATCAAGGAGAAACTATGCTCTTGAGTCTTGACATCTAAGAACACCACTTTTAGAACAATGCTGAAGTCCTTTTTTCTTTCCCAATGGTAGATATCGGACCTACGATACTGTCTGTAAAGAAGTGTCCACATCGAGGACTGGAAATATGGGTTTATATAGTGTGTCATTTTAGGTCTCTTCATCTCAATTATCTCTGCACCAGTAGGCTCTCAATTCTTCAGGTATACAGTGGTGCACCTTGCACCCCTGTCCTCACAAGGCGTTACCGCAATGCTGACGCCACTGAACGTTTCAGTGAATGGGTGCAGCCTACCATAACTGGCACCGTTTCACCTTGTCTCGCTGATGGAGGAGCCATGCACCTTTTCTGAATCAAACAAACCTTTTATTACATACTTTCCAGCGAATAGCCTATGGAAGTGCTGTAATGCGTTACTCGTATGATCCTAGGAACGTCATATAGAATTTAGCATATTTGATTTTGAGGACTTGATGAATTGACGAAAATGGGCGAAACCATTATGGCCAATGCACACGTGGAGTCAAAAGTGTGAGGGTATATTGCAGAGCCTTTGCGAAAAAATTCAAGCAAGCGCTGGTAACGATTGATTGGGTATTACCAACAATATTTCGAAATACCATGAAATTTGATGGAGTATAAATTTTAATTATCAATGTCATGACCCATATGTGGGCAAGTGAACAGTTGCATAAGGAATCGAGGTTAAATGCAACTGCTTCAAAGAAACAGCCGATTGGTTGTGTTTTTTTTTTCTCTTTTTCGCTTTCTTATGATCAAAGATATATAACAAAGGCTGTCAAAGCCTGCCGACATAAAACTTAAATTTTTGTCGGCTGGGTGTTGCATACACCCATCCAGTGCTCCAGGCTGACCTAGGCTGACCTGGCAACAGTTGTTCGTCAATCGCGATCGAAAGAAAAAAAAAGGCAAGCGAAGTGAAAGAGAGAAATAAGCGAGGTCAGAGCTTTTTTTTTCTCCCCTTGATTCTGGCCTCTCCGTACCTGTACACTCTACCTCTCCCTGCCTCACGCGCGCGTCCTTGCACTCAGCGGCGACACTTTCGAATACATTTTTCGACACCAAAGGAACCCGCGTATTACACGCGACAAGGTGAGGGGAGAAGAAACAAACATATTCGGTTTCACGCTTACGAGCGCGCTTGCGTACAGTCCCATCACGGCGTTTTTTCCATTCCGCCAAGCGAGCGCAGCGCCTCCTGGATAGCGCGTTGTCTCTCGAACTTTTCACGACCTCCTCGACCTCCTCCCTGTTTTCCACCCGCCTCCACTTCCATCCTCCACTGCCCCCACTCTCACTCGTTTTTGTCAACAAACATGGCAGCTTACGTGATTACGCTTCCGAAGCGATGACGCTCGTATTTCGCTTCCAGTGCCAAGCAATGTGCTTGTGGATGACGGAAGTATAGAAAGTATTGTGGAATGTACTGTTTCACTCCGAACAGTCTGTCGGTCAGCGCTCGTTTGTGCGGCGTTTGTGACCGCTTTCGTGTTTATTTTGATCAGCTCCGGCAACCCGTCGTCTCGGCGTTCCTACCACTTGGGTGCGACTGAAGCCTTCGAATAATTGGCAGAAGGTGAAAGGACATCAGCTAATTCACGGATCGCAGCCTGCGAGCTATCACGCTTCCAACGACACCGAAAACGGACACCAAAGCGAGGTGGAGCCTGGGACAGTTGAAGACTTCGACATTAGCGGCTCGGATGTTATCGTTCTTCTGCAAATACAAAACGCCGGTGCTAATTTTTTAGAACGACGCTTGATCGAGGACCTTGTGTTGCAGAGGACCCTGCGCGTGCCGTAGAGGTAGAAAAATTTGCCACTGTTACAGACCTCACAAGCGCAGTTCGTGGCTCTTCAGCAGGTACACGCTGGGATGGAAATGCGGTGTCCATCCGGACTGGACGGAACTCAATAGCTGCGTCGATCGCGTGCTCGACGAGGACGAAGGAGTCCCGACAAAACGCAGGCAAGTGCTGAATCGTTAGCGTGATGCATTTTTGCGGTTACGGGGGCCCATAGTCATGGAGATGTGGTGACCGCGGCATATGTGCTGCAGTTTCACCTAAGTTGTAAGCATTTCTACTCTGTAAGTATCACTACACAAACACGACTTTGTATATCGTATCTGACTTTTCTGGTAAATGAGGGCGCGAATGATGATTGCATAGGTATGTTGCCCAAATGCAGGTGGTAGTGTCGTGTGCATGGAACACCCGTAGTAAGCATCAAGAAGGAATAATCTCGAGTGCAGTTTACGCCACTCTGGTTTTGGTGCTCTTTAATAATGCTCTAAGAAATCAAGTCAACATGCGAGTCTTTGTCGATGAAATGAGTGTAGGTCTAGCGACATTAGTTAGCTTTCTAGTGTTGCCAATTTACTACTAATGTTTTCTTTTATTCCGCAGATATTTTTACATAACTGTGCTGAGAGACCCCGTGGCCCGGTTCCGCAATGAATGGCGACGGTTCCACCAGAACCGAGGTTGGCATGGCTCCCGGCCTCATCCTCACTTTTGCTTGGACCAACCGGTGTCAGTGCCTGCTCCCAGTGTATGCTTCGAAGGAAGGAGACCTGAAAATATAACCTTTACTGAGTTTGTATCCTGTTCAGCAAACCCTGCGCTTAACCGGCACACACACATGCTTGCGGACCACGGCCTCATTGACGGCTGTCCGCAGAACGATTCGGTCGGATTGTTGCTTACCAAGGAAGACCGTGACATGGTTCTTTTGACAAGTGCGAAGAAAAACCTAGAACACATGGCCTTCTTTGGCCTTGCAGAATTCCCTCGTCTTTCAGAATCTCTATTCGAGGCCACATTCAAGTTAAAGTTTCGAAGAAGGGCAAGGCCGCGTAAATTTTTGCGTGGCCGGATGATGGGACGCGGCCGCGCAGTACCTTCACCCGGTGAAGTGGAACAGGTGACAGCTGCCAATGGTTTGGACATCGAATTGTACAACTTTGCTAAGGAGCTTCTTTTCGCGCGATTTCACAAGCTGAGTGACAGCGATCCAGCTGTAGAAAAGGAGGGCAACAATGTAGATTCAGAGGATGACGAAAACTGGGCAGAAGAGGAGGACTTCTTTGATAACATTTAGCAGGTATTTTTTTTTTACACTCAAGTTCAGTGCAGCTAAATAGACAGTCTATCCCCATGTGTTAGTACAAAAGAAGGGGAATGGATCAAGGACACGTTTCTTTGTTAGACACAACCTAAAGTGTTAGCGTAGAACAAAAAGAAAGAGTGGTCCTTAGGCGATGATTTTCATTTAATGATGAGCCATCCCATTCCCTGCTGCACATCTGGATCACCAAGCCTATCTTTCAGTTCTATTGTTGGAACCTACCGTTCTTCAGCAGAAATATGTCATAGGCTCTCTCGAAACAGCCATTAGTGTTCGTAAATTGCAGCCACATTTCTATTGTCGCTCACTGTTGTTACTGTGTTAAGGGCAGCTTTTACAGAAGTGCCATGATGAGCAACTTATGCGGGTAATGTTGCAGTTTTGTCTGTACTGCACCATAAGCTAATACCACAGATTTTGTTTGACACAGCTGTTGAAGGCTGTAAATGTGTACTTCGTGTTGCACAATCATTGGAGAACCTTAGAGTGTACAGTGTGGTAGAAATGACCGCACTCACCATAGCACTGAAACAAAGTACAGTGTGCAGTCACAACACCTATTTATAAAATCAATGTACATACTCGTGCTGGTGTATGGTTTATCCAGCCACTATCATCATGATGTCGTTACCTTTGATATGTCTGGAGTGTTCCTCACATTGCTGGTGTGTGATTGCGGTAAACAATACAAGTTGTTACTGCACACAGTCTGACACCGTTGAAGGAAGCGAATGTCGCTGTTTATAAGTGTGTAAATTCAACCAAGCTGTGAGCTTAATATTACAGATTGAACCTGTGGTTTCAATTTGCCTTTACCGCCTCCAGCCAGTGCTACTTTTCTTTGGGCTGTGTTCTGTGATTTGGACATTGCGGTTGTCTCATTGTATAGTTGGACACAACTTAAGGATGCAGGAGAGGCCCCATTTAGATAACTGAAGCACAGCAGCCAATTGCCTCCTCGACTTATGAAATAGTTCTGCTCATGTACTCGGCGATGTTCTCCGATGGCGGGGTCACCGACCGTGCAACTCTGACATCACTGTGGAGCATGCGCTTATGGTTACAGGCTTGTGTACATCTGCCTCTGAGGTGGAAATGCTGCTGCCTTCTTATACTTGTGTCCAGCTATAACTAAATGCAGCTACTATTTACTGTATATTTGTGAGCATTTGTGATTAACGGAGTGTGACTAATGATGATTATAGGACAGTAAAGACAAACAGTAAATCAGTTTGGAGTGGCAAAGTATACTTTCAAAAATCTGCTTCAGTTAAAGGGACTGTCTACCGCTCGGAAAATATTTTCTGATTGTGGTGAAAATAAGAAGATCATTCGTCACATCGGCGGCAACGAGCATGCTTTTGCCCCATAAAAAAGGAATTATATTTTTAATTTTATGTTGAAAATCGTAAAAGAATGACCGCTGAGATGTGGTCAATCTACTTGTAGGACAAGAAATCCTCGCAGGTAGGCTCATTTTGCTTAAAAACAAACATGTATAACTTGGAATTGTGTTTTACGCACTTGAGGCAGCTTTCAGTTGCGTCAGAGAGTAAGTTTTTGCTTTTTTCTTTCTCGCGCATCCAAAAAGGTGCCCGTGGCGCCGCTTGCGGCGCCGCCTTCGATTTCATCTACTTCAACTTATGCGCTATGCCATGCGGCCTTCCACGCTGGTCGTACTGAGCCGCTGTGTTGTTAGGATGTCTCACATGTGCCGCGCTGTGAAAGCGTGCATTTATCGTCTCTTTTTGATGAATCAACTTGGCTTGGATTACGGCAGCAGTGCTAAAATAAACGCATAGACTGCAATTGCAGCAAAACAAGTGTTCTGTAATCGTATAATAAGGCTTCATTTAACCGCTAGCGCGCTGAAAACGACTGTTACATTCATTACATTAGTGTTCAGCGGAAATAATGTAATCCTACAGAAATCACATGCTTTCAGTTTTAATATTACGTCATTACAATCGTCATCGCGTCCACCAGCCAGTGTTGTGGGCATGTTTCACGCCAATGGAAGAAGACCGAGCGCAGATCGAAAAATTCTGTTTTAAAAATTTGTACTCACTTTCCAGAGAAACCGCTGCAAGGTTGGACACTTCAGATGGTTTCGCTTTCTATTGCGGTACAAAACAGAACAGCGATGAAGGACGGTAGACAGTCCCTTTAATTTTGTGGTATGAGGTTGATTACTAGATGAGGAAATAAAAGTCATTGTCCCTTTTAAAAACAAATCCGCACAGAATCATATTAGGGAGTTCTCTAAGTGACATGTAAGCATAGAGTTTACGGTAGGAAAGTCTATGGTTGCGGCCTTCCCTGGAACTTTGTTTTCGTGCGGGATTGGCATGACACCTTCCTTTTTCTCTTGCTTTTGTACAACTTGGGTGTGAAGGAAAGAGATAAGCTAAGAAGGAAAAAGGAAAATAGACAGAATGTTTTCTGTTTTCATTCCTAGCTTATGTTTTTTCCTTTCATGCTCGACCCAAGTCGCAAGAGAGCAAGACAACAACAAGATGCTCAGCAAATATGCTGTACTAGCATCTTTCTTCTTGTTCCTACTCTTTATCAGCATCTGGAACGCCCCAACGAAAGGTCCATTTCATGATCATTGTAACATGTGTTGACATTAAATTTTTGCAAAGTTCGAATTTTACTGATATGTACAATGCTCCGTGTCATGTTTACATGTCAACCTTGCGAGGGCTTTTATTCCAACATCATGAAATACTTCAACAAAAGCCTTCATAAAAAGTGTCCTTTCGCACATTTTCTTTTTTATTGCCGGTACAACGCATTCATACGATTCATGTATATTCACATTCTCCAAGCGTGAAGGGATAGCCCAATCGGCAAAACACTCGCCTTCTGAGCGTGAGGCCCTAGGTTTCAAACCCAGCACCACCGAGAAATTTTATTTTGTTTTATACATTGATTTCTTCATAACAATTAGTATTACATGACAGAGGGACGGATGGACTCGCTTTTCTTGTTTATTCAGCGTGGAAATGCTTACACATTGAAAATTTTCTGGTGAAATTACAGCGGTAGTGTGAGTTCATAGAGTTTCAAGTATTTTTCAGTATTTGCACTTTCGTGGCAGAGCACGGGTTTGGGGAGGGGGGACAGTTGCTCTCCAGAAGTTTTAACCTGCAACCCCATCACCACATTTAAAGGCCAAGAAGCTGTCGCTGTATGCAGTTTTCCAAGTTCAATCCTTGGGTCTTCTAGGACACAAAATAGCTGATATTCACGAAAAAAAATTAACTAAGCTTGTGAAGATGTTGTCAAAATTGTAATTTCATAGTGAGCTGCTGCAGGAACTGAAAAGACCAACTGCAACGTGAAATTTCACTTTGTCTAAGTTGGTTAAAAATGAGTAGTATGCCGTGCTGAAGTGACCACAGGGTAGCTGCAGGCCTGGTGGTTGACTAATGTTATTATAAGCATACTTTAAAGCAGCGCCTAAGCAGATGACACCTGCATTTTTACAGTTGGAGGTTATGATGTTTGAGTACCCCAGCAAGTCACCCAAGATTCTTCAGCATCCTGTGGAAAGTCGTGGGTTACTGATAATCTCGAAGGTCATGTCTAGGAAGCATGTCTTCTTGTCCGTGTATCACTTCAGATGAGCAGTGGTGACTGCGCTTTCTATTTCACTTTAGAAATCCAAAAAGGTCTACATTTGCTAATGTATTGTGATACATATACTCACATTTCTAATGTAAAATTTTTCACTTAGGCTGCTGTATATCTGCACTTTTTGAAACTAGGCCTTTTACGTGCAGTTGGCCTTAAAAAGGACATCACCGTGAAACTTTCATTTTTGGTCCTTTTATAACTTACTAAGCCTCTTTTCAGGGTAGCAGTGACTTCTACAGTGGTTGTTTACAGCCCAAATTATTCTTTTAGTCTTTTGTTAAAGAACTGTATCCCCCTAACATGATGCTGCTGCTGTTATCATATTTGTTTTAAGTGCATATTTTCTGATAGGTAGCATGTGTGTCATGAAACAAGGTGCTGCGCGAAGTAAACACGGACAAGGAAGTGAACGCAGACGGGCGCAGCCTCGCGACTGAATTTTATTGAACAACAAAACGCACATTTATACGACACAAACCGCAAAATCATCTATGCGCATGCGAGGAACCTGCTTTCATTATCGTACAATGTTATGGAGGTATCACTGACGCAAATGTCTCTTTTTTTCTTGATGAAGAAAGCCTCGGCAAGCTCACATGCCAACTGGTTCTGACTATGCCTCAAAATTTTTGTTATTGCCAGCAAAGGCTGGCACGGTTTGCCACAGGCAGCCGACGGGCATGCGCTGCAGTGAATAGGCAAATTAGAACCTTGTCCGTTCTTCATCGAAAGCTGGTGCTCCCTTAGTCGTTCATTTATACACCGGCCCGTTTGGCCAATGTATACTTTCCCGCACGTCAGAGGGATTTCATATACCACCCCCGTCGAGCACTCGACGAACTGAGTGGCGTGGCTTTTAGTGCAAGCTTGCACGCTCCTATTTCCAGAGGCGATGCGGGGGCATAGTGACGCCAGTTTGCATGGGGCAGAAAACACCACCGGCACACCATAACGATTGGCAACATTCTTCAGGTTATGCGACACCCTATGGACATAGGGGACAACTGCCGGTCGCATTTTTTCACGACTTTGACACCCCTGAGTCGCACTAGCCTTGTACCTCTGGAGGAGCTTCTCCGCCACAGCAACCACGACTGCCGTAGGGTTGCTGTGGCGGAGAAGCTCCTCCAGAGGTACAAGGCTAGTGCGACTCAGGGGTGTCAAAGTCGTGAAAAAATGCGACCGGCAGTTGTCCCCTATATCCATAGGGTGTCGCGTAACCTGAAGAATGTTGCCAATCGTTATGGTGTGCCGGTGGTGTTTTCTGCCCCATGCAAACTGGCGTCACTATGCCCCCGCATCGCCTCTGGAAATAGGAGCGTGCAAGCTTGCACTAAAAGCCACGCCACTCAGTTCGTCGAGTGCTCGACGGGGGTGGTATATGAAATCCCTCTGACGTGCGGGAAAGTATACATCGGCCAAACGGGCCGGTGTATAAATGAACGACTAAGGGAGCACCAGCTTTCTATAAAGAACGGACAAGGTTCTAATTTGCCTATTCACTGCAGCGCATGCCCGTCGGCTGCCTGTGGCAAACCGTGCCAGCCTTTGCTGGCAATAACAAAAATTTTGAGGCGTAGTCAGAACCAGTTGGCACGTGAGCTTGCCGAGGCTTTCTTCATCAAGAAAAAAAGAGACATTTGCGTCAGTGATACCTCCATAACATTGTGCGATAATGAAAGCAGGTTCCTCGCATGCGCATAGATGATTTTGCGGTTTGTGTCGTATAAATGTGCGTTTTGTTGTTCAATAAAATTCAGTCGCGAGTCTGCGCCCGTCTTCGTTCACTTCCTTGTCCGTGTTTACTTCGCGCAGCACCTTGTTTCATGATGTACGACCGACTCGCCCAGCAACATGCATTATTGAAGCATGTGTGTCGTGTATCCCGCCAGTAGAAAGCAGCTGCTGTTATCATATTTGTATTTATAAGTGCAGCTTCTCTGACAAGTAACACAAGCCTGTGAAACACGTGGAAAGATTCAAACTTTTACAAAACTCTCTGCTACAGAGAGAAAGCATTTAGTGATCTTTTTTTTTTCTTTTTGTAATGTTGGCCGTTGAAATCTGCATGTTTTGTGCTGTGCATCATTCTACACATCTTGCTTACTCACGTTTGATTTTCACAAAGTTTGTTTTGTGATATGACAGCTGCCTCAAATATCTTTTGTGTGTGTGATATCTTTGTTATTGTTTACAAGATCATGAAGAGCTGATTGAAGTTGTAAATGTACTTTTGCTGCTATTACATAATCAAGAGAGAGTACTGAATGTAAAAATGTGTGAGTGTTTGTTGCAAGACCTCAGCGACGTGTGTGATATCCATCGTGACTGTTTCGAGTGATGTCGCCGCAGCATGAACATCAACAATGCCTTGCTTTTCTTACCACATTACATGGTAGCTTGTATGTTGAAGGTGAGCAGTGAACATGAGCTGGAGTTCAAGTTGGCGATACAGAGGGTTGTCCTTGTCAAGGTAGTTGCATGCTTGGATCGCGTACCTCGAGTTTGAGGACTCAAATGTGCTCTGTAATATCATTACGAGGGAAGTAATGCAGCTGGCAACAGTGTCTCGATAGAGCGTTTGGTAAGAGTTACCTTTGCAATGTGCAGTACATTTTGTAAGTGTTAGGTTAATTTTGGAAGCGTCATTTATATCTGGCACCCTGGGTATTTGGTGCAAGTTTTTGCACATTCCTCACACTCTTATGCATTATTTCCATCAAACATATCAATGTTATTGAATAAAAGTACACAAACAACACATAGTTTGGCCTTTTTCATGCTCACAAAGTAAGTGCTGCCACTTTTCATACGCTGGACGAGAAGTCCTCTGAAAATTTTGGTCTCTGTGGCCAGTTTCCTTGCAGTGTACATTACCAGTGATTTTACACTTTACACTCTGTGTTTGTTTTTGCATTGGAGAAGCAGTGGAAATGCAAACGGTCTTTGCATATCTTTTTATTTTCCTATGCAATTGCACCTAATTTTCCTGTGTGTCTGTATCATGTTATAAATATGTGTCGTATGTATGTAGTGCATATCACAAGAAGCAATAAATGCTCTCGATGTTACATGTTTGCAGTTTGTGTGTGTATTACCCTCAGCATGCTTTTGCATACCAGAGCATTATCTGCAGTGCACATTTTTGCATCCTTTCACAATGAATTTAAAACCTGTGCATGTACTTGCTAGAAGGAAACCTTAAATTTATATTGCAGGTATATAACCACATTAAAAAAAAATAGAATTATGGAACTGCCTCTTGTTACGAAACTTTACAGTTGGGTGGAATATAATGCTTTATGCGAATAAAGACTACATTTTGTGTTATCGCCAGGTCTTTTCAGAAGCAAAAGAGAGAAAAACGCTCGGAATCACCTTCTGCTACACGCTATGCCTGGGATGAAAAATTCGTGTGCACGGTGCATCACTAGCATAGGTTGGCAAAAAATGTGGAGCTCACTCAAACTCACTCATGAAATATATTTTGCCTTTAGGATTCACTCAGACTCACCAAAATTTTCCTCACTCGGACTCGGAGTCGCTGGAATTTTTCTCAACCGGACTCGAACTCGCCAAATATTGCTCGCTCTGATGCACTCAGACTCGCAGCTCGATCTGAGTCTGAGTGAGTCGACTCATGAGTCCATTAGCACATGATTAACTTTTTCGACCATAGTGTCAATGTTCTTTAACATCAATAACTCATATAACTGGTGTTCTACTTGGCACGTTTTGATCCCGTACCTTCAAATGTGAGTTATCAATGGTTACGATGCAGTAAGGACATTTTTATCAAAATAGATTACTCACACGAGATATTTTATCAGGAACTTCCCATGAAAGATTTTGCTGGAGAGGGGTCCAACCCCCCTCCCCTCAACCCCCTCCGTAACTCACGCCTCTGATCGATAAATTTGAAATGGCGTATGCACGCTATTGCTTTGAAGTATGTGTGAGTAGACGTGGGTATAAACATGAATCATCATAAGGCTGATAGTAATGCTGAAGTTGTGTAGGGTAGGACCATAGGTCAGCAAAAAATGTGGAGCTCACTCACACTCACTCATGAAATATATTTTGCCCTTAGGGCTCACTCAGACTCGCCAAAATTTTCCTCATTTGGACTCGCTCAGACTCAGACTCGCTGAAAATTTTCTCACTCGGGCTCAGACTCACGAAAATATTACTCAGCCTGACTCACTCAGACTCACGTCTCGAGATGAGTCTGAGTGAGTCGACTCATGAGTGAGTTTGCCGACCTATGGTCACTAGAGCCAATGTTTTGACAAGCAAACTTTTCTTCAAGGCTGCTACTGCCTATCTTAGCGTGTGTATGGTTGCAGCCTTGAAGAAGACACGTTCACTTGTCGAAAAGTTGACTCCAGCAACGCCCAGTGTTCATGATTTTTCTTTAAGCTTCCATGCACCCCTGAACTTTTGCCTTTTTTGAGTTTGCACTATGCCAGGTGTCACTCTTTTGAACAATTAAACACACAACACTAGATGACTGTTAGCATAAATTATAATTTAGAACTGCAGTCTAGGGTCTGACGAACGCCGTCAAATGAGACGTTCTAGAGGAGCAGCTAGGGACCCTCCTCGCTAATTGTGAATGATGGTCAGTGGGCATCGATCCACGATTACTTATTGAATTGGTAAGTAGGCTTCTCTGCATTGACTCGTTATGTAGGAGTTGCGTGTCTGAAAAATCTTACGTTCCACGAAATGCTCGCATGACCAATTGTGAGGAAAAGGACCCATGCACACCACGCACAGCTACGATAACGTGCTACTAAGAGGGCTGGTAGCACGGGATCCGTTTCAGAAGCGCTGCTCTACAAGTGTGCTACGCGGGGAAGCATCCTAGCTGCGCTCGGGTCCGCATTGAAAAAGGAAAGAAGCATCGCTCGCCAAGCGTAAATCCCACGTATAGTACGGCGATTCGGTGCGGCACTAACTATTGCTACCACAACAGTACACAGTACTATGTCAGTACTGCGTACTGCTCGTAAGGGTGTCGCGGCGGTGCATGAAGGGCCGGATGGGAAGCTGCGTGGTCACGTGTTCTCCGGATGCGGGGGGGATCATCGAGGCAAAGATGGACGACGATACGTGAAGAGGCGCCGGCGAGCTCCTTTAATACGAATGTTTTTCCCCAACACTCCCGTTGTTTTCTTCTTCCACATCCTCGTTACTACTTAGTAGCACGTTAACGCACCCCGCAACAACGACGTCCTAGGTTTTTTATTGCAAAATTCAGTCGTTATGCCGAAACGGAAACTAGAAGAGGATCAGCATGAACCCGACGAACTGTCAGTGCCTCTGCCGATACAAACGTTTCTTTGGCGACAAACAAGGTACAGTTTTTTTGTCAGACCAACCCGCTTTCCCGTTCATGACGCTACAGATGGCCTGTTGATTTTTGCTCCGCCTTGTGATCGAGCCGCTCCGTACGCGCGCTGCTTGCGTCGTAGCGCGATGCGTATGTAGTGAAACCTGCGAACTTTGTATCGGCTCTCAGTTTCCTGAAGATGACTGTTTGTATTTAAAGGGGTCATGAACCACTTTTCCAAGTAATGATCTAATGGCCTCAGTATCGGAGCGTACTGCCTCCCGAATCGATTGCCGCAAAAATTTCTCGAATCCGTCAAGAATCAGCGGAGTTACGGGGGTTTGGCGCACGCTCCCAGCGCTTTCTCTCTTTTCTCGTGCCGACGAGCGCACTGGAAGCTAGACAGGGAGGGATGGCATGGGGGAAAGAAGTTACGCCAGCGCGCGTCATGAAACGCGATCGCTCTCCCGCTGTGATTCGCTTGCGCGAGTGCGGCTACCGTGTACTGAGGAGGGCGCCGGCAAGTGACGGCACCCCGCGGCAAGAAGCGCATCTGATCCGAACGCCGCTCTCGATTTACGTCGGCTATCGGCCAATAAGCGTGCTATGTCTCTGCGACGTACAGCGGACAGACGCCCCGCCCACCGACGAGAGTGAGAACCGGCCTCTGTTTGAAAAGAGGGTGCCTGGGGAAACGGCAACTTCGCGCTCCGCTTGTGGCCATTACGCGGCGCGCACGACTGTAATATTTGGCAGAGCAGTTCATAGCCGTGTCAGCTTTCCGCAGGATGTGTTTTTTCAATCAGCCCAAGGGGTGCTTCATGACCCCTTTAAAGAATTGAGGCTTCTGTGTTATCTTATGTGCGCACACCTTCGTTGCTCAAACGTTTGCTGTCTATAGAACTGAGGCGTTTATGTTGGCACGCATAAGTGCAATATTTGTTGATATACGGTCGGCCGGCCCGGGATTGCCATTCTATTCGTGTAATCGTGCCGCCGGTAACTGTACAAATTTTATACTATTGAGCTGCGCTCCTCATTCTTTCTGCCTTTTCTTGTTCTTTTCTTTTTTTTAACTTACTTTGACAACCATAACTCCCGGTTATCAATAGCCGATCGATAGACCGGAGTGCCACTTATATGCGTTCTCTTTTCTTTGCAGCCCATTCATACGTCCGAAAATTGGCAAAGCCCATGATGCATCAGCAATGGTACGATGCCTCAATGCATTCCTCAAGGATCGACATATCCATTTTTCATTGAATGTTTTCAATGAGACAATTTTCTACGATGTTACAGCTGCGTCCAGTTTGCCTGTTGGCTTTCTACGAGGGGGACTCGATCTCGACAATCATAAAATGCTATTCATGTTAGTTAAATTTTCTTCAGAGATCACTTAATTGTGGTGTGGGCGTTAGACTAATCGTAGTAACATTCATTCATTCATTCATTCATTCATTCATTCATTCATTCATTCATTCATTCATTGATCGGGTGAATATAGCCCACTGTGAAATCTTACAGATTAAGCACACACATATAAATATGATGCAACAAGTGTGCCAGTTTTCCAATATTACATGCAGGCATTTTGCTATGCCAGAGGATTTGGGACCTTACTGAGTTCTTGTTGAAACTTGTTTCTACCGGCTTTATTTTGTTGCACCTTGTACGTGTTTTGTGCTAGCAGAAATTGTGTCCCACCTCGTATGCTGTTTTGAGGTAGCAGAATTCTAGCTCCTTAGATATACGAAAAGACTCTGTGAGAGAGTCTTCGCGCTACACTTTTCTAAAATGTCCATTTCATTATGTGTGACAAATATCATTGAGGCTGCCATTTTGTTCCTCTAGAAAAGTGATAGAAAAGCTGCTCTATATCTCCATTTGTTTATCTCCAGAGGCACAATGGAAGGTGCAAATCGTCCAACAAAATGGCATACGGTGATGTCATGCGAATATTTCCTGTAGAGTTTGGCTTCTTGGTGCATGGATTGTTTACAGAGCACTCCCGGCATTTTCGATAGAGGCGAAAATGCTTGAGGCTTGTGTACTTAGATTTAGGTGCACGTTAAAGAACCCCAGGTGGCCGAGATTTCTGGAGCCCTCTACTGCGGCGTCCCTCATAATCATATCGTGGTTTTGGGACGTTAAACCCCAACAATTATTATATGTTTACAAAGCACCTCTGCACATAACAAAATATGTATGTAGTGGCCACAAACTTCCGACTCATGCACCGGTCAGCCTGGTACACTGCTCGCAAGATCAAGCCACACAATGACTGTGTCTTGTTGAAAGTCATACGTGTGCTGCGTAAACCATGTCTGTCTTTTACTATGTGCTTCTTAATTCTGCAAGCGATATTGAGCTTGGAGCCTTGTTGTTGCTTCTCTGCCATATTTCTCCCCATCACATTGTCTTTGACTACTAGACAAAGACATATTAATTAGTGATGCCATTTTTAACCCACACCCCGCCTCAACCCCCAATTTTTGTGTCATGAAAACATGCTTTGTCAATGAACCCTATGCCATAAATTATGCACACTTACTGAATTTGTAATTCTTGAGTTGGCATGGCTGT
This sequence comes from Rhipicephalus sanguineus, assembly GCF_013339695.2. NCBI lineage: Eukaryota > Metazoa > Arthropoda > Arachnida > Ixodida > Ixodidae > Rhipicephalus > Rhipicephalus sanguineus. Next base: position 125,908,372 of record NC_051178.1, read on the forward strand.
CTAGCAGAACAAACAAAAAACAAAAGAAGGGAAAATATTGTGTCTGTTCTCCTTTAAGGTCATTGCCTCAATAACCCGCCTATGCAGAGATCCCTAATAATGAGAGTTAACCGTCTTCAGAAATGTATGATCTCTAGCTCCTATAAGAGCTTGGCTGGGCGAGTTTCTGCCACTTTTAGTTTTAAAGTGTTACCAAGTTGAAGGTTTTTTTTTTACTTGATTACGATGAAAAACCGGGAGCTGAACAATGCTGTGCCTTGCTTTCAAAACAGTTGGACTTCAGTTGACACAACTTGCCTCTCTGCGCTGCATTAAATTTACATGTGTTGTAATTGGAGAGAAGAGGATGGGATCAACTAGGTGTTTTTTTGACAAAAGCTTTTAAGAAGTGGCCACAAACCACACTTGATGCAAATTTCATGTGTTCATCGAGGCCAATTCCACTGCACGGTTGCACTGCAGGCCTCGCTTTTGTCGAAGCCTTACAGTACCAGGAGTGCCACCAAAGCTCTACAACGTGCCTTCATGACTGCTAAGTTGAAGCATATAATGGCGCATACATGTGTGCTTAATAAAAAGTCTGCAGTTGTTTCAGGTTTTATTAGTTGAAGCTCCTTACGATGCTTACACCTATGAAGCATTGCAGTGCTGAAAACATTGCAGTGTGGTTTCCTATCTGGCTTTACAGCCCTCTTGTGCTGCTGGAGATAAAATGTTTCTTTCGTGTTTTCCTCATTCTGAAGCAACTGTTATTTCTCATGCCTCTAATAAAAAGGAATCGGTTATTCAGTATGTATGTCATTTAAATTGTTGTCATAATAGTATTAGAGCAGGCAAAAAAATAGCATCAATTACCATACGTATATTCACGCAAATACTAGTCGTGCTCATTGTGAATGACATTTGTAAGAGCTCTGCATTTGCATATTTTAATCTTTTGGTTTTGGACTAGAGTTCTTGTGATTTCTGAGTGAACAGCAAAACATTTTCTTAATCCGTGCATTTTTTGCTTTCGTTTTTCAGGAGCAAAGAGAAGCATGCAAGGTGAGTACTTTACAGTTTCTGTACCTGCACCAATATCAATTCAAGTATTGTGTATCAGCACTTTTTTTTTTCTTTTCTTTCTTTTCTTTTTTTTTTCACTTTAGTTCTCGTTATATGTTGCAGAGGTAGGTAAACAGGAATGAAGCTTACTATCTCGTGAAAAACTTTGCTTTGATGCTCGCTGCAAGTTTATCTTAGAATGCAAAAAACAGCCCAGCTAGAAAGTAGCAAGACAGAATGTGTGATGTCGTTGACTAGTTGATAAACATCAAAGGTGTTAGCTTGGCTGTAATAAAGTTATATGCAGTTTTGGTACAACTGTTAACTTCTTTTTATTAACTTTCTTCTCGTATTCCATTGCTTCATTAAGGTATGTTTTTTTGTGGGTGTGGGACAGTTTAGATGTCCATTGAAAGAGTGGAAATTGTTACAGTGTCTCTAGCCTCTACTTCCCACCTTTTTTTTTTTCATTTGTTGATGCACTAAATAATGCTGCTGCTACAACTACTGCCTGTGTAATAGTAGGGCTCTCGATGGCTAATACTAAGAAGGCAAGAAAGCTTATGTTACAAGATATGTGTGCTTCTTGGGGTACTACCAAAGGAGGCAACAGGTCGAGTTTTGCTATACAACTTGAAGGTGAATGCCCAATACTTCTAAATGTACTTAATGTGATGAACTTGACAATTTCAGTAAAGAAAAGAACAAACCTTACTATCAGAATGGAGAAGTCAACTGGTTATGAAAAAGCTGAAGACACGTACACACACAATACCTATGGTAGTGCAGTTATAAAAATTATGCTTAATTATGACTGGCCAATAGATTTAGCAATGTGATCACATAGCGTTTCACTGTGTTTTTTCCTAGTCAGATAGATTCACGTTTCACCACCATCTCATTTCTCTTCTATTGAGTATGCCATTCATTGTATTGCATAATGTCTGCCTCATTCATTTGTTTCTCTTCTTTTTTGTTTCCAGTCCTTTGAGAAAGTATTGGTGCAAAATATTCAGTTCGGCTTGTCACCCAGTTTGACTGTTGCTATCAAAAGCATCAAAAGGTTAGTGCTCGTTTTACTACTTCTTTGTAATACTAGATATAGAATAACTAATCGTGCATGTGGAGCTACATTCAGTAAAATATGGACGACAATAATAGCACCGCATTTACTCTGTTTTGGTGTGGCCTGGGTTGTAGTGTGCGCCAAACTTTCGCGTTCAAAAACTGCTTTGCCATCATACGTTACATGCACCCAGGTTTTCTTCAAAAACCTATAAGTGCGAAACCCTTGATTGCTCACTTACAAGTCTTTTTTTTATGATACATAAGAAAGAAAGAGAAAAAGTAATGGTGTCCTTTTATCACTTGGAAAAATAAAATTTATCTTTATCCAAGCTACTGTAAACTGACATCACTCATCATTGCTGCTTGAGGACTCCAGTGTCAGTGACCCAAAGCATTTCAATCTTGGTACTGCTTATGACATTTTGAGATACTATGTTTCTTAAAAGCCATGTAGGCCATGGCTACCTAGCTAGACAGCTTAAAATATGCTCTAAAGTTTAATGAGCTTACAGAGCAGGCTGTGATCTTCAGAGCAGACCTTATGCGGCTAATACAGGCTGCAGCAGCGCGTTGATTAGACAGGATTGCAGAAATGTTTAATGCCAATGATGATAGCCTGTCTCCGTTTTATATTTAGGTTAAATCTAATGCATGTAATTTTTAGTACTTTAAAGACACACAAAGCACACAATGGTAAATGTCTATAATTAGGTCATAATGATTTTAAGTAACTTATATTTAAAACAATTGATCCATGTACTGCCTAAAAAATTTAGTTTCAGAAAAGCTCAGGTTGCGAGAATCTTAAATGTTGGAGTATCGTGACGTCAACAAAAGCATTGTGCCAGGGATTTTGTAGGGGTGGTCTACAGAGCATTGGGGGTCACATTCTAGTACTACAAAATAAATATGACAATTCTGAATATTTATCCCTGACAGAATGTGGGCATATCTGCGAAACTTTCTGCAGTATATTTGCCATTCATTTGTGCTTGAAATGCTTTTCAAGGTCAGCTGCTGGAAATTTATATAGATTTTCCCATGCTTACGTTGTGCCCTCACTAAAACGTTTATGTTTAAAAGGCTCCTAGGCCACTCTGAGCTTGAAAAATGTGTTACTTAGTGGCTGGTGTTTACTAGTCTGCAATGTAATACTGGCATCAAATTAAATGCGAACAGCGGCAAGCATTCGCAATGGTATAGTGTGCGCCATCCAGTCGTCACCACGGACAGGTGTGCATATGCGCCGCGCTGCCAAACTGGATGTGCGTGCCTGTCCATGGTGATGACTGGATGGCGCACATATACCATTACGAATCTTTGCTGGTGTTCATGTTTCATTTGATGCCGATAATGCATACTACAAACAATAAGAATTTTTAAAGATGAAACTGCAATACCAAAATGCCTACATGGCCCCTTCAGTTTCTTGATTGTCTTCGCTACCATTTCTACTGGCAGTCTCTCCTCCTCGCTGCACTATCCCACACCAATCCTGTGCAGTAGAGCAAAAGCTATTGGTTATATCTGCAAGCTATAAGAAAAGCTTCTCCACTTTCTGCCCCTAGTTGCTTGCGGCGTGACACAGACTGGATAGAGGACTCATAAGAGGATCAGTGGAGCACAATTTGTGAGCCCCCTCCATTCTCAAAGCACATAGCAGGCTGTTTCTATGTTGGCACTATCGCTCCTCTTCTGCTGACCAGTAAACATCTCTCGTGACGTCATGTGCAGCGTCACGCTGGTGTCACATTGTGCAATGGAGGGAAGGGGAAAGTATGGGAACAAGCAAGAAATTGTTCTCTGAATTTGTGGCTTGCCTGCGGCACATACCACTACGATGTTCATGAAAGACAATCATTGTGATATGCTCTGCACGATGCGGATGTATACTTAAGATGTGTAAAAGAATGTCGGAGATGGTTTTGGGGCCCTATAAAGTCTGTCATTCCTGTTTCCACACTGAAGTAAAGTACCATCAGGGAATTATCCTAGACAATAACGTGAAGAGCAGGGAGTGAGGTATGGGCTTGCTATTTACAAGAATAATTCCTTGTACACAAAAACCCGCTAGGTGCTAACTCCGGAACCCTTCCGCCGCGGTGGGCCGCTGCCTTGCGCAGCCCCAGCCTCGGCGACCAACTTTGGGCTGTCCAGCAGGACCGTGAGGCGGCGGTGAGGCAAGGCCTCGACGTCCCCACGTGGGAGACCTAAAGCCCGGTCGGCGAAAGCCCTGCAGGACCATCAATAAAGTTGTTACCAACCAACCAACACATTGAGTGTTCTTTAATGTAAGATCATTAGATGAATTTAATGAATTTACTAAATTCTGCGAATTCTGACAATATTTATATTCTATAATAAATTGTTACAAAGATTTTGCTCTTGACAAACATTTTCTGAACATGTGTCGAATGTGACAAATGTCGTTAATCTCGTTTGCTTATCTGTTCCATCATTTCTTTTACCAGATGGCGCTTGGTACGGGCAGCTCTGCCTCATGTGATGCACTGCTGTGCTGCCCTGCTGTACGCAAGAAAGGAAAGCTGCTTGGAGAAGCTGGGAGCAGCAGAGACCAAGCTGCTATACACTCTTCACTGGATCCTGTTGGATGCTGCGGAAGAATGTACCGATGCTGAGCACAGTCAGACTGGCCAGCTGCCTGATAAGAGCCAATACATCTTCCCAATCACCGTCATCCAGGTGATTCCACTTCCAAGTAATCTCACTCGGGCATGAAGAAAAGTGTCATAACCTTAATAGATGTGAGGAGGAATGCATGGAAACAGACTATATACACTGTATCTACAAAAGCAGGCTTGCTGTAGAGTTACTGTATAGGCTTCCTTTAGGGAGCCAGAAGATATAAGCACAGTCAACGGTTGTAGTGTCACGGCCTCTGTAATTAGTCTGACTTGATTTTTTCTTCTTTAGAGCAAAAAGTATGGGGCAAATGTCTTTATTTTTGTATCTTGAACTTGCTTAGGGTAGCCGGTGGCCATGTTCTTTGACCTGGGCAACAAAATTAGGAGACAGTGCTAGGTGATGTGTTGCCGCACAGTGGGATATGTCTCCCTGCATTAACAAAGAGATTGAGCAATTATCACTGCTCTTATGTACGAGTTTGTAATCCAGTGGTCCTTGACTGTCTCTGATAAAGCGGCCAGAACACAGGGGTAGCGCGGGCATGTCAACCACAATTGCTCATGTCGTGAGAAGCTTGCTCTCTGTAAACGTGATGTGAGGCGTTCCCTCAGAACCATTGTTTGTTTTGTGCACAAGATGGCAGACTTATGCGCAACAGTAGCTTTTAAAGGAGCTAGAGTTTCAGTAACTCCACCTTGCCAGAGACAAAGGTGAAAGCTTGCTCGCGCCAAGAGCCAGACACTTTGTCGTCTTCCTCATGGCAGCCGCATGGTATTTTCAGCCTGTGCTGATTGTATCGCAATACTAACCCTTGTCCTATCTCTATACTTCCTGCATTGCTTGCTCTGAAACATTACTTTGTGTGAGGACATGGCAGATGCAGCATGAACTGCAGTTATACATTCATACATCCATGGGTCGGCTTTGGACTTCACACATGTTCGCTGACAAATTAATTAATTAGCGGGGCTTCAGGCTAAACATTTGTTCACTTACATGAGGGTTCTCCCAAAGTCCTGCTACTTTGAACATCAAATGTGTTTGATATGTTACTCTTACCCTGCATAAGCAACCTCTATATGCTATTCAATGTGCCCAGACTTGCTTCAGCTTTACTGGCCAGGCTTACTACACACCAAGGTAGAATTATTGAATGCTGTCATACATTTAGTAACGTCTTGCAACATTGCACCTGATGTCCTTTTTCTTCATTTGCTTTCTACTAACCCTGAACGAATGTCTGCAAGGCTGAAGACTTTTGTAGATGAACAGCCACATGAATCACTACTCAAGTACAGCTTCAGTGATAAAACATTAGTAAAAGTGACCCGATGATTGAAGCAGGAAAATCATGACTAAAATTCAAAATGCTGGCTTCAGGATGAGCTGCTTTCTGCCGGCCACCCCCACTAACACGGCTTGTGCCTGCTACTCATTACTGGCATGCTCGGGAACAATGTTGTCACATGCCACGATTTTGCCACTCCAGTCATCACTTTTGCTAATTTTTTTCCACTGTAGCTGTACACACTCTATACTCTCTTCGAGGTGAGTGCTGTCAAGTTGAATTTAATTTTTCGTTTACTGAACTGTTATGGATCTTTGTTCAGCTTAGAATAAGTATTGTTACGTTCTGCTGGCCAGGCCAGATGGCAGCAGCTATAAGATGAAAACCAGTTGATGTCGTAGGGCAAAAGACGCCAATTTATTTGCAGCTCGTAAATATAAGAAAAAGAAAAGAAACGAAAGAAGGAAAGAGTGATAATTGATGCATGCGCCGAGGGGTGTCATTTGGACCAACTTGCTATCTGGAGCAGTAGTATACTTTTATGAGGCACGTTCTTAAAATCTTTTTCAACCTCAGATTAGGGGTAGCCTACTACATATCCGTACATAAATGGCAGTGTAATGAAGACCATCAGGACCTTTATAGTAGAACCACCAAGTTCTGTGTGCACTGTTTTTCAGCATCTTAACAAAATGCATAATGCTGCCTTCCTTCTTGAAGCATTGTTGCCAAGTTGTATTGTAAGAGAACCCTCATAATGGTAGTGCTTGATGAAGAATGTTTCATGTGCAGGAATGTTTAGAATTTTCAAATTTCATGCCTGATTTTTGATCGATGATCTTTTCTTTTTCTCCTTTCTTAACATGTTTCATTCCTTCTTTTGTGTGTTCCAGGTCTTTGTATACCTGTTTGCCCCACTAATTCCGTTCCTGAAGCAGTCAGACTTTGTGGGGAGTTTTCGTTTGGAAAATGGAGTTCGCATCTGGGAGCCCCTGTGGGAGCACCGACACCCTGCCGTTCCCTGCTTCACTGCCCCTGTGCAGCCACATGGTCATGCCATGCGGGCTGCACGCAGGGGTGACTTCGACCTTCGACGACACCAATATGGCGATGTCTTCATAGGGGGAGGCCCTCCGAAACTTCGCAAGCAAGGTCACCACCTTTTTTTTTTCTGCCTTTCAATTTCCTCATTTGCACCTGTCACGATGCCCCACTGGCGAAGGAGTTTTGCTACTGCTTATGCATTCACGTGTTTGATCCACGACCATCACGGCAACAGTAGCATAATAAGCATTCTTACGAGCAGGGGCGACGCTTGTGGGGGGTTTGCCCCATTCCCTCTTGCCGCCACCAAGATCAAACATAATTAGGCTTGTGCGAATAGTAAATTTTAGGTTCAAAGCGAATTCGAAGCGAATAGTGATTTTGGTAGAATAATTTCGAATCGAATTCGAATAGTATATATCACATATAATAAAGAAAAATTAGCATATTTTTCATGACCCAACCAACCTGAACAACGTTTTTTTTTTTTAATTGTAACAAGGCGTGTGTAAATGTCATTCTTTTTGGTTCGAAGTGGAAGCAACTTTTAATAGTAGCAGGATTTGGCTTTCGGTAGAATGCAAATAATAACCTGCAAAATATGTTACATTTAAAAATTTACTATACTTGGAGCATATAAGCCGGTATAACAAGTTTTTAAACTTAAAAAATGATGAATCGATGTGAGGGTAATATGTATGTTCATTTAACCATTTAAGTGGGGCTTCGCGAGTGGGGCTTGGCGAAAAGGTATTCACGGGTTCCACAGCAGTGAAACCACCTTTACAGGAGGTTACAAGCGAACAATGCGGATTTTTCCTGGAAAGGTGTATTCACGGTATAGCACTCCTCCGCCACAGTGAAACATGCACTTTTGCAGGGGGTTATAAGCGGACTAATATACACCTATTCGTTCATTTCGAATACTTCGAAATTTTCAATAATTTAAATTCGAATCAAAGCGAATTCGAATACTGTATTATTCATTCGAATATTCGAAGTGCTCGAATATTCGCACAAGCCTAAACATAATCTTAACGCAACACATAAGTTCCCCACCTCCCTACCCCCCTCGAAAGGACTCGCTTGTTGTGGCTACCCCCCCCCCTCGGCCAAAAATTCTGGCTCCGCCCATGCTTACGAGGTCGGAATGCCGGAATTCTTGGGCACTCAAGTAAATATTCATGCAAACATTCTGCTGGTGCAGCCCAGGCTGTATATTGATAGTGCAGCTTAAGTGCTTTACTATGAAAGATTATGTTTGTGGCAGCACCTGTTAGCATTTAAAATAACTCTTTAAAGTGAAGTAACCTTCCTTTTGCTCTTGTTCCTTAGATTCGGTAAAAACTGGCACGGATGAAAACGAGGGTAGTGACCATGGCTCTCCCGACATCACAGTTACAAGCAGAGCATCGTCAGCTTCTGCACTTGTAAGTCAAATTGGAGGTGAACCTATGACTGCAAAAATATGATTCAGTAGCCCTGTCTTTAACACTCATCATCTCCAGTGTGGGGAAGGGTGTTTATAATCAAGGCAAGTAAAGTGCACAACTATTTGTCTATCTGTTCCTGACATTTTTCTCATAAACATAGGAAATAGTGTGTTATGTGGACCTGTGAGTATTGAGCATTCAATGCTGGGTTCTGCATTGTCATGGTACAAAATTTGAATGGAATAATTTGTATAACCATTATACAATGTGCTGTTATGCAATGTGCTTGCTAGTGAAATCTGAAATGGGTATATGTGATATATAGTAAATGCCAGTAGATGCTCGATACATTGAGGAATGCTTGGTATCATTATTTGTCAGTGAACTTGACAACAGCTCTCTCAATGTTGGCTTTGTTGTGCTATTATTAAGTGAAGAATTAAAAGCTTTTTTATTTCCATTTACCCACGAAGGAAGTGAATGTGTACTAATAATGAGGACAGGTGACTGATAGTAATGCACGAGGTATTCCTTTTGCAATATGCCCCGTGTTATATTTTAGTTCGCACAAGTGCTTTGATTATGACAACCTGTACCAAAACTTTTTTAAATGTTCTGCACGCATGACACTTCATTGCACTTCTTTTTCTACTGAGTTGCATATTGCAGCAGTGGCATAATTTCAACGACCATTAAATGTCATTAAGATGCAAATGTTACCACCCGTGGTGAGTGTAATATTGTTCAAAATGCACTGCTCTTGCATGCCTCATGCGTGGTTTATACAATGTTGAGTGTCTGACTAGTGCAGATATTCTCTTTGTTAACAATAGCGTTTGAAAAGTTGAATGGAATTTTTCTTCTCAGAAAGAAGCTACCGACTCCGAAGCGAATGTGCCTGTGGCGAAAGAAAGTGAACCAAAAGTGACAATCTAGAAGGGTGTCGTCCAAGCCCTTCGAAATCTCAGGTAAGGAATGCCAAAGACTACTCTTGTAGAAAGGCACCACTTGTCAGTATCATCCGCACAGCAGTGAGAACACATCAAGTCCTGAAAATGTGAAGATTGGCTTGTGTCACTCTTGATAAGTGCACATTGTTTTATCTTTTTCCAGTGACCATTTTTTTTACTGACTAAACTCTGTTTGGTGCAAGATGTTTCTACATTTAACTTTTCTTTGCGTGACGTGTCGTTGAGGCTCATATTCATGCTGAAATTAGATGGTTTTATGTCTCTTATTACTTAGGTTCATACCTCAAATAAAAGTCTATTCCATATGGCACCACGTTCGCAGAGTGGGGCATTCTTGAGATCATTTTACTTGTGTTAGAATCTGTGATGCCTTCTGTTGAATTATGTTCCGATAAAGTGCCAGCACTGCATATAGTGTGGGTTTAGATAGTTTCTAATTGCTTACAGTTCTTTAAGCCAAGATTTCTGACCTCGGTAAATGCACTGTGCAATTCTGATAATTTTACATAGGTTAAGTTGGCTTTTCTCATGTGTATTTGTAAGTGTATTTGTATGTATTTTGTAGTGTATGTAAGTGTATGTATTTGTAACCAAGACGATAAAAGTCACCAGTGAATACATGCCTCATTCGATTCTCATTTCGAATGTATTCTTGAATTTCTTATTTACATAATAAAACTCAAATATCATTCATTGACACGGAGTAAACTGATATGTATTTTTTTATGATGTCACATCTGCATGGCTGAAAGCATAAAAATGCTTATACAATGAATGGTATAACGTATTGTGAAGATACAGTGTTAAGTTTTGAAGTGTAAGACACGCACTCAGTCTTGCACATTTGTGTTCAAGAAACACACTGAATGAATTTGGAAATGCACCATTTGCTTAGAGGCATCTTTCCATCGGTGATTATGATTTGGCTGTGTTTACTTGAACACTGATGCTAATTAATTCATGTTTGCTTTGTCTCAGGGGGAGCTGGCCGCGAGACCAGCTCCGAAGGCAGACGATGGGGTTAGAAAGAAGCCCTGACAGATATCTGTATGGCCACCTACCTTGATGTGTCTGTTATGAGATGCCTCTTCATCTCCCAGTGGCTGGAAGAAGGCGTGCATTGGGCCTTGCAGTTTCTTCTAAACAGGTGTGCTGCGGTGTGGTCTTTGAATTCTAAAGTGAAGCTTTCTCTACTTATTCTCCCTGCTCTGTGATTGCTAACGGTTTGGTCTTGCTGATTACTGTCACTTAATATCAATCATTTACTGTCACAAGGTATCTGCCACTGATTATCTGCCTGATTGGATAGCTTGGGCTACTATGTATATGTAACTGAGTAGTAGGTGTAACACAATATGAACCAGTGCTTGAATAGACAATTACAACAAGTGCAAGAAGCAAAGAAGTTGACAACAAAATCAAGATGAAAGAAGTAATGGAAACAGAAATAAATATGGTTTCCCGCTTGGGTAACGGCATGCTTGCTAAGTAAAGATGGAGGAGGGCTTTTCTCCCAGAAGCAAGAAAGTTACCCTACTGTACTCAGATCGCACATATAATAATCGAACCACTGCGCTGTCAAACAAGTTTTGACTGAATTTGTGCTGGTGCTTTTCTCGGAAGAGCGGGTTTTCCCAGGCAGGTCTTGACAAAAATTGTTAAAAGAAGCTGTATCGCGAGTAACGCGTGCAAGAAAGTTGCAAAGAAGTTGATTCCCACATGCCTTACATACAGCGGGTTTTCCCAAGGTCTTGACAGCAATGTGAAAAAAGTCGCTTTGAAAGGTGCAAAACGTGTTGCTCGCGGAAACACTCGGCGACTCCGGTGTGTTCTATAGACGGAACCAAATTCCCAGAAAGTGTTGTAGTGCGCGAAACATGCCTTACATTCCGCTAACATGTTTCCCACAATGTGAAAAAAGTCGCTTTGAGACCGTAGATGTTGTCTTGAATTGCGGGCACCACAATTAACTTTCTGCGCTGTGCTAATCTTCCCCGCACGTGTTGCCAGCTGCCGAAACACTAGCACTCCGGTGTGTTCTATTCGGCATAAGATTTTACCAAGTACACTACCTGGGGGAGGAGATTCCGAGCGCGAAATCCTTGAGCTTATCATATCGGCCAAACGCACCGCGATGAACGATTGCGCGAGCACCACAATTAAGCAGTACGGGGTCTATTTCATTACTGCAGGGAATGCGAGTTCCTGTCACTCTGGCGGTAGATCTGTGGTTGTGTGCCGCTGTTTTGGCCAATGTTAAGATTTTATAGAGGTGGGGGCAAGGAGGAGCGCGAAATTTCTAGGCTTTTTCTTGTTTTGGTTTAAACACACCGCGATGATTGTTAAGCAGTGTCTATTTCATTACTGCAGAAGGAATGCGAGTTCCTGTCACTTGGCTAGAGGTGCGTTATGTAGGCCAATTTCTATGTTTTGACTTCATGGTTTTTGATTGCCATGCGCCGTGCATTTTTAAGGTCCAGTCTTGTGTGTGTCACTTCTTCCCTTTGAATGCCATTGCATTTTTAAGAAGTGGGAGGGGCGAGAGGGGATTACTGTTTTTCTAGCTTGCTCTGATGGTTGGTGATTGGAGAGCTTATGCTGTAACACTTTCCAGACCCTGCACTGGGTCCCAAACTTGCTTCATTTGAAGTCTGTCGGGAGAGCCATAGCTTTACGGAATGATCACCTTCAGTGAATTCATGCAGCATGCTTGAATGGAATGTGATGAAAGAACTTATAATTACAGCATGGTGTACATAATGTTAAACGCTTGGTAGCATGCATCTGCTAGCACCATGCGCCACGAACCATGCACCAGAAGTGGACCGCATGAGCTGGAGTTATAGGGCTAGTTGCCACTCTTTTGTTTGCATAAGTGGCCGAAAGGGACAAGGTCTTATGTTGTGTGCTGTGTACATTGGAGTAGTTTGAGTTTGAATGCTCAGCATTGCACAATAGTTTGTTGCAGTGGTGCCTAGAAAGAGTGAAGGTGTATAACCAGCTAAAACACAAATGTACACAGCCTTTGAGCTTGCTACTCACAGAATAAGCGTGAACCTCAAATAAAAAAAATGGCTTGGATATTGAGAAAGCATAAGTTTGATAGTTATTGAAAATACATTACTTTAATTAGCACTTGTCCTGTCTGCCTTACCTTGTGTCGTCGTTTTTCTTGCTCTCCAATACCTTTAGTGAATACATATCTGTAGTGTGAAAGGCATTGCATTTCATGTTGCATTCCACAAAGGTGAATGTGTCACCACATGCAACATTTTACAAAATGCAACCACTGCGTACGCCTCTTCGCATACAGGTTGCAAGGCATAGCAGAGGAACAGGCACGCGAGGTGCGCCCGCGCAAGCGGAGCAGTTCGCTGCCTGTGCCACGACCCGAGCCACCGCCACCGCCCTCTCCGAAGCAGCGGGAGCAGCCAGCACCACCATCCACGCCTCGTCCCCTGGGAAGCATTGTGGCTTCGGGCAGAGACTCGTGCCCAAGCCCGTTCCTGCGTGGCCTGCCCCTGATGCATGGCCAGGTGGGAGCCGGCGGTGGCGGACCGCCAAGCCACCATACGAGCATGCAGGAACTGCGGCAACAGCAGCAGCCACAGCCGCAACCATTCCCTCATCGCTGCATGGCATCCCCGGACTTGCGCCGGTGGGCCCTTTTTCTCTAAAATAATCCTCATTTCCTGTTCCCTGAAAGAGAGCATAGTATGTAGGGTGGGGTTGATGAGCATAGTAAATAAATTATGCCGCAGAAAGGCTGAAGTTATGGCTAGTTGGTAGCTGCCATGATGAAATGAATGTAGTATGAGACAGAAGATATAGAAATCAACACAAGCCACCGTGAGTTCTTGTCGTGTTTTGTCCAACTCTTTGTAACTTTTGTTTTGTTTACACTACCTTCATTTCATCTTGGCTCAGTATGTTGCGCCGGATACTAACTTCGGTTCACTAGGAAAAATGCAGTATGATAAGTTTGGAACACTGTGTATAATGACAAAAATTGAGGCCACACAAATGCAACAATCTAACCGCACTTGCAGGAACAAGCGCCTCAATCGAGGTGACCTGCGAGCTTTTGTGGAAGAGGGGCTCCGTCTCTCAGAACGCATCCTGGACCGCCTTGGTCGTGACGATGACAACGGCAGCAGCAATGCAGGGAACCATCACCACCATCACCAACCAACCATCGAGGTGGCAGTGGTGGGCGCTGGAGCTGGCGGAAGCAGCAGCACCACGACCACCACAACAACAACCACCAACAACAACATTGCCGTCACTTGTGCCGTTGAGGAGCCTACAAGCTGGTCGGAGCCCCCTCAGCCAACTGGCGGCCATTCTGCGGCACGTTCAGTTGCAGTACCGCGGCTGCTTCCTCCGCGCCCCAGCTCAGCGCTGGGCCTCCTGAGGGACCCCGATGATGAAGAACGATTGTGCTCCCCCGGATTCTCGGCAGCTGCATTCTTCTCAAAGACGGAGATGGTACGTGGCAAGAGCCTGCCCAGCATCCACATTGAGGAGCCACCTAACTTGAGGGAGCCAGCCGCCATGGCGACCATTGCAGTACCGACTAGGGAACCTCCTGGTGCATCGCGTAAACTTCCAGCAGTGTACACACAAAGTGTGCCCAATCCCATCATCACAGTTACTGAGCACTCCCCCGTCGCATCCATCCAGTTCTTCATCAACCAGGTGAGACTTTGTGCCCCTTTAATATTGCTCCCTTCTTTCTTTCTTTCTTTCTTTCTTTCTTTCTTTCTTTCTTTCTTTCTTTCTTTCTTTCTTTCTTTCTTTCTTTCTTTCTTTCTTTCTTTCTTTCTCATTCATTCATTCATTCATTCATTCATTCATTCATTCATTCATTCATTCATTCATTCATTCATTCATTTCAGACATGTAGGTGTGTTAGAGTACACAACACCACTTTGATATCGCATGGCTGAGAAGGTGAGGTAAAAGAAAAGCCATAGTTATCTGGCTTGACACAGCTGTCATACCCTGCCTTCCTGCTCTTTGCTCAAGTGACACGATAGAAAAAGTTTAAAGCATTGATTTAAAAATTTAATGCACCTCAAAGGGACTATGCTTGTCAGAAATATTGAGCAACCTGCTGTGATGCCCATTATATAGACTTTACTTTGAGCTGGAAAGTTCTTGTATAGTGTTTATAATAGGCAGTACCCATACTACCACTCTCTATTGCAGATATCATATTGAGTCTTAATCTACATGAAAGGTCTTGATATCATCAGTACTCTTTTGACTAATCTTTAGCTGTACAGTCATTGAAAAATTTGATATATTTGTTAATGCTTGTATAGCAGAATGATAGTAATGTGCACATGAAGGTTACAAAAAGAAGAACTGTGCTGATAATTAATGCTCTCATCGATTGCAGAACTAACGCAATAGCACAGTTGTACCACTGTTGTTGCCTCTGTCAGAATTCTTTCCCGAATTAGTGGATCTATCCACTATCCTGTAGAAAAGTGGTCACGAATTTTTCCTGTCAGATGTTTTACAAGGAGGCTCAAAGTTATCACATTATGAAAAAAAAAACATTTTGGTTCTTGTGTTGAGTTTCTAAAGTAGAGAGAGCACTATGCTTTGGTGTGAATCGAACTGGTAGAGCCACGATTTTTATGCCCTTTGCGTCCATGTGGTGTTATGATGGGCAATATAACACTGTTTTGCGATTGCATTCATGTTAAAAATGAATGCCCATAGCTGGTTAGCAATCTTTGTGGTGTATCACGTCATAGACTGATATTATGAAGAAGGGAGAATAGGACATCTGTTGCAGTGGGAGCTGGTATCGCAGATGTTCTGGCATGTTCTGTGAGGTATTCAATAACAATGACCCATTGGTTGCCATTGGGAATGCTTGTAAAGGTGCTACAAACATAATTAGAATTCATTTAGATAGTTTTAGATTTAGATGACAACGTGAAGGGGTTGTCATCGACTGCCGCTGTGGCCAGATTCACTGAAAAATGATGCATGGCAGTAAACATACTACATAGTGCTACCACAGGCGAAGACTGCATATTATTGATGTTGCTAACATTTTTATGAAAACAGCATTCATACAACAGTGTCGGTACTTATCGACATCGATACGCAGTATTGCGGGCGTAGGCCTGTCTTTAAAGACAGTGCGGCCCTTACACTTAGTTTGGATCAAAAGATGAGGGAGATTATTGAGGAGATTATTGAGGTAGAGGAGACTACGTGGTCGGGCCACACATGTGTGGTTATGTCTTCGTTGCACGTATCGGTCAAAGTAATTCCATTTCTGGTGTCATTGAGCCCAAGGTTGACATAAACTATCTTGGTTCTATTAAAACTGCATGTAGTTTGATGCTTTGATAGTCTTGTCTCTTTGTTCTCTCTATTCCTTGGTTTTCTGTGCACATATATGGGTACAGTTGTTTCAAGAAATTCTTGTTGGAGAAAAAGATTTAATTAAATTCTGGGCTCTTACATGCTAAAATCTCAATATGATTATGAGGCTTGTCTTAGTCAGGGACTCCAAAACAATATTGGCTGCCTTGGCTTCTTTAACATTCACCTAAATTTTACAGAAATCTTTTTCGCATTCTGTCCCAACTGAAATGTGGCCACCATGGCTGGGAATCATACCAACGTTCTTCTTGGGCTTAGCTACATTATATCCGTGGCGAGTTCTTGGAAGAAAGCACTGCGTCTTTTTATTCTCTTGTTCATTGTCTTGAGTGTGAACTTAGCACCAGTAGGACTGAATTGTTCAAACTGGATAGAATTGCCACTCTTTGAATATGTTAAATTGAAGGAAGAAGAAGCAAAAGAGGAATGTTACATGTGCTTCCAGAGAGGTTCACCACATGCTTTTGTGCTTCTGATCTTCTTTCCAGGACTCAGCTGAGAGCCCAAAAGAGGAGACCCCTCCGAGCCCAATGTTCATGCCTCTCTGCCATCAGCTTTCCTATCACACGAAGCCAGACTGACTCCAACATAATTTACAGCAGTGATGATTTCAATGAGGCATCTGGATCAACCCACTACATAACTCCTGATGGCAGAATTAATCTTTCCGTAGTGCTAAAGGTAACTAACCTTTCTCTTTACTTTCTTTTCTCATACTAGGGTGTGGTACGCTTATTTTGTACCTAATATAGCTCAGCTGAAAAGTATTTCTCTTTAATCGGTGTCTGTTATCAGAATGCACAGTTAGCCTTGTAGAAAGCAACAAAAACAGCCTCAAAAGTGAAAGTGAGTACCGAGTACAATCTTCACGGCTGCATTTTTTAATGACATCATGTGCGAATATATTCCAAGAATCGAACCAAGAGCAGGGCTTCAAAGGTAGCTGCCTTTTTTTCTATAAAGCCTTTTTCTACAAAGCCTTTTTTTCTATAAAGAAACAGAATACACTTTCTCTATAATAATTGTGTGTATTTCCACGCGTTGCACTGGCAGTTTTTTTCCTTTTTTTTCGATATGTTGTCATGAGTGTAAGTTACAAGGGGCAAGATACGGTACACCTCAAAATTGACGTTAGCTTGCACATATAATCTACTCTCAAACTTTTTGAGAATTGGAATGAGGTTTGGGTAATATGTAAATGTATCCTTGAGATGTCGCTTTTTGCAGTACGAATTTCGCCTGAAAAGGTGATTTCGCGGCATTTTCAGGCAGCCTATACACGGGAAGATGCTTAGTTTGCTTCGAAAACTTAGAATACTAAAATTAGAACCAAAGCAAATACGCATATCATAATGTACAAATATTTTAAAACATCCAATATTCGCCCATGCCTTTTTATAGGCTATGGTCGGTAGGCCCATTGCTTCTGTGTTTCAAGTGGGTCCTTTTAATGAAGCTTGTTATCACTGGTTTGTATGGACTAGGCATCTTGTCACTTGGTGGCACCAAACCACACTGAAAATTACGTTGCAGCAAATAATGCCACAATCTATTGCTAGCTTTCAGTGCAGTTTGGCGCAGCAAGGCCCACGTGGGCACGTTT
>NC_051178.1:125925979-126166757 GCF_013339695.2 Rhipicephalus sanguineus
ACAGCACATGATGTGCCAAGTCATCACTCCCTCCCCGTTCTTACGGATGTATGTGTGCAACCGTTAAACTACATCATGCTGCAAAAGCAGAAGTTCATAAAAGTATGGATTATGACTCAAGGTAACCAGTAACCCACCATGGTAGCTTACGTAGGGCGTTGTGCTGTTAAGCTCGAGGGCGCGGGCTCAATTCCCTGCCACGGTGGCCATATTTTGTTGGGGGCGAAATGCAAAGAACACCTATGTGCCTAGATTTAGGTGCACATTAAAGAACCCCAGGTGGTCAAAATTAATCCGGAGTCCCCCACTATGGCATGCCTCATAATCATATTGTGGTTTTGGCACGTAAAACCGCATTAATTATTATATTAAGTTAACCAGTAACTTTCACATTACTTTGCAAACATCTTCAGGCTATTAGTGAGGTATATTAATTATGCTAGTATGCGTTGAAATTACAGCTCAGAAGAGAACCAGTACAACGAGCAGCCAGGATGGCAGTGTGCACAGTGGATATGCCAACAACTTTGGAGCAGGTCCAGGTGGGATCTCTGGTAAAGGCATTGAAGGTGTGGTTGTCACTTGCACCTTCAAAGCACTGGTCACACGTCTGGCTAAGTGCAGTCGTGAGCTCAAGAACCAAGAAAATATGGTGAGGTTGCTGTTTGATTGCTCTAAAAGAGTGCGTAGAGTCACATTAATGTGTGTCCTACATGTTTTCTGTTGTGACACTAACTGATACTTGGATGAGGGTTTGAATGCCTAGACAAGGTTTTTCTTTTTTTGAAGGGGCACTAAATAAAACGATTTCACTCATATTAGTAAGTTGCTCCTCTACAGTACCAATAATGCTACTTTTGCCATGAGAAGATGCTTATTTAACCAGTGAACACACACACACACACACACACACACACACACACACACACACACACACACACACACACACACACACACACACACACACACACGCACGCACGCACGCACGCACGCACGCACGCACGCACGCACGCACGCACGCACGCACGCACGCACACACACACACACACACACACACACACACACACACACACACACAAAAAAAAAAGGTCATGAAGTAGCGATGCCATCTTCAAGTTCCTGCACCAACTTGCAATTATGTCACTAGCTTTGACAGCATCTTTTGGGGCCCAAGCAATTCTTAATTGGTAAAAGTGAATCAGTACATTCTCTTTTAAGGGGGTCAGAGAATTAACACTGCAACTTCCAGGAAATACTGAGCCAATGTGGCCAAAATATCAAAAAGAAAAGACTTTGAAATCCATGCTGTCACACGGACATTTAGATGCTGATGTCCTGAAGCAGAATTCAAAAATGAAAGTTTGACCTTCATTTTCTCTTTCAATAAGGAACCTGTGATCATGAAATTATTGAGTGGATTCAAAAAATAACTTACCACTCTAGGTAGAATTACTGCTTCACTGTAGTGTACCTTTAAAGTTCTGTTTACTTACTCCGTAAAGTGCACTGGGCACTGAACCCTTTAGTGTTGCAGGAAGTCAAGCTTGTTCCGCATACTTTTACACATGCTACCTGCATGATCACTTGTGTTTTCTCCATGTGTGTTTTGAATGTCATCAGAAAGATACTGGCATGTGTAACTAATGATACCTGTCCAGAGTGCCTTGCTCAACAATCGCATCTTCCCCGCAGGGGCGTCTGCGCAAGCAGGCGTTTGGTGTGTAGCGACACCACGGACCCGAGCTAACGGGGGGGTTTCGACCCCCTCCCACGCCTAGCCGTGCGTGGCTTTGCCGTGTCCGGGGAAAAGGGGATCCTAGGGGTTGAGCCAACGCCGGGTGATTGGACCTTTAAGGCCCCCCGCCAGAGGCAACACACCCCTTTGGCCCCGGCTTCACGTAGACGGCACCCCTGGGCTGACCCACCCAGGGGAAATCGGCAGTCGTCTTTTCCTGTCTCTCTCTCCCCCACGTCTTCGTCTCTCTCTCTCACTTTTAATCTTTCCTGTCCTCTCCTCTCTTCCATTTACTTCCATTTTTTCTTGGCGGCGAGGGTTAACCTTGTGCAAATAGGCAACCTTGTTCTATGCGCATTTCGTTATAGTAGCGATGTACGGCTGGCGTCTACATGCTTTCAATTCCATGAATCTTGTAGCGTCCCCATGTTGGGCTCCGTGGTGGGTGGCTGCCATCGCTGCCGAATCAGATTCATTTACTATGCATAGAGCATTCCCGTTGTTACAAGATCGTACCGCTTCAAAGCGCGTACGCACCGATGAACTCACCTTTCTCACTCGAACCAAAGAAGTATTCCCTCACTATCACGTAGTGCACTGTGACAAGACTGACAAAACAGCTAGAACCGTGTCCCCATTTGTTGTATCCAGAACACTGACAGCCACCTTAGGTGCTGGCTATAAAGTTACAAAAATGGCCAGTGGTGACCTGCTTCTCCAACTAAATGACAAAATACAATTTGATAAACTAAAGAACCTCCGAACTTTTGGCGACATTCCTATTAGCGTTACACCACACCGATCCATGAACTCCGCACGCGGAGTAGTATCCGACTCAGATCTGCTTGAACTATCAGAAAGTGAACTCCTCGAAGGCTGGAAGGACCAGTACGTAACCGATGTGAAGCGAATTGTAATAAGGAGAAACAATCAGGAAATCCCAACTAAACATTTGATATTGACCTTTTCCACTAGTGAACTTCCACAGAACATAGAAACTGGGTACACAAAGACATCCATCAGGCCTTACATCCCAAACCCTCGCCGATGCTTTCAGTGCCAAAGATTTGGCCATGGCTCTCAGAGCTGCCGTGGTCGACCCACCTGCGCAAAATGCGGTGTCCAAGGCCATGCCTCGGACACCTGTAACGAAACCCCACACTGTGTTAACTGCGACGGCGACCACGCTGCGTATTCTCGTTCTTGTCCAAACTGGAAAAAAGAAAAAGATATCATTTCACTGAAAGTACGCGAAAACATTTCATTTAAAGAAGCACGAAGAAGGTGTTCGCCATTTTACGGTCCAACTTACGCTGATGCGGCGCGTCAGGGGGCAGCGTCGCATCGGCCACCGCCACAGCCCCGGCTCACACAAGGTGAGCCACCGGCCGTGGCGGCTGCCCCCGTGGTGGCAGCAGTTAAGTCTGCTCCACCTGCCCAGCCAGAGATCCCGGCTACTCCAGGGTCGTCGGGTCTCACGACCACGCCTCGCCAGGCGAGGTCGGAAAAACAAGCCAACAGCTCGCGTACGCGGGCGTCCAGTGCCTCACACGAGGCAATGGACACAACTTCGGTACCCCTGGTGCCGAAAGAGCGGCGTAGCTCCTTGGAGCGCGCTAAGAAAACGAAAAAGCCTATAACAGGGCCCGCCGACGGCTCTGTTACCTAAGTTCCAACTTTCTGTCTGAACAACAACTAATTCCCGTTCGTACACACAGCACTACTTAACTTCCAAT
The DNA here is from genome assembly GCF_013339695.2 of Rhipicephalus sanguineus. NCBI lineage: Eukaryota > Metazoa > Arthropoda > Arachnida > Ixodida > Ixodidae > Rhipicephalus > Rhipicephalus sanguineus. Next base: position 125,929,451 of record NC_051178.1, read on the forward strand.
ATGGAAGCACAAATTCTGCAATGGAACGTCAGAGGACTCCTCAGAAACCTCGACGATATCCAAGAACTTTTACATAAACATTCACCAAAAGTGCTGTGTGTACAAGAAACACACTTAAAATCCAAACACACCAACTTTCTACGCAGTTATATTATTTTCCGGAAGGACCGCGATGACGCTGTGGCGTCATCCGGTGGTGTAGCGGTTGTCGTTAATCAAGGAATTGCATGTACACACTTACCTCTCCAAACATCCCTTGAGGCAGTGGCTGTTCGAGCGGTCCTTATGAACAAGCTCGTCACCATTTGCTCTCTTTACATACCCCCACAGTACCAACTGCAAAAACATCAATTTCAATCTTTAATAGATGAACTCCCAGAACCATATCTCGTCCTTGGGGACTTTAATGCACATAGCAGTCTGTGGGGTGATTCTCGCTGCGATGCACGAGGTCGTCTGATCGAACAATTCCTTTTCTCTTCCGGTGCGTGTCTATTGAATCGGAAAGAGCCAACATATTATAGCCTAGCGAACAAATCCTACTCGTCCATAGACCTCAGCATTACATCTCCATCCCTTCTTCCCCTGCTTAATTGGAAAGTTATCGGGAATCCTTACGGAAGCGACCATTTTCCAATAGTTCTAAGCGCACCAACAGGAAATGTCTTTCATCCACAGATTCCTTAATGGCAGATTGAAAGGGCCGATTGGGAACAGTTTAAGAAAGTTACACTTTTAAGTTGGTCGGAGATGTGTGATTTAAGCATAGATGCAGCCGTAGACTACTTTACAGCTTTTTTGATTAACGCTGCCACCAAATGCATCCCTCAAACAAGTGGACTGTCTGGCAAACGACGTGTCCCATGGTGGAACACCGAATGTCGAAATGCGCGAAAAAGGCAAAACAAAGCGTGGAGGTTACTTCGGGACTCTCCGACAGCGGAAAATCTTACAAATTTTAAGAACGTAAAGTCACAAGGCAGGAGAACGCGCCGACAGGCAAGAAGGGAGAGTTGGTCGATTACACGAAAGATCAAAAAACGGTGTATATTTGATGTTTCCGATTTTCCTGATAATTTTGTATGTTCTGCACATATGTCTGCACAGCACGAAATCGCAGTTCGCTTTCAAATAAAAAATTTTTTCAACACAGGAAAATTCGACAAGTGTCGCCGGTTGACGACGACCACTTTACGAAGAGTGCGTTTTCGTAAATTCGGAAGCATGCTGGCAGCTACTGAAGCTATATATTAGAAATATCTTTCTTTTTAGCGGAAGTAGAAGTAAAAGAGGAAATAGCTCTTATCATTTGATGGAATTCTGAGCAAATTATGTATTTTTAAAAATTCACGAAAAACGCTGCGTTTTTGAAAATCAGTCAAATTTGGGACGCCATGGCTACTTCTGTGAACAGCTTAGCTTGTTCATATTTGCAGTATGAACAGGCCTTTATGTGAATAATGAACCTCTGCATTTGTATTTCTCTAATAATTTTCGAAGTAATAAATTTTAATGCTCGAAACACCAAAAAGACAAAAGTGCTCCTCGATTCAAAAATCTATAATAAAAAAAACCCAATCTCAATTTTGTTCAAAGTCGCCCAAAATGTTCTCAAAGGACTGCAGAATGATAATATGAAAAAACATGTTGCATCATTTTTATTAGAACAAAAGCAAAAAATGTCAAATATTGTGTTTCCAGAGCGTGGTGGCTACTGCGTAAAGGACATCTCTAGTAACAAGAAAATACAGTAACACGTCTTTTTTCTTCTCTGAGCTTCGCTAAACAACAGTAATGATCTGTTGTCGGAAAGTGGGAACTGTTTTGTAAAGAAAAAGATCGTTCCATATAAATGCATTTGCGTGGTTTGTGACTTCACGCCAGTGTTAGACATCCCTCAGTCCACAGTAGGCACTTTCAGTTGTAGCCTCCTTTTCTTTAATCTATTTCAGTTGAATATAATTCATATCTTGCATGCTAAAGAACGCATTCCCCCCATGCGTCTCTGATGATGATGTGCTGTGCCAGAATTGAGAGATTAGTATAAAAGGCAAGGTCTCTCCAGGAATCGAAATGAATTTCTGGAGAGCGGTCGCCAAGAGGTTTGGTTTTTGTTGGCCCAAATGTGTACGTTGTCGAACCTTATGTGATCAATGCAGAGTTTAAAAAGAATCGATTACGTGAAGATTGGTGGCAGCAGTTCTGACCACGTACAAAACACGTTTTGTTTGCATTGCATCTGCTTTGCTTTGCATGTCCTTGTATCTCTTGAAGCAGTGCTGGCAGATCTGGTCTCCCTCTTGAATTGAGCGCGCATCCTACTTCATAACCCTCCGCAAAAGAGACTCGATCTGTTATCTTCTACACAACGAAAATTCCGCTGCAGCGGAATTTTCTTTTTGTGCACCTTGAGGTAGTCCGTACAAAAAAATTGGTCATGGCTATAACGCCTACCCATAGAAACCTTCAGAGCGTAGGACAGTGTTTGCACCAAAGTGAAGCACAATTTGGATGCTTAACTTTTATCTCAGGTGGTGTTTGGCTGACTGGCACAGCCGTGCTCGTTGCTGTCGTCTGCTCAGGCGGGCGTCTATCGCGCCGCCCTTTGCACCTGTCCGCCTAACGCATGCTACACCGTTTACACGAGTGCTTGTAGCGCGGGCCACTCGATCCGCCACACGATTCGCACGGTGCGGATCCAGAGACGGGGCGGGAGAGCGACGAGCGGTGAAAAATGTATCGTGTAACCAACGCAATCGACACCCCAGCATTTTCTCGTGCAGAGCGACAAAGCCTGGCAAACAGTGTGTGGCTGCTGTGCTTAGGTTGCACTGCGGTACTCGCCGTTCACCACTGTCGCCATTTGCGATTTCTCACATTCTTACAATGCATGATAGACTCACCTACACAAATTTCGCGTTTAGCTTCGTTGATTTTATATCAGCGCATTTACTTAAAAAAATTATCCAGAGGAATGAAAATGTCCGCGCTGCCCATCGACGAGGAATATAAGTCGTGTCGCAAATGCATTTAATTGGAACGATCTTTTTTTCTTTACAAAACAGTTCCCACTTTCCGACAATAGATCATTACTGTTGTTTAGCGAAGCTCAGAGAAGACAAAAGACTTGTTACTGTATTTTCTTGTTACTAGAGATGTCCTTTACGCAGTAGCCACCACGCTCTGGAAACACAATGTTTGACATTTTCTGCTTTTGTTCTAATAAAAATGATGCAACATGTTTTTTCATAATATCATTCTGCAGTCCTTTGAGAACATTTTGGGGGACTTTGAACAAAATTGAGATTGGGTTTTTTTTATTATAGATTTTTGAATCGAGGAGCACTTTTCTCTTTTTGGTGTTTCGAGCATGAAAATTTACTACTTTGAAAATTATTAGAGAAATACAAATGCAGAGGTTCATTATTCACATAAAGGCCTATTCATACTGCAAATATGAACAAGCTGAGATGTTCACAGAAGTAGCCATAGCGTCCTAAATTTGACTGATTTTCAGAAACGCAGCGTTTTTCGTGAATTTTTAAAAATACATAATTTGCACAGAATTCCATGAAATCACAACAGCTATTTCCTCTTTACTTCTACTTCCGCCAAAAAGAAAGATATTTGTAATATATAGCTTCAGTAGCTGCCAGCATGATTGCGAATTTACGAAAACGCACTCTTCGTAAAATGGTCGTCGTCAACCGGCGACACTTGTCGAATTTTCCTGTGATGAAAAAAATTTTTATTTGAAAACGAACTGCGATTTGGTGCTGTGCAGTCATATGTGCACAACATATAAAATTATCAGGAAAATCGGAAACATCAAATATACATCCTTTTTTGATCTTTCGTGGAATCGACCAGTTGGGTTAAGTTTTTATCGGGCATCAACTCATATACACAGGAGGCTAAAGTCTGGAACAGGGTTAGTAGGGTAGCAGGACGACGAACACATTCACTCCCTCTAGTAAATACACAAGGCGACAGCTTGGAAGACCAGGCGAACTTCCTAGGCGCACACTTCGAACAGGTGTCCAGCTCGTCGCAATACTCCGAGGCTTTCCAGAGGTACAGCACGAGAATAGAAAAACACAAATTAGAATGCAAATGCACAAAATACGAAGCCTACAACCAACCTTTTTCCTTAGCTGAGCTTCAGACATCGCTAGACTGCTGTAATAATTCCGCCCCAGGTTCTGACCGGGTATTATATGAAATGTTGAAACAGCTACCTTCTGAAACACAAGAAACACTGCTCTCTCTTTACAATGTCATATGGTTTTCCGGCGAGATGCCTAGTTCCTGGAAAGAGGCTATAGTGATCCCTGTTTTGAAACAGGGCAAGGATCCAACCGCTGTTACTAGCTACAGGCCTATCGCGCTAACGAGTTGCCTGTGCAAACTCTTCGAAAAAATGATAAACTGCAGGCTAATTCATTTCCTCGAAACAAACAAGTTACTTGACCCGTACCAGTGCGGATTTCGAGAGGGGCGATCTACAACCGACCACTTAATACGGATTGAAGCACAAATTCGTGAAGCATTTGTCCATCGGCAATTTTTTCTCTCGGTATTCCTGGACATGGAAAAAGCCTACGATACAACATGGCGGTTCGGAATACTGAGAGACCTGTCCCATTTAGGTGTACGAGGTAAAATGTTGGACATAATAGAGAGTTACCTTACGGATCGTACATTCCGTGTCCGAGTGGGAAACATTCATTCACGACCGTTTGTTCAAGAAACTGGGGTGCCACAAGGTGGTGTCCTCAGCTGCACACGTTTTATTGTAAAAATGAATTCGCTGCATCTATGCATCCCACGCAATATGTTTTATTGCGCATACGTTGATGATGTGCAGATCGGTTATAGGTCGTGCAACCTTGAATTGTGTGAGCGGCAGGTACAGCTTGGGTTGAACAAGGTAACCAAGTGGGCAGACGAGAACGGGTTCAGCCTTAACCCACAAAAAAGCACATGCGTATTATTCTCCAGAAAGAGAGGCCTTCATCCCGATCCTGACATTGAACTGAGTGGCCACCGTCTGTCTCTAAAGACGGAGCATAAATTCCTTGGCCTCATTTTCGACACGAAGTTAACATTCATATCACACATCAAGTACATAAAAAACAAGTGTATAAAAACTATGAATATCATCAAAGTGTTGTCACGCACTACGTGGGGTAGTGACAAGAAGTGCCTGATGAACCTTTATAAAAGCCTCATACGCACGCGCCTAGATTACGGGGCAATAATCTACCAGTCCGCGACACCAAGCGCCTTGAAAATGCTGGACCCTGTCCACCATTTAGGTATTCGTCTTTCTACGGGTGCTTTTCGCACGAGCCCCGTAGAAAGCCTCTACGTCGAATCAAATGAGTGGTCGCTTCATCTACAGAGATCCTACTTATCATTTGTATATTTTCTCAAAGTGAACGCAAACAAGGAACACCCCTCACACGCCACAATCAATGATTTGTCCACGTCTGCCTTTTTTCACAACCGTCCTTCGGTGCGAGAGCCTTACTCACTTCGTGTGAGAGGCTTGGCAGAGGAAATGAGTGTTCCACTTCTTGAACACAGTCTAATGGCCCCCGCTGCTCGTCTCCCGCCATGGCAGTGGCAGCTTATAGACTGCGATATATCTTTCGTGGAAGTTACAAAACACGCACCTATTGCACATATCCGTACATACTTCCTCGAACTACAGCACAAATACACTTGTCCAGAATTCTTTACAGACGCCTCAAAGTCCAGTACTTCTGTGTCTTACGCAGCTATTGGTTCATCCTTTTCCAATGCCGGCATACTACACCCGAATACAAGCATCTTCACAGCAGAGGCCTACGCCATACTTGCGGCTGTCAAACACATCAAAGAATTAAAACTAGAAAGTGCTGTGATATACACTGATTCTCTAAGTGTAGTAAAAGCCCTGAGATCTCTCAAAAAGCATAAAAACCCTGTCCTTGTGTCACTCTATTCACTCCTGTGTACGGTCCACACACTCAAATAGCATGTCGTGGTGTGCTGGGTGCCAGGGCACCGAGAGATACAAGGAAACGTGTTGGCGGACCAGCTAGCTGCATCCGCCCACGAAAATGCTGCCGCCAGTGCACTCATTTCCGTTCCTGCCCTTGACCTAAAACCCCTCCTTAAAGGAAAGCTCAGGGCTCATTGGCAGAGCACATGGGATAGACAAACACATAACAAACTACACGTTATCAAGCCTCATCTTGGTAACTGGCCACCAGTGTCAAAGTCACGCCACACAGAAGTAATACTCACAAGGCTAAGAACAGGACACACATACAGTACACACTCACACCTTCTCTCTGGCGGCGACCCACCTTTGTGTGATCGATGTGGTGAAGCACTTAGCGTGCTTCACATTCTAATCCAGTGTAATGATCTAGACACGCTTAGAAAACAACATTTTATATTACCCTACCGACAACAATTACCATTTCACTCATCAATGTTCATCGGTAGGGAACCTGTTTTTAAACATCAGTCACTGTTCGCGTTTTTAAAAGATGCGCATGACTTTCACGTGATTTACCCAGGCATTCCGTAGCACGGCCTCCTAACAGAGGCTGCTGCTGCGGTAGTTACACTTAAAGTAAGCACCTGCCTCGCAGCCCTTGGACTCAAGGGCGCTGACGAGGCATTTGTGCTCGTGCCATATACCCTTAGTTTTATTATTACAACAACCCGACATTCATTCTCACTACACACACACATCACGTCACGCTCATGATTTTAATGCTTATACGTTTTACCCGCCCTAGGGCGCGGAATTTTAGGCCCATATACAGCCACGTAACACCATCATAGCTCACATCCCTTACATACCATTGTAAACCACCGACCATTGCTACACTTTTATCATTTTTCATGGCGCTCTTTGGCCACGCATGGCCCTTGCGCCATTAAAACCCACATATCATCAACAATCGCATCTTATCATTGTGTGGCACGTGGGAGTAAAACCTAAGCATGAGTAGTTGTGATGTCTAGAATGTCAATAAATATAGATGCATATTGCAGATAACAAACTTACTGCATGACATATATGGAACATTCACAACTTTATAGCGTGGCATGTAGTAGTTAGCAGCTCATTGGCTAAATATTTAAAACATAAACAATTAATATAGATTTTAAGCCACCTTATTATGATGGGGACACTGATGTGTACTGATGGGATGCTCATATGTTCCTTCTTTTTTCTTGACAGTCATTATATTGCGACCTGCGTCAACTAATGAGCTACATTCATGACAACCATGGAGGCATATTTCGAAGAGTGGCCTTGAGTGGGATGCTTGATTCTGCAGACCGTCCAAACAAAAAGAAGAATTACGTCCCGGGTACAAGAATTGTCAGGTATTTAACCCTTTTCTGTTTTTCACTTTCCATTTTCGTTTTTCATTTTCTGTTGCGGGCAATGGCAATGGGTAACCGGCAGTGGAGAGCTGTTTTATTTTTATTTTTACCTTGTTGCTGTTTATCTCTTAATAACCTTCTCTGGATATGAGTGTTTTTGTGAAACCTGAGACAGCTGCTTTCCGGACCGATTCAAGTGAGCAGAAACCTGCGGCTCTTTTTTGTACAACGAATAAGTTCTTGCCACAGCCTGCATGGCGTCATGAGGTTTGACTTTTCCTCTTTAACTGAATAGCAGTGTTTTGAACTTGCACAGCAGCAGTCAATGCTGTGCAATCACATTGGTGGCCTTTTGTATGTAACTACTGTACTATGTCTTGGCAGTATATAATGCTTGCCATAATACTTCTGAATCTAGGCCATCTTAGCTTTGGCTGATACTCGTCATGTTGAATGTGTTACGTTGCAAACATGAATACTTCTTTGTAGCTGCATATGATGACGCTGTTTTCTTATTATGCTCACGCAACATGCTGTAAATATCTGTATGACCATTCTACATTTTTTCAAAAGTAGAACAGTGCAGTGAGTGGAACACTAAAAAAAACTGTGAAAGAGATAGACACATGAATGATGCAACACTTGCCTGCTGTCATTCCTGTAGCTGTCTGCATTTTTAAGAGTGTAGCTCTTTAAGCTTTTCGTTGTGCTGGGTAGTGCGAACAGTAATTATCATCATCGTTAACCGGTATGCGCTCGCTTCGTCATCTTCAACGTCTGCTTTGCTCCCACAACACGTGCGCCGATTTGTCTTGCGTGGAATACAAAAACTATGATGGGCGAGTCTGTTGCATGACTAAAAAATCATGTAAGACACGTAACAACTAGTCACGGGACTAAAATCACATAATGTCACATAATAACTAGTCACATGACCGAAAATCACATATCAGCACGTTACACCTAGTCACGGGACTAAAATCACATAACATGACGTAACATCTGGTCATACTGAAAATCATGTAACACTTCCATAACTAGTCACGTGACTAGAATCATGTAACACCATGTAACTACTGGCGTGACTAAAAGTCATGTAACAACAGGCAACATTTAATCACGTGACTAAAAATAATGTAACTTTTAGTCACGTGACTAAAATCACGCAACATCGCGTTACAGCTAGTCACGTGACATGTTCCAGCCAAAAGCCACTAACAGCTAGTCACGTGACTAAAATAACAACATCGCGTAAGAGGTAGTCATGTGACATGTCTAGCCATGTCTAGCCAAGTCTAGCCATACTTAATACTACCAGTACTACTACGTATAAAAAGCTTAGCATCTCTAGCAAAAGCTTGGCATCACTAGCAAAACTTAGCTAGGTCAAGCACTAGCTCCGCTGATGGTTCCAGCCTTGCACCACTAGTGCAAGCTGTGCACTTTTCTTTTTCTCGTGCATTTGTTAATAATGAGCAAGCATTAACTTTCCCAATTTATCCTGCTCCTAAAGTTAAAAATCTTTAAGTTAGCATTTTGAGGAGGTAGCACCAAAGAGATGTAATAAAGGTTGTATGTTAGTTCATGATAAATTGTGCAATTTTTAAGGTACTTTTGTCTTTTCTAGGCATGCAAAGTCACTGGAACATGAAGAGTTAAAGGACCCACTGTTTTCATCTAATGTTTTTATCATCGATGAGACGGCTGTTGAGAAGAGCAGTCGAAAGTCTTTCTTCAGGAAAAGAGGTGTGAGAAAGGTCCCCAGTGCCCAGGTACGCCTTAGGTACATCCCAGTGTATCTCTTCAGAATGTCGTATTCACACGACAGCAAGCCTTTTCAACATGCAGTGGCCTTCAATTGCATTTAGCAAACTGTTAAGGAAAAAGAGTAAAGAAAGAGCACATGTGATTGATGGTCTCTTGCACATGTACACGATTCACAAATGCGAACAACAACACAACTAGAAAATACTACACACAAGTATGTTATTATCAATAGTTGGGTTTCTGCATACTGCCTTTGCAAGTCTATTGTATAATTGGGCAATATGCTTCTTAGAATATGAGTTCATATGCACCCACCCATTCAATTCAGATAGTATTACATCTTCCAGAGAAGCTGTGTTTGTTTATTAATTCGGCAGACCTTCTGAAAAAAGGCGCATAACAACACTAGCTTGAGCAATCGTAGGTTGACCTTAAGCAATAGCCAAATTATTTGAACAGTATTTTAATGTGGTTAGCATTCTTGACCTACTTCAGCCACTTTGTGCCTGCCTATCTTATCTAGTCTCTGTATGTTGCTTGCCGATGTAAACCATACTTAATGCTTCCTAGTTAATGCTTCCTGTCATCTTTATGCAGTCGTAGTCATGCTGTCGTCAATAATTGTGAATGCGACATTACGATTGTTGCATGGTCATCATTCGAGCCTCACCATGTGATTCTCATCATACTGACGTCATCACATCATCATATGGTCCTCGATGTACATTTGTCGTGATTTCATTGGCCTTGTGGCATTATGGTCACACTGTCCTTGTTCTACCATCGTTGTCACTTCGGAATCATCGCTCCTTTGTTGTCATACTACCCTTGTCATTCCATCAATGTCATTACTTTGTCATTTCATCATCATCACTGTGTCATTGTCATACAGTCGCCAAGCTGTCATGATTATGGCCAGCCCTGGTGAACGAGTATCACAACAGGTTGAGCTGACCTCAGAAACAGTGCACAAAGCACATAACTGAGCAAAGGAAATCTTAAAATGACCACCACAGGTTTTTAACTGAAGGTGTTTTTAGCAATACAATGCATTGCTGCATTGCCTAGGTGTCAATCACATTAATGTCGACAGCAATTGTGAGGTAGGTTCTGCTGAAATTTTTGTTCCAGTGCTGTGCTGCATCTTCGAGATATGTGTTTGCAATAAAGTGAACGGGTGTGTTCGAACTGCCTCCGCAGAGCGTCATGGATGAGAAGGAGGATGTCTCGGCATGCCCAAGCCCAGCGCCAGGCCAGACGACACCCTCGTTTCCTCGTCAGCACAGGGCCCTGACTCCTAGGCTTAGCGTGTCGGAGGGAGACAACATCTCCCTCACTCCTAAGCACAGCAAGGGCTCTAAGTTTGCACTGGGTGGGTCCTTGTCTTCTGTGAAATGGACCATCTGTGAATAAATTTGCCTTGGAAAGGTAGCGTAGATTGTGAAAGCTAGTGAAAAGTAAATTTCTGAAATGGCAAAAATGCAATGCTGTGTCATCTCGGAAGGGTATTTTGGTAATACAGGTTAAACCCGCCACGATGGTCTAGTGGTTATGATGCTCGACTGCTGACCCGAAGGTCGCTCCGAAATGAAATCCTATGGCACGATCTTGTACGCATTCCATAATGGAAATGTCATCCTTGCTGCACGCGATTGGTCAAGGCTTGCATAAACGTTACGAGCGGAAGACATAAGGGTGACCCTCTACCAGTCTTTACAGTGGGGACGAGTATTCTTTTATATAATGCTTACAAGATCGCACCCCCTGGCCAACCCTTGTGATGGCTTACTTAGAGATAACAGTGTCACGATAAGCATGGATACATCTTAGGACAATAGAAAGCTTGGCCATTTGATAAATATTCATTATCTGAGAAATTGAGCCTAGGAAACATGAACACACAGCACTGGTATTGTCCTTTTCACTCCTCTTGCGTTTGTGCTTTGTATGCCTAACTTTTTAAACCAGAGACAGTTGATGGCGATTGTAACGTATGTTCTACGTTATATTTTCCGTTCACATTTAAACCGTTCGTGATGGTACCATTTTTAGTTTGTGATATTGAGGCAGTGGTTTCAGGACCAAACGAAGGAAATGGCTTGAGTTTTCCATGCAGTGGGATGGCTGAAAGGAGACCGAAAAGGCGACCAAGGTGAAGAAGAGAGTGGGAGCTCTCCCGGAGGCGTCGGCCTGGACACATCACCGAACACGACAGAACGTCTCATTCGACGCTCGAGTGGCATGAACCGTACACCTAAGATGCCGCCCAAGTCTGCGAGCCACATGAGCCTGACACTGTTGCGCGCTCGTCGCCGTATGGAAGACCAGCTGACCAAGCTGGGCTTCGGTCGCAGTAAGAGCAAGCATGGCAGCTTCGAAGAGCCCCCCGGTAGGTGTCGTAACGTATGCCTCTGCACTCATTTGGATTTTGGTATTTTAGCAAAAAAAGCCTGTTTTTTCTGTTCAGACAAGCAATTGGGTTAGTGGAAAATCGGTTCTCCAGAAGCCCACCTAGTGGAGAAAAGGTTCGTGAAGAGGTAAATTGCTGTTATGGCAGGTTTATTTACTGCAATGCCAGGCTACTTGTAACATGGTGACCATCAGATTGCTGAACCGGGAACCGGACATGCACTTTTTCTTCTTTTTCATTTGTATTGCATGTATGCAATACTGCAGTTACTAATTAAAAACTTTTGTGTGTATTTGTAACTTTAATTTCTGCTTTGGGATGAGTGTCACCACCATGTTTTGGACAATGAACACAGCTATGCTGCAAAGCCAACGTAACATTAAAAAAAAATTTGTGAAACATGCTCAGCACATGTCCTTGGAGTTTTCATCACAGCTCTGTTGGACTCTGATCTAAATTTGACAATGGATGCAATGTTTATTTTCTGTGAGGTATTGTAACGATGATTAATGACAGGGAGTACCTGTCATTAATACTGCGGAGGTGAATGGCTGATATCAGGAAGTGCCTGGCAACATTCAGCTACTTCATCATTGTCTTTGGATATTTCAGTGATTGAGTTTTGTTTACCTGTTAATTACTTTTGTTACTTGATGAGCTTTTGGTGCATAGCTGGAGGTCAATAGATTTTTTTTTTCATGCCTTACAGTAATTTCCGGTTAGAAGTATAGTTAGCATGTAGGAATCTGTGGGAAAATGATAGGACGGGTGTATGTGTAGCTGCTTTCCCGGGAACATGGCCATCACTTTCGTGCCTAAATTGTGCTTTGTGCATGCCTTTCCACTCGTCTTTGAGTGTAGAGTAATTCTGCAGTATTAGCAATCACTACTGTGGTGCCAAGGTCACAAATGTGCTTATGCGTTCCTTGTTTCTTTGTCGTAGATCTCAGTAGACGAAACTCTTTTGACCTGGACCACAATCAGCGAGATGGCGAGATGCTTATCATGAAGGAGAGCAAACTGGTCAACATCAAGCTTGTCTACGATGGCATGCTTCGATTTGCCTTTCTGCAAGAGGTTTGCCAACCTGGAACAGTTCCCGATTCCCCTTTGCTGGCTGCAGCATTAGACCTGGCAAGTTCAAAACCAACTCCTTTCCTTTTGCGCTCCTAGGAAGATTGCTGGCTCACTCACTGTATGAAACAGCTGTGGAGTCAGCTTCTGGGGTATTTCTTTGCAGATTCTGGTGTCACAAGCAGTATTAGTTAAACAGTCAAACAGTGGGTTCAGTTTAATACCATGTTTGGATTTAGTACTTACCACACTGCTCCACAGTAAGTAAAAAATGGGCATCGTCTGTAGCATCGTTGCACGTGAAGTGTATATCTTCTCTGTGAGATGAGTGGTGGCATTATGTGTTGTCAGGAGGCTGACACAGCCTTGTCTGTCTTGTTCATAACAGACATTTTCCCCTCAGCAGACGGGAGCACTGTGCATTGACAAAGCCACATTATTCAGTTAGTCGTTATTGTGCGCAACATATAAACATACAACTCTAATCTTCACGCAACAGGAAGGCACTGTGTGTAAACAGTGTTATTAAAAAAAATACGTCATGTAACACTTGTAATGCTTGAAACCACTTCTCTTGGGTTCCCTTGTCAAGATAACATCATGACATGCTGCTTAACACTTAGCTTTCTGTTGCTTCAAATAGAGAAGATATTGTGCATGTATCACGTGGTATTAGTTTTCTTTTTTATTTTTACTTTTTGCAGAGCAGTAAGTGTAGCCATTGGTTCTTTGTAGCATCGCATGCCAATCAGAACTGAGCATTGTAGGCTGTTTCATATATGTATCTGTTTTTTTTTTCTGATTTTTCATAGCTTAAGTAATTGGTGCAGACATTGCTTGCCTATTATTGGCATTGCAGTGACCAGCATAATGTGCAGGTGAGGCTGTCGGCAAATTTTACTCTACTGCATAATAAAAACAGAAGTAGTAACAGTGACACTGATTACATCCTTTCTTAATCATTTAGCATCTTACTGTACAACTACCTGATCCTGCTTTGACATACATATGAGAAATAAACTCCGTTATAGGGATAGTGGAGTTAAGAAAATAATGCACTTATGTGAGGAGTCAAACTTCCATATGACAAATATTAACGCGATAGTTTTGCAGACATTCCGATGTCGGTGTCGTTGGTTGTGAGCGAAAAATCAGCGTTGTCCGTGAGCGAAAAACCGAGAAAGATGCAAGTAAAATAAATAATAAAAATTTTCGGTTTGAGTGAGAATCGAACCCAGGCTGTCTGCATCGCAAGCAGGTGTTCTACCACAGAGCCACGCCATTGCTTGAAACTGCTTTGGAAAAAAACGTTATATGAATGTCATGTAGTGGGAAAAGTCTCCTTAACACATGTAATATTGCATGGCAGAAGCATAGAATCGTGCCAGGCGTCAAAACATGTGAATTGTGCGAGGAGTGGGTGTTTTAAAGGCCCACAAAGTGCTCAGACATATTAATTATCATCATCAGCAAAAGCATTAACAAAGTGAGCAGCTGCATAGGTTCGTGTGTTGCCTTACGCACACATAGTGGGCAATTCGCAACTGTGCTTGCAGTAAACATTCTAGGATAGTTTGAAATGGCCAATGTTACGCACGCAGACGTTCATTTTCTTGCGGCACAGTTGAGGCATGCACCGAGAACTGAAGCCGGGCTAGCGTTTAGAAGGCGGTGCGCACGGGGCCCGGTTACGCTATCGCATTCTACTCTTGAAGGCGAAGCTCAAGCATCTTCCAAGTTTTAATACCATTATGAAGTAACAGAAAAAGCAATTTAAACTTAAATTTGCAGTTTTCTTTGTGGAACTATTGTTTATGTGTACAGTGAGTATCGAATGCAACAAAGAAAAGTTATTCTGGGAGGTGTTACTTCTTCATTTAATAACGTTCGACTAGCATTTAAAATTAGTAGCACATTTCACTTTGTGCTTCATATTCTTTTGCATCTGCAACTCTGTGTTGCCATAACCTATTGGGCGTGGTTTCTGAAAAAAATTACTTGCCTTTCCTTTTTCTTTTTTTGTTTTATTGTCTGACATGCAGAAAGCACCAGTCGTGTCCCGTGCGGCCCTGTTCTTGGAGTGTGCTCACTTTGTGCACCGATGCAACAAGGGTCAGTGGCCCACATGGATGAAGCTAAATCTGCCCGTGTTTCGACCTTCTGGTCCGTTAGCGAATCGTGGCACACCCTCAGGCCTGCATCGCACGCACATCCTGCAACGGGCCGCTGGAAAGCTCTTCTTTCAATGGGCTGAGGTGGGTTGACTTAGTTTTGTTTTCAACTTATCACATTTCTGTGGTGCACATTCATGCACAAGTGTTCGTCAACACACATGTTCGTTTACGATGGTTTATTAGCTGTAGTGACCGTGGTGTCCTGAGCATGAGGTCGCGGGTTTGATTCCATGCAGTGTTGCTTGTATTTCAGTGGGGAATGTGTACAAAAAATGCTCTCGTTCTTGGACTTCGGGGGCTTGCGAAAGAACGCTAGGTAGCTTAAATTAATATGCAACCCTTGATTATAACATTCCTCATGGTATTGAAGCACCCAAACCCATAATTAGATTTTCGATGTACAGTATTGGAAGACTAAGAACTAGAGCTGTGCGAATAGCAAAATTTTGGGTGCGAAGCGAATTCGAAGATGAAGTGTGAGTGCAAATCGAATCGAATATTTTTCGAATATTTCTCGAATATTTCTCGAATATTTTTCAAATACTTCGAAGTGAAATTGCAGAAACAAAAGTTAGAGAGGATTCCCAAGCATATTCTTATGAGATAACTACATGAAAGTGTTTCTTTTCGCTAGGTTGATGAAGCGCTGGCGGGGTGATGTTTCATAGTTGTCTTATCAAGAATGGGGCAATGTAGAGGCCGAATTGTATTTATGTACATGATTCGGTGCAACAAAAGTGTTACTGACAACACTTTACACATGATAGGCAAAGATGCCATTTGCTCAGCCTCTCCTCCTCTTTCAACTTCTGTGGAAGGCCAACTGATGTGGCGGACAAGGGTGTGCTCCCTTCAAGTTTGGAGTTCCAAATCTGCCAAGTAGACGTCGATATATAAGAACATCTGAAATTTTGGATGCTAAAAAGCTTCGGCGTCCGATTTTTCGGACTTCCTGCCCAAATTTCAGGTCCAAAACAGCATTAATTGAGCCCCCACCTCTGCCACATCTTTCATCTCCATGTTGGAACCAGCGTTTTCTCGAGTTAACACATTTGCGACCGTAGCGGAGCTTGAAAGGCAGCTTTGCCGCAATACGGGGGTGTGATGAGGTGAAGCATATTGAAAATCTAAGGACCACTTCCAATCGGACGTTGACTGTCTTATCCATTTGGTCTTGTCTAAGTTCAACCGTAACGGAGCTTGAAAGGCAGCTTTGCCGCAATACGAGAGTGTAATGAGATGAAGCATAATAAAAATGTGAAGGGGTCATTTTCAATCGGACGTTGACTGTATTTGTCTTTGGGAAGTTCGAATTGTTTGAATAGTAAAATTTCAATGCGAATCGAATCGAATAGCAAACAATATTCGAAAAATATTCGAAATTTCGAATATTCGCACACCCCTACTTATAAGACATTACTTAGTTGACGTCAGGCATTATTGCCAGTATTGATGAGGTGATTATTACTACCTTTTTAATCAGTTCTTGCAAAGTGCTTCTGTCGGCATACAGTATATGGTCAAGTCACAGTCACACGTGACCTTTGTAATTATCGCTGCTATTAGGACTAAAGACAGTGTGGCAAACTTGGCATTTCTGTTTTTTTATGCTAACAACTGTTAGCAGCTGTCCTAACCATAGAAAAATTATCACTAATGTTTTAAAAGTGTATATGTGTTTGCGAGATTTTGTACGAAAAAAGTCCTTCTGAGTTATCGGCAACTTGAGGATAATGCAAAATGGGATACGCTCTTTAACAAAAACGTGGGCACCATTCTCAACATTTGACGTTATCGTACATTGGTTTGTGCATTGTGCAGGCTATTGGGGCTAGGCTCGAAGAGATGCTTCAGGGCGAGACTCATGACCCCCTGGAGATTGCTGCCATCGCAGCCGATGAGCAAAAGCGTCGGCAATGCCGCATGGAAGATGAAGAAGAAGACTTCTTGGATGAAGGTGATGCATAAGCAGCTGCAGTCAGCCTACAGTGATTCAGGCTAGGATATTCAAAATTTTAATTTGTTGGTATAAAAATATTGATTTGCCTGCTGCATTTCTACGTTCTGTGGTGGCTATGGTGTTGTTCTGTCAAACGTTGGGTCGGCGAATCGAATCCCGGCCACGGTGACTGCAATTCAATGGGGGGTTAAATGCAAAAGTGCCTGCATACTTTAATTTAGCTGCATCTTTAAGAAACATGAGATATTGAAAATTAATTCAGTCTCCTGAATTAATTGCACTGAACTGCACTGAACACCAAGGTTTCAGTGCATCAAACTCCAGAATTTTGCCCTTTTTGCTACATTTTGAATTGCTCTTTAAGGTGAATAATTTAGATGTGTTGTCTAAATTTAAACATTTTGATATTCAAGGATATATAATTACAGCCATCAACAGGTTGACTATGTTGCTATAAACCAAATTTTTTCTTCAATTTCGGAAAATTGAATGTTCTGATAATAAAGAAGTAAATGTCATTTTTTAAAAGTTTGAATAAATGCGAGTGTGGTGTCCTATAGTAAAAAGCAGATCTGCTCAAGCATGTTTCTGAGTGCAAGGTTCTGCTAGGTAGATTCTCTCTTACATACATGCTGTGTTGTTGAGGTAAAAGAGGGATACGACAACAATTTAAGAACTTTTTTTTTGGTTATTTGGCAGACGTATGTAAAGAGAGTGTTCTCAAGATAGGCCAATGTTAATAATCGCTTAGGTCACGCTGTGGGAATTTTGACATCTTGCTGACTTGCAAACAGCCATGTAGTTGTTATGCTGCAAAAAGCGTTCCAAGAAATTAGCAGTAGTATAGTATCTAACGATCTTCAAAATTTACCAAGCGCAACAAAAGATGGGATGCAACTATCAACAGGACAGGCATCTTATCCTGTTGTTGCTTGTGTCCCATCTTTTGTTGTATTTTAATAAAAGTTTTGAAGATGAATATATACTGACAAGCTCAATTATCACTTTGGCTGCATTATGTTTTTGTTATATAACCAGCCACTTCCTGAAACCCTTGCTTCAAATAAATCCTGAAATGTCGGTTAGATTTACAAACCGTAAAATCCAAGCAAGCACCCCCCTCCC
This sequence comes from Rhipicephalus sanguineus, assembly GCF_013339695.2. Lineage (NCBI taxonomy): Eukaryota > Metazoa > Arthropoda > Arachnida > Ixodida > Ixodidae > Rhipicephalus > Rhipicephalus sanguineus. The sequence goes on from NC_051178.1 coordinate 125,947,356, forward strand.
CAATCAGCAAGTCGAAATTACCGGCAAAGTGGTGGGGGGCAGGGTGCTTTCCTGGAATGGTACCAAAACTCAGCGTGGCGGTAGCAAAGTTTTAATTTTTACCAGCAAAAAACTGAGTGCGTGTGGACTTCCTCAGAAGTGTCGTTCGTGGCACAACAACGGCCCACAAGCACAAGAAACACAATGGCAACGCAATCAGACTGCAGGAAGGATAGTATGGAAGCGCCTCTGATGATGAGTCAACGCAGAAGCCCTAAGCAACAAACACAGGTCTCGGAGGCACTGCTTTTGCTGACTATGTCGTCATGGTACAGTCTTGGAATACAGATCTCAAGGCCATGCCTTTTCTCGCAGGACCCTGAAAATTGTCATGGGTGTTTGCGACAAGTTCGGGGTGCAATGATTATGTGGAAAAAAGAAAGTCAAATTCTAACGACAAATTGCAGGCACAGGTGCTTAGAGATCGGGCTGCTAAGCAGGATTGAATGGGCAGTGAAATCGGAGGGGGCGCTTTCTTGTAATTTTACGGTAATCTCTTTTTCATCCACAGCGAGCATCAACCCTTCGGGAAATGTCTGCCCCTTTGCACTCAAGATGGCAGCTTGCCAGCTGCTTCTGGAGATCACAGCCTTCCTGCGGGAGACATACCAACTGCTGCCACAGAAATCGGCCCGTACGTCGGCTCGCGACCGGCCCACATTTGAGCCTCGTAGTGTCAACGCTAACCGTCGCTGGAGCATGGCCCTGAGCACACTAGGAGTCAGCCAGACTTCGGCCCACAGCCTGGTTTCGCTGGCCGAGCAAACCCACCCAGGTGGGGGGGCCTTTATGCTAGCTCAGTCTGGAGATGTGCGAGTTTTCCTTCTTTGCAGCAAATAGTGGGGACTTATTACATATTGCTTTTGGGTCTGCATGTGTGTGTGCATATTGTTTAATAATAGACTGTTTTCATAATTGTAAAGCTAGCTTTCCTGCAATTCTGTTCGCCCAACTAATGGTGGCTAGTCACTTCTGCAAACAGCGTGTTCAAGCGCAGTTTGCTTGCACTATGAAGTGGAAAATGTAGCCAGAACTCTCTTGATATAAACACGCATAGTAGACAAGCCCCAGTGCGTGCAACTGCTGCCTCCACTCCACTTGAAGCATAACAGGTGCCACCATTAGTTGGGCAAATGTGCAGCACAGGGAAGTGCACTTATGGGTTATAAAAAAGGGTCTACGGCATTTAAGGAGTGGTTGGTGCCTCTCTGTGGTGCCAGCTACACTTATTCTCTTAAGTGGTAGTTATCCTTGCAATGTTGTCAACAACTGAAACAACTGAATAAAGAATGCGTGAACTAACATTCACGTACTCTGTGTCTCAGTAATGCAATATATGTGTTTGTACAACACAAGAGTTCACACAACAAAAATATTCACAAAACTGAAATGTTCATACCGCGGAGGTTGGCATGTACAAATAAGACTTCTTGAGTGCCAAACTCTAAGAATAACTGATATTGTGGCAAATGCAACTTAAACTGAAGAACTTCTTATTCAGGTCTGGGGCAAAACTTACTAAATGACTTTTGTATATTTTTACAGGCTGGCCTGTACACCAAGACACAATTAAACTATGGGCATCATAAATCAGAATATGGTTTTGGCATGTAAAACCCTGGAATTTGGCTTCTTTGGGTCAGGATTTATAAGCTGGCTTCATTTGTGCATGGTCGTCATGTGAGCACTGATCTATGCATCTTTTCTTTCTTCAGTTGTGGTAGGAGAAAGAAGAATTAGTTTTGTGCTGCACGAGGCAGATGCAGAAGGAGAGTCGGAGAACAGCAGCAACAACACGGTGAATGTTCAGGAGGAGCTCATTCTTCCGGATGAGAAGCGAGGTAGGAGCTCTGAAGGAAAATTATGGCTCAGATATTTTCCTCTGAAGCTTTTATCATCGACTGAGCTTCTTTTACGTGCGATTTTTCAAGCACTCGTTGCAGTAATGTGCTTTTAACTGGCTCCTCACCAATTGACACAGCAATATTTATTTATACATCGGAAGTTTCAGGGTGCTGTATTGCCATTGTAAATTTAAAAAAAATTGGTTCAGTCTTAAAGGTGACAGAAGAAACTGAAGTGTTGCATTACCATGCTGCCAGGAGGTGCACTTCACTTCCAGAGTAAACTCTCAAAACGGCAGCTGTATCAAGGCTTACTATACGTCATATGTTGTTCTCCAATTATGTCTTCTCGTTGTCGGCACCCTTGCCTCTTATTAGTGTGATAACATACATGCAGTCATTGTCGTACTTCGTCTAATGCACCTCAAGCTATTTTCTGCTTCCTCTGCAGAAGGTGCTTAGCATTTATGGCTAGATTAGTGTTAATGTATCATTCTTTCCAAAGCATTTATATTGACATCTTAATCAGGTGATCTTTGTTAATGTTGGGCTTCTGTTTGAGTGCATGCTCCCTGTGGCTGTTCGAATGATGTAAAGGCCACTCAGGCCTTTTTTGGCAATGGTCAGCTGGCCTTCATTTATTGGGTATAGGGTGTGCCCATGTTTAAAAAAAGAAGAGAGAAAGAAAGGAACATTCTCAAGTTTATAGGATTGAAGCCTCATTACATCTACGAAAAAGCTGTTTTTTTTCTTGATACAGTAAAAGAAGGCTGTTTTGATGTTTTTGAATGAGAGTGGAAGCTTTGAATCAGTGCACACTTACAGTTGTACCTCGTAATAAAAATAATTTCCTTAATAGCACAATTTATGTAACACGCACCTGTGATGCTCACTTCTTTCCTCTTATCGCAGGCCGCCGTATTGCCCAAGGGAGGCCCCACCTGCTGCGCAGGACTGGAGGCTCCACGGCTGGCCATAACTCCAGCTTTAAGCGCTGCAGCCTCAAACTGAAAAAGCCTGGCGACCGCAAGTCCCGGGCACGGTCCTCCACGTTTGCTGAAGATGAAGAGGAAGGAGGTGAGAACCTAGCTGTACTGGGGAACAGAGGCTGAAAGAAATAAGAAGTCGTTGAATCAGGAATGAATAAGGTGTGTTGCTGGAGGCGATTTTACAACAAGGGTACGTGTCTTCATCAGCCCCGGCAACTTCTCATGTAAAGCATACAATGTGCCCATTGTATCAGATGAACCATGTTTCTAGTGAACATGACCTGCGTTGACTTGGCTATTGTTTTTCAGATAGGCCGTGGAAAGAGCTAATGCAGTGTGAAGCTGACGCTGGAAGCACTGGCCATGTGCATGCTTCATTCCCTCAAAACATGGTTCAGAGTACTGCACTGCAAAAGCATACGAGTACTGTTACGCGCCTCTTTCCCCATGTCTCGAGGATTTTCTTCAGATAATGGAAAAAAAATCACTATGTTGGAGCTATGTTGCCACAATGACCAAACAGGTTCAGCCGTTTCTGAATCCCTTTTACAAAGTAATGGAATGCACTTGGCCTTAAAGGGAAAATTAAATATTTGTCTCATAATTCATCCTAATGAATTATGTGGAATAATATATAAAATACTCTGAGAAGTGCCATATGATGGCAAGCAATATTGTTGGTTTTATCAAGCTACAGTTTACCACTTTCCCTGATACTCGTCTCAAGTGATACAAAACACCGGGTATAAATCAGATGCTTTCCCAATGAATTCAGCTGCGAATCGGTGGCCATTTCATGCCTTCCATTGTCCACCTTTCTTTGAATGCTGGTACTGGTTTGCCAAAATGTACTTTCTCACCTGGCTCTCGATTCTTTAAATGACTTTCTGCTGAATGGAGATGATGACTGTGTTGAATGCAGGTCTACGCAGAACGGAGAGCATAAAGTCCCGGCGCAAGGTGAGCGCGGTCTCGGACCGCAGTGACACGAGCGAGCGGGCAGACGTGAGTGGGGAGGAGTCGCCTGGCGTGCTCAGCGACGAGCCGGCACCAGAGAGCCCCGTGGACCTGCTGGACGCAGACGACGCCACGGTCATCGCCACCCGCATGCCCTGGCTCAAGGTTTGTTTCTGCCTAGAGCTGTGTATGAGGCTACTTGCCCAGGAGACAGCACTTGCCATGCTGTCAGCTTCTACTCACCTTGACAAAAGACAAGCTGAAAATGTGGCGCACTACTTGCATGACCTTGCTACTCAGCACCTTCTTGAGTTCGCTATAATTTGTAATGAACGGTTGCAGAAGCTTTCAGCATTATTTTAAATCATCGATCAGTTCCACTCATCTAACTGTGCTCTGCATGCGAAATCATTTTACCTTTGCTCAGTGGGTCAAAATGTAAGCTCTTTTGTTTTCTGTTCCACGTCTGTGGAAACTTGTTCCTTTGTGGGGTAGGTTCGTGAAGAGTATGTAACTGTTTTAAAAATTCACTGGTCTGCTGAGAAAGCCCAATTTGCATGGCTTATTTTACTTCTCTTGGGCGTTTCTTCCTTATTAAATTCAACTCTGGAGATGCAAGCTTTAGACAATATCCTGTAGAATTGAGCAAAAAGTATTATAGCATCTTTCTTCTTTTTCATTTTGTTGCTGTTTTCTTTCTTTCTTCACTTTTTTTTTTTTGGTAAATGAAATTGCTGTTTTCAGGTCATCGTCCAACTCTGCGGCACCTTGCACTTTACCTGCACACACCAGCAGTTTTGCCACCACACCTGCTACAGGAGGCAGATGAGGGCCTGCAATCGGCTTGCAAAGAGTGTCCGAAAGGTAGCTTGCACCAGAACTGTGGCTGCAGTTAACAACGGCATTCACGTCAACGTTCCTTGTCAAAATATTTGCTCAATGATAACTTTCTGTCCTTACGACACACTTGCGCGCTGCCAGTGCTTTTCTTTAACGGTTTATCCTTTGCAGGTTTACGGAGATGACTTTGGACTTATCCAAGATATGGGCAAGCAACAGGAAGATAAAGAAGGTGGAAAAAAGGACAAAAAGTTCAAGAAGGTGAAAGTCACATTCGTATGCATTTCTATGTAATGCTCACAATTTTACATTACTCATTCGTTACACAGCTTAGCATAATACTCCTTCTACCTCGCTATATTCTATTAATGTGATTCTTTACCGAACATGACACATATATAGGATCTTTTTGGGAAGGAGTTTCAAGCACTGGCGCGGCTCTGTGGTAGACTTCAATTGCCACGTGGAGGGCCTGGGTTCAAATCCCATTCGATCCTGGATATTTTTTCTCATCGCGTGCAATAGTGGTTACAGACACCGGCGGCGGTGGCAGCAGACAGCCACGCCACCAAAAGCGGCTGTTGTTGTGATCTCATAACAGCTTTTGCTGTAAAAAGGGCAACAGAGTTGGTTTGTGTTCTATGGTATGCAAGTTTCTGGTTTCCTGTTCAAACAAATATCTATAACTTATTCATCGGTGGTGCTATTGCGGAGGGCCCCGTAGAGCCAAGTTTTAATCCACAGCTTGTGCGTGCAGATTATCACAGGGCCGAGCTCTCCGTTGAAACGCAAGGCGAGCCTGGCGCACAATCTGGAGAAACTGGAGAAGGCACTGGACGGTGCACGCTCGCTGCACAGCAGCGCCACCTGCCTGGTGCACGATGTCGAAGGTGGCCTGCCGCCCGAGACAAAGCCGCCTCTACCCCAATCTGGCAAAGGCAAGGGCACCACTTCGTCAAAGGAGGAGCATCCCATGCTCAAGTACCTCAAGACACAGGTACCAATCGTGTGGCTGTGGTAGCAGCCTTCCTCTGCAATACTTTTTAACCCTTTCAGAGGCCAAATTTACACATTATTTCGAGGCACTCGATGTCCTATTGCAACAAAAATAATATCATAATATGTTGATTTATGTCTTTATATTAATTAATGTTAATGAAATCGTAATTAAATGTCTGTTTTATCCTGAATTCATTCATGTTCTGTTTTTTGCATAAATAGAATGGAATTGCAGGCTAGAAATATAGTGAAAATCTGTTTCGTTAATGTGCATTCGAGCAAAGAGCAGAGCTTTTGACATGGCTCACGGAAAGCGGCACTTCAAACAAGTCGCTGAACATCGTAGTGCCAACAGAAAAGTGGCCATATGCAACAGTACACCCTAAAATGAGGTTAAATGAATGCAAACTTAATACGCCGGAAGTTCAGTTCATCCAAATCTTAATGTACCTTGCTCTTTCTTAGCCACTAGCCAACGCAACTAGCAAGAACAAGTCATGTACAGAATTGTGTTAAATTTCTCTCAAAGCGTTAAGCGGCCTTTTGCACATCACTCTTGTATGTTTGTATTTCAGGTGATGAGCCTGTTTCACAGTCCTTTGTCAATGCTTATAAAGGGCACCGTTGTAGCGACCGAAGAGACTTTCATTGAAGCACTGCCCATAGCTTGGGAGCTGCTGCTAGAGAATGACCAACAACTGAGTGCTGTGGCAGGTACTGCTCTCACATGTTTCGTTCCCCCTCTCTCTCATTGTTCTTAACCTTGCTCACTTTTATCACAGTACTTCTCAGATCCTGATATTGCCACTAGCATTGCATGAAATCATACTGGTGAACTGTTTAATTAAAGGTACACTCTGTTCTTTCTGCCAGTCATCCTTGCAGAGAGATATGTGTATTCACTTTACACAGATTGTGCGTATGTGTGCGCGTGGCGTGTTTGCTCGTATATTGTTTTATGGTTATCTTGGTTTCCTAACACTGTCGCACCACATGCATTGTGCCCACTATTTCCAATGATGCAGCAGGATGTTGTGATGGGCAATATCATTGCAGCCACCAGTCAAAATTCAGTCTGTACTAATAGAAATCAATTTGTCTTCCTTGTTCTTACCATTTATTGATATAAATTATCAGTTGTTAATATAGATTATTATGACTCATTACTTCAACATTACTATATTTCTGCGTTTCTATATTGCTTTCATAAGGTGAATTTGCACAATATAAAATACATCGCTATGTCACAATGTAAAACTTATACTTACTGATGTGCTGCTCCTGCTTGCATAGGCGTATCTACCGGGGAGGCAAGGGGGGCGCTGGCCCCCCCACTTCCAAAAGTCGGGGGGGGGGGGGGGGGGGGGGGGGGGCTGAGCCCCCCCACTTTTCCGTCGTGTGTTTATTCCGTTCTACCTGAAATCAAATTTGCATCACCGCCGACGCAAGCTAGGGCGGGAACCAGCAGCATTTATGAAGATTTTAGTCAATTAATGTTACTGCAGTTCAAGGGAAATGCCTCTGCTTTTTCTTCGAAAGCGTACAGCATTGCCTGCCCTATCCCCTTGGCTAAAGTGATTCGATGAGCGCGCAGATGCGCTGAGTGTTACTTGGGCAGAGCTGACGCGGAACGGCGGTGGATGAAGAATTCCGCCTCTGTTTCTGAATTAATCTTATTCTCCTGGCTGACCATACTGTAGCTTGCAACAACCTTAGTAGCTTGGATTACGGCTATAAAAAAATGCATCCTCAACAAAGAAGAGTTTACAGAGCGATGTGTATACACGCACGAACGGTTCAATGACGTTATACAAGCCCTGAAATTATTTATTATGCGAAATAAATCCATTCTCGCCGCCTGCTATGACTAGCCTCTTCTAAACCATCGTCGCGATGCCATCTTCTCTTTCGTTCGAAACAAGACGAAACAAATTGAGTTTTGCTCGACATAGTAACACTAATGCGCGGTTTAGTGTGTACTCGTAATTCTGACGTCGTAAGTTTTGCGGTTTGGTGACGTTGCATGACAGGCAAGCTACTTTAGCACCAACCAACCGTTAGTAACCAAGAGCGAAGAAGTAATGGCGAGGAAAGGCAGTATCAGAAACAATTTAGTACCTTGATCTTCTAGCTAGCAGTACGTGAGGAGTCATTGCAAAATGAGACGTTTTAGCTCCTTTCATTGCATTGTGTCACGAACAGGCGCTGTAGGCATGACGCAGAAGACTTGGACCGATCATAAACAGCAATTGGCTTATACGAGACAGGAAAAAAAAAACGGACAACTTTGTTGTTATGCCAGTGCAGATCTAGTCATTACAAGTGTGAGGCTCTGCCACTTGCATAGCCATGTTTACTGAGAGGAAGAGTTGTAAGGGCACACTTGCCCTCCTTGCCCCCGCTCTCAGAAATAAAGGTGAAAGTGTGATGCCGAAGGTACCATTCGTTGAAATTTATAACCTTATACTTCCCACTCAATACTTTTTCCATAAAATCATACCGCCGAAGCTTGCTCATCTTGCTCATGAGGTTACATTACAAAACTCAATGTCACAAAGTGGCACACGGCCTATTTTTAGACTTCTCCAAAGCCGTTCACTTCGTCAACCACAACGTTTTGTTAAGAATGTTGGAATTTTATGGTACTGAAGGCATAGCAAGTTTTTTAACCTCATCGTATCTACAACGTGGAACTCAGATTGTAATATTTGCAGATGAATTCTCAGATGCAGTACCTCACAGGGAAGCGCTTTGTGGCCTTTTCTGTTTATACTCTCTATTTACTATATCCCAAACATTGATAGCAAAGCCAAATTTGTAATCTATGCAGATGGCGCCACCTAATCTTTTCTGAAAAATTAAGGTTCAGAGCGAGTAACAAGGGTTAACAGACCCAAATTGGTATAAATCTACCTTCACAAACACATGATATGTGATAAACACGTCACGAGTATGATGAGTAAACTATGTAAAACAATTGGTATTATACGCAAAAAATTCTTTTGTGTACCCTACATCAGTTGGCACGCTTCTGTACGAGGCATGTTTTTTATAAAAGAAATATTTCGCATTGCTCGTTCGAGCAATAACCAAGTGGCGCTGTTTCAAAAATATTACCCATTGGCGCCGTTTCAAAACCGCGTAGTTTATTAAATATGAAATGCGGAGTATATACCTTTTTCGTGGCCTTTTTATAATAAACGCTGCACTATTAAGGTTAATCCTATATACACTGACAGTGTTCCAGAAAATACAAAGTTGGGCCAGTTGATAATATTACTGAATATATTAACAGCAATTATAACACTGCAGAATCACTAGCTGGACTAAAAGCAAACAAAACAAAATGTACAGGCAAACCTCTAGGCTGGCAAGTAAAGTATGTCAATACTAATTGGGGAAAACCTATGCTGCAATTTTTACTACCTCTGTTACGAAACGCAATTAACGGCAACAACTTATTGATACAAAAGAAATGTCACCAAATGATCTACGAAATGTACTACTGGGAGCAACACAAGTAACATATGTTCATAAGTAATCATTCTCACAGTCACTTCGTTAAAATGCGTTGCTGGGCTAGTTGGTGCATGGATAAATTCTAGGAAAGCGGCACATCACACGTCAAGGAGGAGCGAGGACGCAACACGGTCACGTGCACTTGTTGCCTCATCTCCCATGCTAGTCTTTTCCTGCGATGCTCTCCATGTATTTATCACTTTTTGAAAATTCAGAATAGCTAATGTATGAACAGTTGTGGCTGCACATACTGCTTATATTTGCTTTTAAGGCGTGAAGGAACACAATCACGAGAAAAGACATGGGACAGAGCGCCTCCCGTGTCCTTTCTTCTGATTGTGCTCCTTCGTGCCTTAAAAGCAAAAATGAACGTAGACCAACTCGCCCAATAAGAAGTTCCCTAAAAAATACTACTTATGTGTATGATACGGATGTGTATGCTTGTTCTGGGGCATGGCATGTAATATTATTGTCCTTTTTTATCATGTTGCTGCCGTCTGCACTATATATATATATCTGTGTGTGTGTGTGTGCGCGCGCATGCACGTGCGTGCGTGCTTTGAGGGCCCCCCCCACTCGTAAACAAGTTGGTACGCCACTGCCTGCTTGCATAGTCAAACCAATCAGTGTCAATCAAAAAGGGTGACCCTAATGGCAACAGCTAATCGGAGGACACAGGCCCGTTTGTTGCTGTTGGTAACTATAATCATTAATATAAAAATGGCTTGGTCTAACTTTAAACTGTTCTTTTGTTCTTTGCAGCCGTTGTATTTATCCTTGCTGCTGTGAAGGCTCCTGAACATGCATCAGAGCTCCTAGGTCGAGAACTTAAGAGTGAGGACACGACCCAGAAGATCAATGCCCTTCTGAGGTAAAAATATCTCACAGAAGAAATGCTGCTAAGGTTTTATAATGTAGGGGTGTGCAAATATTCGAAATTTCGAATATTTTTCGAATAGTGTTTGCTATTCGATTCGATTCGCACTGGAATTTTACTATTCGAACTATTCGAACTTCCCAAAAACAAATACAGTCAACGTCCGATTGAAAGTGACCCCTTCAGATTTTTAATATGCTTCACCTCATTACACCCTCGTATTGCGGCAAAGCTGCCTTTCAAGCTCCGTTACGGTCGAATTTTGCCAAGGGACAGTCAACGGCCAATTGGAAGTGGTCCTTGGATTTTCAATATTCTTCACCTCATCACACCCCGTTATTGCGGCAAAGCTGCCTTTCAAGCTCCGTTACGGTCGAACTTAGCCAAGACATAGTCAACGTCCGATTAGAAGTGGTCCCTACATTTTTAATATGCTTCACCTTATTGCACTCGTATTGCGGCAAAGCGGCCTTTCAAGCTCCGCTACGGTCGCAAATGTATTAACTCAAAAAAGACGCTTGGTTCCAACATAGAGAGGAAAGATGTGGCAGAGATGGGGGGCTACATTAATGCTGTTTTGGACCTGAAATTTGGGCAGGAATGTCCGAAAAAAAAATCAGAAGCCAGAGCTTTTAGCATCGAAAATTTCAGGATGGTCTTGTATATCGAACGTCTACGAGGCAATTTGGACTCCGGACCTGAAGGGAGCACACCTTTGTCTGCCACATCATTTGGGCCTTCCACGAATTTGAAAGAGGAGGAGAGGCTGAGGAAATGGCTTCTTTGCCTATCACATGTAAAGTGTTGTCGGCAACACTTTGGTTGCACCAAATCATGTACATAAATACAATTCGGAGCCTCCACATTGCCCTATTCGTGATAAGACAAGCTATGAAACACCTGACCCTGCCAGTGCTTCATCAACCTAGCCGAAAACAAACACTGTTCATGTTGCTATCTCATGCGAATTGTATTGCGAAATTGGTATTAAATGTTTGCTAATCTCATAAGATATGCGTAGTAATCCTCTCTAACTTTTGTTTCGTGCAATTTCGCTTCGAAGTATTAGAAAAATATTCTAGAAAATATTCGAGAAAATATTCAAAAACATTATCGATTCGCACTCACAACTTAATATTCCGAATTCGCTTCGCACCAAAAATTTTGCTATTCGCACAGCTCTAGTTTTATGTTGATGGAGATGCGAATTGTATGGTACTGTGTTGCAGGCTACTAAGAAGCTGTTCACACTTGATTGTTGGGACCTGCTGTTGTGGCTGATGTTTGATGTCTTTGCATATTTGATGCATTGCTGTGGTATTCATTGCCATGGTTCTGAAAATAAAAAGCATGCTTAAAGGGGCCCTCTAACACTCTCCAACCCCCCATTCTTTACTCGTGGATTGCGTAGACTGAAGTACGGACGAACTAGTGCAGCAAGAACGGCAGCGATAGCGGCACGCAGTACGAAGTTATTCAATTTAGAAAATTCAAAATACAAGAAAAAAAATGGCTACCCTCAACTCTATTTTCGCGGGGTCACGTGACCACATTTCACTCTCTGCTGTGACGTCGGATGGCGCTCCAATGAAATGGGCTGAAAGCTCTTACGCAGGGGAAGCTCGCACACCATTGTTGCTTCTCCTTTCCGACGTATTGTTGACGTCGTTGCCATCTTGGTTGCCATAGTAACAAATGTGGTCAAAACTTGAGCGGGCGCTACTGCTTCGAAGCGTGGCTGGCAAGGCTTTGTCTACTGTTCCTTACAACGACATGCCATGTCATTCCATCCTCTCATTCTGAGAAGGGAATTTGTGGAGCGGCATGGGGGGTTGAACACGGTCGCCCCTAAGCGGGTTGTTCGGTGAGCAGCCCGACTGTGCAGCGACAACAATTCAACGAAGAGGAGAACTTGCACCGTTTCAACAACAATCATGAGCCTACCGCACATGCGGAAAGAGGCAGCTCGCAAACGTACAGACGCAAAAAGAAGGAAGAGGGACAAGCGTTTCATATGGACATCCGACCAGCGCAGACAAAAAGAAACCAGAGGCGAAATGGCAGCCAGCGCCTCTGTCGTACTTTGTGGTTGTAGTTGATATTTTTTGTTGCGACGGCGGCTATTGGAGTTCATTGAAAAAGCACAGAAAAGAAAACGAAACCAATAGTAATCTCAACTTCGGTGCTACGCCACGATACTTCTAACGTTTACATTTATCCAATCATAGGCTGGCGCTCATCGTCGTCATTTCCGCCCGCAATAGTTCTGTCAAGCGCCACTACGCGCTGATCGGTCAGCAGCGATGTAGCGACTTCAACGAGCGTGATTAAAATACTAAATCATTTGATATTGGTGCTTAGACCTATGCTAAAGTTATCCCCAGCCATCAGTCTACGCAACCCGCAAGTAAAAAATGGGGGGTTGAATAGTGTTGGAGGGCCCCTTTAAAGTTCATTGCATACATTATAAGATCGTGAATGCTTGATCTACTGCAGTCCTAGTATAACAGATTGGCATTGATTTAAATGCACACATAGTGCATTGACTGTGAAGATGTTTTTATTATGGCAGAAATATTGGAAAGCTTTGTCCGTTCAGTGCTTAGGGCAGTGCACTGAGTTATCAGCATCATTCAGTGAGAATGTTGGTAAACGGTAATCTGCTCAAAGCATTAGCCAGTGGATCTGTGTTTTTAAATTAAAAAAAAGAAAATTGTTCTGGTTCTGCTACGTACGTACATATAAACAACGCAGGAGACATTTGAAAATGTTCATCTGCTTGATCCATGTAACAAAGGCATTTCTGTGTAGACTGTCAATCGAGATGTGTAGTAAAATAGTAAAATATGAAACATGTGTTTAAAACAAAAACAGCATTTTTCATGAGAATGCTCAGCAAGAAATGAAGCACTTGGGCAAATTACTTTAACATTCTTATTACATAAAACTAATGTTATATATAGCGTGCAATTTGTGCACATATAGCTGCTCTCTGTGAAAGCGTCCAGATCTTCTTGTTGGAAATGGCCTTTAATAGTGGCCTGTGCATTCTTGCATCTCTGTGTGATAGAGATTTATTTATATTGTACAAAGCTGTAATATCATGTTAAATATAAGAGAAATTCACAAAAATGTGTGCTTCTTTGTGATTGAACGAGCAGTTTATTGCTGATTGATGTTTTAGCTGTTGTAGATGAATGGCTTACATTAACACGAGCAACCGAAGTGGTAAAATATAATAACCTTATTCATAAACTCTCACACTCAAAACCTCACTGTTCCTTATTTTATTTGTTCACAGGCAATATTATATAATGTAAACATGTTAACTGCGTTTTTTGAGAACTTCTCCACCGTGCTTTCAGGTTCCAGGCACTTTGGAAATTTCGCTATCAATGTTGGCTGAGGATGGAAGAGGCTGCACATTTAGTTTTCAAGGTAATCAATAAATATTTGTGAATCAACACAAGCACTTATGCATTTATCTGTGGTTAGGGTTTGAATGCATACTTTCATCATGGTGTGTGGTGGTGGTGTAAATTAAGTGCAGCTGTACATTACGGTGTTGTAACTCTGTACAGCTTTTATTTTGCACTATCCACATGTTCCCATTGTCATCGTTGTGTGTATTCTGCGCACTAAGCCCTGTTTCAAGGAATATCAATGGCTCTGTGGAAGAAGGGTTTGTTGCAAAGCACAGGCCAATAAATGTGATACAGTAGACCCTTGATAATTCAAACTTTCTGTTAATTCAAAAATATTTTAATTTTCTGGTTGGCCTGCTATATTTTCAATGTATTTTAAAGCCATTTAATTCAAGCTGCTCCATTGCATAAATTCGGTTAATTCATACTTTTTTCTTGTTTGTGCCGGTGCGTATCTGCTGCCCCTGTTGCTTAGCTGAACATTTGCGTTCAGTCGCAAATCAAGCCAATTGCCAACCTATGAAGCAGCCAAATCAACCAAACCACGTGCATGAGTGTTATGCAGGTTTAGTGGGTTGCGATTTCTTGCAGTTGAGGCAAGGCCTCTGACCGGGAAAGGAAGGAGCCATTTTAAATGCACACGAAAAAAAAGAACTTTATCACACAAAAGAAAAGAGAAGAAAAAAAAAATACAGGTAACTGAAACCAATAGAGTCAAGCCCAGCCTACGTTAACGCTATAGCGACCGGTGCACTAATCAAAGACGGTTCCGCGGACCGTTCAAAGAAAGGATGACAGTCACCGGTTATAGCGACGCTTGAGTGGACGTGAGCGGCGGTCTCGTTGGTAGGTGCTTGCGTTGGCGGCGAGGGCCATCGTAGAACGGACGAGGAGTCGAGTCGTCGCAGATGTCGGAGCAGGCAACACCCTCAGGCACAGGATGCCGATGACCTCGCCGGTCCACGTACGCGGGCATGAAGGTTGGTGGCAGACACTCGCGCTCGTCCCGTGGCAGGCAACCGGCAGCAGGAACCCACTCCCCCAACCGGGACGGCGACGTCTGCTCCATACGAACCGGAACCAGCTGGTCGGACGCGGGAACGCTCGTACCCACGAATGCCCGTTTCCCGAGGACGTCCGGAGACCCTTCGACGCTGTCGGGCCCTTCGTGTTCGGCTCCGTAAGCCGACGACACTGACCCTGGCACCAGCGTGTCCTTCTTCCGGGCTCCCCGAGTCCGACTGCTCGCATTCGAGCCCGTCGTCGTCTTCCTCCGTCTGCCGTGCCACCATCTCATTGGTTCTCGGCCGATTTCCCTCGTCTGCTTACACGTGCCATTCCCCGCCGATGTCCGTCCTTTCAACGCGCCGCACGTGTCTGCTGTGTGGTGCCTCTGTCGTGTCACACCACCACGTTTGCAGCACTCGCGACACCACAGCACAGCACAGAGTACACAGCACCGTCATACTCGTCTCACACTCCTCATCACAAGAGTCCCCCCCTCTATAAGTTTTTTTAAAAAAAAAAACTTGGCGCTCGATGAGTGACGGCTAACAGAGCAAAGTGTCTTGCCATGCACACATGGTCACTTGCTATGTACATGTTTGGAATGGAGACCACTATGCAGTTCAAATGAGCACACTTAACGGCAGAATATACACTTAAGGAAAAAAAACTCCGTGTAGTTCACCCCAGTTCACTACATAGGTAAAGTACTGCACGAATATTTAAATGAAAAGTTCACAGGGCGAGACCACGAAAATCCAAATATATACAGATATATCAGTCCGTTGCCCAGAATCCTAACCCAGAAAAGCCACCGGTCAATGACCTCGACGCTTAAGTGATAGCGTCCCACACGAGACGCACGGCACATATGTTGCACTCGGAGCAAACCACCAGCGACGCTTGGAAGCGTTTCCGACCAGATGTCTGTCTGCTGTTCCGAATACTTAGACGCGTACGCCCAGCTGAATCAAGAGACCCAAAGCAGCAAACACTGAATTCGAACCGAACGCGTTTTCCCCAAGTGCACTGACATAGAAGCTTCCGAAAGGCCCCTTCAGAAACTGTAACGCCTGACTTAGGCCCACAAGCAGAAAACTCATCCTGCGTCTCAGAGCGCCTGTGTTCTTCCCTGTGCAACTGCGCAGATGTGTCAGCTTTCTCGTTGCTCAAAGAGTAACGAAGTGGCATCGTGCTTCCATCTGCCGATTTACCTGGGGGTTCCTCAACACTATCGACCTTGCGGCTTAGGTCATCCCGCAAAGCCTTATGATCCTGTCCAGATGACCCTACCTGCGACACTACTTCGTGTGCTTGGACAAGTGCTTCCACTCTCTCTTCCAATTCTCTCTGATATGCCTCATTTGCACTAAGCGGTGAAGTGAAGCTGCCTGCATTCAACGGCAAGCCATTTGCATGGTCCTCCACCATGCCCGAATCATCTGATGCCGCAGCGTGCAACACCCTTGGCGAACCTGCGTCAAACTCAGAGTTGGCTCCACGGCATTCGCCGTCTTGATACTCAAGAACACTTAGCGTTCTTTCAATGGAATTATTCTGAGGTACCCTTGCCTCTCCAATGCATGTGCTTTTCCTCATAGAGGTTGTAAAGCACAGCTCACCTTTAATGGAACTCTTCTGTTCCTTGCTCCCGAAGCTGTGATCTGCTTCGTCAAGCTCAGCTAGGCTTTTCCTAGTTCCATCGCTGCCAGTCTCTATTCCATCCTTAAGCCGGACACCTGGCTCTAGCGAAAGGTTGTGGTGAGATTCCAGGTCACTCTTATTCAAAGAGTCTAACCCACCCTTGCAACTACCGTTTCGAGCGCAGACCTCAAACTCCTCCTCCTCATGGAGGCTATCCGACGGCATACCATGGCTCTCTGTATTTAGCCGCGTCTTTGAGACACCTGCAAGCTTTTTCTTGAGTAGAAATGTTCTCTGCTTCAGTTCTTCAATTTCTAGTTCATCGATTCGCGCTCTCCTTTCTTCTTCCAGTTCTGCGGCCTTCTCTGCGCGCGCTCGAGCTTCTTGCTTTTCAGACCACTCTTTTAACTCCGCGCCCTCTAACCCCATGCGCACGCCCAACGCTATGAATTCCGCCAAACTCATCGCGGTGACTCTCTGGTCGTACAAATAGAAAAAATGGCTTCGTCCTGTCCCGTCCTGTCGTAGCGGACGCCAATTTGTTATGCAGGTTTAGTGGGTTGCGATTTCTTGCAGTTGAGGCAAGGCCTCTGACCGGGAAAGGAAGGAGCCATTTTAAATGCACACGAAAAAAAAAAAAGAACTTTATCACACAAAAGAAAAGAGAAGAAAAAAAAAATACAGGTAACTGAAACCAATAGAGTCAAGCCCAGCCTACGTTAACGCTATAGCGACCGGTGCACTAATCAAAGACGGTTCCGCGGACCGTTCAAAGAAAGGATGACAGTCACCGGTTATAGCGACGCTTGAGTGGACGTGAGCGGCGGTCTCGTTGGTAGGTGCTTGCGTTGGCGGCGAGGGCCCTCGTAGAACGGACGAGGAGTCGAGTCGTCGCAGATGTCGGAGCAGGCAACACCCTCAGGCACAGGATGCCGATGACCTCCCGGTCCACGTACGCGGCATGAAGGTTGGTGGCAGACACTCGCGCTCGTCCCGTGGCAGGCAACCGGCAGCAGGAACCCACTCCCCCAACCGGGACGGCGACGTCTGCTCCATACGAACCGGAACCAGCTGGTCGGACAGCGGGAACGCCTCGTACCCACGAATGCCCGTTTCCGAGGACGTCCGGAGACCCTTCGACGCTGTCGGGCCCTTCGTGTTCGGCTCCGTAAGCCGACGACACTGACCCTGGCACCAGCGTGTCCTTCTTCCGGGCTCCCCGAGTCCGACTGCTCGCATTCGAGCCCGTCGTCGTCTTCCTCCGTCTGCCGTGCCACCATCTCATTGGTTCTCGGCCGATTTCCCTCGTCTGCTTACACGTGCCATTCCCCGCCGATGTCGTCCTTTTCAACGCGCCGCACGTGTCTGCTGTGTGGTGCCTCTGTCGTGTCACACCACCACGTTTGCAGCACTCGCGACACCACAGCACAGCACAGAGTACACAGCACCGTCATACTCGTCTCACACTCACTCATCACAAGAGTCCCCCCCTCTATAAGTTTTTTTTAAAAAAAAAAACTTGGCGCTCGATGAGTGACGGCTAACAGAGCAAAGTGTCTTGCCATGCACACATGGTCACTTGCTATGTACATGTTTGGAATGGAGACCACTATGCAGTTCAAATGAGCACACTTAACGGCAGAATATACACTTAAGGAAAAAAAACTCCGTGTAGTTCACCCCAGTTCACTACATAGGTAAAGTACTGCACGAAATATTTAAATGAAAAGTTCACAGGCGAGACCACGAAAATCCAAATATATACAGATATATCAGTCCGTTGCCCAGAATCCTAACCCAGAAAAGCCACCGGTCAATGACCTCGACGCTTAAGTGATAGCGTCCCACACGAGACGCACGGCACATATGTTGCACTCGGAGCAAACCACCAGCGACGCTTGGAAGCGTTTCCGACCAGATGTCTGTCTGCTGTTCCGAATACTTAGACGCGTACGCCCAGCTGAATCAAGAGACCCAAAGCAGCAAACACTGAATTCGAACCGAACGCGTTTTCCCCAAGTGCACTGACATAGAAGCTTCCGAAAGGCCCCTTCAGAAACTGTAACGCCTGACTTAGGCCCACAAGCAGAAAACTCATCCTGCGTCTCAGAGCGCCTGTGTTCTTCCCTGTGCAACTGCGCAGATGTGTCAGCTTTCTCGTTGCTCAAAGAGTAACGAAGTGGCATCGTGCTTCCATCTGCCGATTTACCTGGGGGTTCCTCAACACTATCGACCTTGCGGCTTAGGTCATCCCGCAAAGCCTTATGATCCTGTCCAGATGACCCTACCTGCGACACTACTTCGTGTGCTTGGACAAGTGCTTCCACTCTCTCTTCCAATTCTCTCTGATATGCCTCATTTGCACTAAGCGGTGAAGTGAAGCTGCCTGCATTCAACGGCAAGCCATTTGCATGGTCCTCCACCATGCCCGAATCATCTGATGCCGCAGCGTGCAACACCCTTGGCGAACCTGCGTCAAACTCAGAGTTGGCTCCACGGCATTCGCCGTCTTGATACTCAAGAACACTTAGCGTTCTTTCAATGGAATTATTCTGAGGTACCCTTGCCTCTCCAATGCATGTGCTTTTCCTCATAGAGGTTGTAAAGCACAGCTCACCTTTAATGGAACTCTTCTGTTCCTTGCTCCCGAAGCTGTGATCTGCTTCGTCAAGCTCAGCTAGGCTTTTCCTAGTTCCATCGCTGCCAGTCTCTATTCCATCCTTAAGCCGGACACCTGGCTCTAGCGAAAGGTTGTGGTGAGATTCCAGGTCACTCTTATTCAAAGAGTCTAACCCACCCTTGCAACTACCGTTTCGAGCGCAGACCTCAAACTCCTCCTCCTCATGGAGGCTATCCGACGGCATACCATGGCTCTCTGTATTTAGCCGCGTCTTTGAGACACCTGCAAGCTTTTTCTTGAGTAGAAATGTTCTCTGCTTCAGTTCTTCAATTTCTAGTTCATCGATTCGCGCTCTCCTTTCTTCTTCCAGTTCTGCGGCCTTCTCTGCGCGCGCTCGAGCTTCTTGCTTTTCAGACCACTCTTTTAACTCCGCGCCCTCTAACCCCATGCGCACGCCCAACGCTATGAATTCCGCCAAACTCATCGCGGTGACTCTCTGGTCGTACAAATAGAAAAAATGGCTTCGTCCTGTCCCGTCCTGTCGTAGCGGACGCCAATTTGTTATGCAGGTTTAGTGGGTTGCGATTTCTTGCAGTTGAGGCAAGGCCTCTGACCGGGAAAGGAAGGAGCCATTTTAAATGCACACGAAAAAAAAAAAAGAACTTTATCACACAAAAGAAAAGAGAAGAAAAAAAAAATACAGGTAACTGAAACCAATAGAGTCAAGCCCAGCCTACGTTAACGCTATAGCGACCGGTGCACTAATCAAAGACGGTTCCGCGGACCGTTCAAAGAAAGGATGGAGCGGCGGTCTCGTTGGTAGGTGCTTGCGTTGGCGGCGAGGGCCCTCGTAGAACGGACGAGGAGTCGAGTCGTCGCAGATGTCGGAGCAGGCAACACCCTCAGGCACAGGATGCCGATGACCTCCCGGTCCACGTACGCGGCATGAAGGTTGGTGGCAGACACTCGCGCTCGTCCCGTGGCAGGCAACCGGCAGCAGGAACCCACTCCCCCAACCGGGACGGCGACGTCTGCTCCATACGAACCGGAACCAGCTGGTCGGACAGCGGGAACGCCTCGTACCCACGAATGCCCGTTTCCGAGGACGTCCGGAGACCCTTCGACGCTGTCGGGCCCTTCGTGTTCGGCTCCGTAAGCCGACGACACTGACCCTGGCACCAGCGTGTCCTTCTTCCGGGCTCCCCGAGTCCGACTGCTCGCATTCGAGCCCGTCGTCGTCTTCCTCCGCCTGCCGTGCCACCATCTCATTGGTTCTCGGCCGATTTCCCTCGTCTGCTTACACGTGCCATTCCCCGCCGACGTCGTCCTTTTTCAACGCGCCGCACGTGTCTGCTGTGTGGTGCCTCTGTCGTGTCACACCACCACGTTTGCAGCACTCGCGACACCACAGCACAGCACCGAGTACACAGCACCGTCATACTCGTCTCACACTCACTCATCACAATGAGCAAACACATATTGACTGAGGAAGAAAGAACAAAACCTAGACGGTCTGGCCTTGATCTATAGCGTACCGAATGCTTCTGAAGTCACTTTCGCCGCAGTACACCGGTGTCATGCGGAAAAGCGTACAAAGATTGGGAAGGGGCTACCAGTTGTCACGGGTCTGACACATGTCTAACTGTCCCTTAATTAGACACGTGTGCATGCTCCATATACTAATTAGTACCAGTATGATTGCTGACATCTAGAAACTTTACTGGCAGTCATGCGGAGCTTTCTACAGTATTGCTGCGTCCCTATGAAACAACAAACATTACAAGACAAGTTTGTAGGTTTTCCCGAATCAGATATATGGGAACTTCTAATAAATCAAACAAAATCCTGGGCCCCCTCGAGTTTGAATTATTGAGAGCCTACGGTATATAATTTATTTATTTGAAACACCAGTAACCTAGGGGTGTGCGAATATTCGAAATTTCGAATATTTTTCGAATAGTGTTTGCTATTCGATTCGATTTGCACTGGAATTTTACTATTCGAACTTCCCAAAAACAAATACAGTCAACGTCCGATTGAAAGTGACCCCTTCAAATTTTTAATATGCTTCACCTCATTACACTACCGTATTGCGGCAAAGCTGCCTTTCAAGCTCCGTTACGGTCGAACTTTGCCAAGAGACAGTCACCGTCCGATTGAAAGTGGTCCCTAGATTTTCAATATGCTTCACCCACCACACCCCGGTATTGCGGCAAAGCTGCCTTTCAAGCTCCGTTACGGTTGAACTTTGCCAAGACACAGCCAACGTCCGATTGGAAGTGGTCCCTAGATTTTCGATATGCTTCACCTCGTCAGACCCCGGTATTGCGGCAAAGCTGCCTTTCAAGCTCTGCTACGGTCGCAAATGTTCTAACTCAAGAAAACGCTGTTTCCAACATGGAGATGAAAGATGTGGCAGAGGTGGGGGCTCAATTAATGCTGTTTTGAACCTGAAATTTGGGCAGGAAGTCCGAAAAATCGGAAGCCGAAGCTTTTTAGCATCCAAAATTTCAGATGGTCTTGTGTATCGACGTCTATGAGGCAAATTTGGAACTCCGGACTTGAAGGGAGCACACCCTTGTCCGCCACATCAGTTGGGCTTCCACAGAAGTTGAGAGAGGAGGAGAGGCTGAGGAACTGGCATCTTTGCCCATCACATGTAAAGTATTGTCGGCAACACTTTGGTTGCACCAAATCATGTACCTAAATAGAATTCGGCCTCTACATCGCCTCATTCTTGATAAGACAACTATAAAACACCACCCCGCCAGTGCTTCATCAACCTAGCGAAAAGAAACACTTTTATGTTGCTATCTCATAAGAATATGCTTAGGAATCCTCTGTAACTTTTTTTTCTGCAATTTCGCTTCGAAGTATTAGAAAAATATTCTAGAAATATTCGAGAAATATTCAAAAAATATTCGATTCGCACTCACACTTCAATATTCGAATTCGCTTCGCACCCAAAATTTTGCTATTCGCACAGCTCTACAGTAAACTCATATTTATACCTGGTTCGCCTTGATTTGGAATGGCAAGTTTCCATTTGCAAACATCTATCAATCTTGCCTAAGCTCTAATTCCAACAAGAGGCACTGTATCGTTTCCTTGCGGTGTTTTCGCAGGCCTTTGACATTTTTGGGGCTGTGCAGCCTAAACTATGCATTTTCATTGGGTAATTGCAGGTGCCACCTCCGACCATTGAGTTCACCCTTCCCAGCCCACGTATTGCCCTTGACTGTGCCCCTGTGGCCGATCCTCCATGGATGCCTCAAGTGAAGACCAAAGTGGAAGAAGTTACCATCAATCAGGACCAATCTGTAAGGAGATGCACATGATTTCAATATGAGGTCTCGAATCGACAGTGCGCATTTCTTTAATGGCAAAGTTTAGTAGTTTGAAAGCTTTTGTTTGGAGGTTAACAGAGTTTATTCTTAGCAATGCAACCTAGAAGGTGGAAACTTTTTCTAAAACTTTCTTAAAGTAAGCATTCAACTGAGTCATAGCTCATCCTATACAACAGTGTAAGGCTAAACTCGTTGAATTTAACAAGGGACTTGAAGAGATGTGACTGATTATTTTGGCGACTATCAACATACATTTAGGAAACCCATGTTGAAACATATCTTACAACGCACTACCTTGTCAACGTTGGTTCAGCCGACCTTATCAGGAAGTGCAGGGAGCACTTTATACACTGCAAGCTATAATTGAAAGGATTTACTCAGCGGATGTTGAAGAAAGCCCAAATCCTTGCTAAACCTGATGGGTTCCTGAAGGTACCATATTTACTCAAATCTAGGCCGGCCCTGATTCTAAGCTGACCCTCAAAATTCGCGAGGCCAGAAAAAAAAAAGAAACCTATTCATTGTACTCGAATCTAAGCCTACCCCCCCCCTCCACTTTTGCACATTGTTTTTTCGAAAAAAACATCGGCTTAGATTCGAGTAAATACAGTAGCTTTTGCTGATTTTCATGGACAGATATCGTTACATGAAGATTTCTCTGCGAACAAAAATTGCACCATTGGAAAGTTGGCTGTACATATCTTCACTGCGAAACTAGAGCACTAAAACACAAGGACTCGAAACCTATACCGTGTGCTTTCAACTTTGCTCGAATTTCGTCGAACGCCATCTCCTTGCATGCCTGCAGTGTGGAAAAGAGTGCTGAACACTGAAAGCTGGTTGTCATGTCATATTTAAAGGGACCGACAACCAATTTTTGTAGTACTTGTTTTCTTTAGTGCAACAGAAAGCTTACCTGTCAGAGTGTCTAATCGTGGAGTGGTAACATGGCAAGCGCCGTGAAGCACTTTTTGTCAGAATGTTTCAATGTGCAGCGCCAAGTAAATCATACACACAACACATGCTGCAAACAGTGCTAGGTGAGCGTGATAGTGGTTGATGTCTGTGTGCTGTGGTTTAGTGCACATGCGCCACAGCTCGACATGTCCCACTAGTTGCTGCAAAGGCAGTGCCACCTGTCTGTGTCAACTCCTGTTGCTTCGTAATAAGCATAGGATAAAGCGGGGATGCCTAATAATATACAGCCTAATATTAAGCATGAATTGTGGTGCGCCTAAACAGCCGACTACGTACAGCAATTCGAATGACTCACTTGCGTGGTGCCAAACCTTGTTGCCAGGAGACGTGACGTGCTGGTTTTAATGAATTTCAAGCAGAATTTAAGAATACAAAATGCTATTAAAATTGTGAAAAGAGGGCTCGATTCTGTCACAATTCACAGCCTTTCCGCTTCCACCGGTGTCTCGTGACACATTCTGGCCGGGTGTCGGAACATGCTGTAGGAACAAGCAGGAAGGGAAGAAGAAGGAAAATGGAGCGGAAAGAGTTGAAGAGTTGAGAAGAAAAGAGAGTGCATTATTTTTCTTCAAGGAAAAAACAAGCAGTACTTTTGAAGGAAACATGCATAAAGAGTTCGTGCCAGTTGCTAGCAGGCACGGCTTGCCATAGGCATCCTGCGAGACTTTCGAAAGAGTGTGAGCAGCAGCACGTTCAGGAAAACAGCAAGCATGATTTCAGCATAGTGTTCAGGCAAGGTGATGAAAAGATCTAAACAGGAATTTCGTTTTTGTTGAAAGCATATGTGGCCTGAGAATTGCCATACAGTGACAAGAGATTTCGTTGCCAAGGATGGCATAAAGTTGTGTATTTTATTTAAGTGTATCTGTGTTTGTTATTCTTGGCTGTAGTTACCCGAACTGTATCTAGGTTGTTGTGTAGTTGTTGTTGTTGTTACATCATTTCTTTTGTTCATGTTGCGTCATGTTAGAGCTTTGAGACATGTGTTATGAATGCTAGTTAATGAGAATTTTTGTTACTTTGTGCTTCTTTGTTTGTCTGCACGTTACACATTTTCTCACGTCTTGTGATTCTGTGCAGCGATCATTTGTAACGGCGACTCAGACACGCCGTAAGCAGCAGATGGAGCTCATCCACCGAGCTCTTCAGGCCGAAGAAGAGAAAAAATGCAATGAGAGGGAAAATTTTCACATCACCTCCGTTGCTGTCAATGTACTTTCAGCCTACGAACCAGCCCTGTTCCATGCAGTTGAGGAGCATGAAGAGGGTAAGTTGCACTGTTACATTGATGCTGGGTTAGCTTTTATGGCTCTAAGAATACGTTTTCAACTGTTATCACAGGTAGTGTATCTGCATGTTTTCTCTAACAGTGACCACTGAATTATGTATTTGCATCCGTGTCCAGTTTTGTGTCTAAGTCCATCTGCAAACACTTTGGCCTGGAAGCCTTTTTGATAGTGAATGAAATACAAAACTAGGTACACTAGAAAAATTATGTTGCATATGAACTGTTTTTGTATGGAGGCAGAATTGTGCTGTTTTTATCTTACTTTTTATTTGCAAATAGTTTGTAGTTGTATCTCCGCTCTTTTTTCTCACTCTTCTTTAATCTATTACTCACTATAGGAGACGAAGACCAGACAGCTGAACGGTTATCTGCTCACCCTATACAAGTGGCACATGCCTTGTTCCCATCGTGTCTCTGTTCAGCTGCAGTGTACATTATCAATCTGTTGAATGATGCGGAGGTCAGCTCTGATGGAGTTGCAGGTAGGTCATTTAGTCACTGTATCCACCACATGATATGTATCTATAAAAACTCATTATCGAAGTTTCGCATGCTTGGTGTTGGTGAAAAATTGAAATTTTTGCCCACCTTTAAATGTGTGTGACTGTCATATCTGCACTTAGCTGGTATGTCAAGGGAAGAAAGTTAACTATTTAAGCACTAGCTGTATTTGAATGAAATATTAATGCCTCATATTATTACGAGGCTCATGGCCAAATTGGATGAGTCTGTAGTCATGCATTCATTATTTTCTCACTTGAAGAGACTGTTGTTAAGGGAATTAAAGGATGCCTTGTGATATTGATGCCAGAGGTTGTCTGAATAGGGCATGTTCCACACAACTACTTTAAAGATTTCTAAATGTTTTTCTTTATCTTGCAAAGAAATTAAGGAATTGTTCAAATAGTAGTACCCTTTCTCATCTTACAGTGTCTTGAAAGGGTGCTTTTGCACTGTGTGACAAACTTTAATTTATGTAATCCGAGTCTGTGCTAAACATAAGAATGAAGTTTTGCCCACAAAGCAGACATAAATTAGATAGTAGCAGTGCAGAAATTATGGTTTTCCAGAATTTGGACTGTTTAAGCGCAGGTTGAAAATGGTGCCTCTAACATCAGTAATCAGTGAGTGATAAGTACACTGCTAATTTCTCAAAGCTGTGATGCCATTAATATTTCTCGAATGTAAGCCTAAATAATCTAAAATCTTGAAATGCAAGATAATATGACTTTATTTGGTATTATACTTAATTAGAAGCGTTCCTTTGTGCGTAGTGCTGACTGCATCGCATGAATTTCGCTGCTGTGCATGAAATTCAAGAATAATTTCTTGGCTGTGGTGGTATGCTCAACTAAGAATGTGATGCAATGAAGCTCATATGCTTAACTTTACATTAGTACATGATCACTGCATGATCCAAGTGGTCAAAGTTGATCCAGAGCCTTTTCCTGTGCTGTCTCTCGCAGCTGAGGGGGTGCTTCAAGACGTCAAATTCCATCAACGAAATCAAGCTTTAGATGCTGCGCAATTTTCAGAATTTTTGCTTGTGCATTCATATTTATAGCGTGGAAGTTTGGCTTTAGGTAAATGTGCTACGACACCTTCTAACGGGCAAAAGTGCACTTGCTGGATGGGGGCATCAGGTTCGTACGTGTGTGTTTCTTGCAGTGTACGAAGTGGCCTACAAGGTGATATGGAACTGCTTGGTTGAAGATACAGCACTGTTCCTGCGCCACTTCTTGGAGAGGCTGACCCGCGAGAAACCAGACTCTGTGATCCAAATCCTAAGACGTCTGCTGCGCTTTGTGCCTCGGCTACCAACGCAAGCAGCACACACACTCTACAACTACCTGGTAACTTCGCACTAGTTGTGAATATTACTCACGTTTCAAAACTAGACGGTGATAGCTGCTTGTTGATGGAATCATTGGCACTGAAATCCAAGACACAACAGTCATCATATTGCCAGTTGTGATGAATTACTGAGTTTTGATAACGCGTGTGAAGTTCTGAACTGTACCCCGTTGGCTTTGATAATAACTTCGTGCTACCTGCAACATTCTCTCTGCACCAGCTTTTGTACGATTAAATTCTACTATTAGCTTTCAGGTCAGTCTTGCTCGCTATTTTGTTGCCTATTAGAGCAAAGAAATAGAATAATAGAAGAAAAGGTTAGGAGGCTAATCGGAAAGAAAGAGTTTGATTAACTGTAACCTACACTATGGAAGAAGGAGGAGAAGTGTGCAGAAAGCTGAAAACCTGTCAGGGGAAACTTGATATTTGTCAATGAAGCATCCCTTGAAAACTTCAGAGATGCAACAACTTTCTTTACTGTTAATGCTTTGTCTTGTTCATGACGCCGAGTGATGGTATATGTTTTCTTTGCTTCTTTAATTTCGGTGGGCGAAATTACAAAATGCCAATAGTGCAGTTGAGCACATCGGTAAAGCAGAACTACAAGGTGCTTTAAAATGTTTTTTTACTATGAGACATGCTCTACTGAAAGAAATGTGAGTCTACACTACAACTTATGAAGTTTTGCCATTTTTCACTTGGAAGCCTGACTCAACCTGCTGAAACTTTCGCTACTTTTTGGTAATGCCATTCAAAAATTCGTTAGCTAAAATTCCTTAATCACACTCTTTCATAGTCTACTGGTTTGAAATAGGCTTCATGAGTAACTAAACTGCAGGACGCCTAAAAGTTTTAGTGAGACAGTGGCTACTTTAGTCAAGTGAAGGTGCTTTCTTGTTCTGGTGAAAAAGGCTTGACATACAGACAGGTTTGTGAAGGCTGGTTAAGGGACTGGAACGCGAACTCCGGGTAAACGACAAAGCCACTCTCACTGGACCACTTGCAGCTTGAGCACTTGCGAAAGCACTGATACCTCATGTTTCATTTGCAGGTTGGCTACATTATGTTTTACATACGAGCTCCCGTGGAAGGTGGAACGGAGCTGATTGCCAATGCTATTTCAATTCTTTGGCTGGTAAGTGTTGAGCTGGAATGTGCCAATAATCGGGATCTATAAATGCTGCATGGGGCAAAATTCACAAGTGCGTTACACTCATTGATCCATTCATCACAAAAAATGGTAGACGGAGAAAGCAGAATTTTATTGTTACACAAGCCGCCCTTAATATGCAACAGAGATTCTCTGATTTTCTTGAACATATGTGCACATGCCTACATGCATATGCATACTGCAGGACACATGCTGTTTTAGGTGTAATTAATACAGAAACATCTCTTACATGCGAGCTTGCTGCTGTAACTTTTTTACAGCAAAAGCTGTTATGAGATCACAACAAGGGCCGTTTTTGGTGCCCTAGTTGTCCGCCGCCGCCGGTGTCTGTAACCACTATTGTGCGAAATAAGAAAAAAAAATGAAATAACAAAAAATTTCCAAGATGGAACCAGGTTCGAACCTGGGCCCTCTGCGTGGGAGCCAAGTATTCTACCTCAGAGCCATGCTGGTGCTTGAAACTGCTTTGCAAAAAGACCGTATACAGGCTTCATGTCGGGAAGGAACCACATTAACATATGTAATGTAGCGTGGTAGAAGAGTAAAATAACAACCGAGCATCACACAACGCGAATTCTTTAACCAGGCGTCACACAATGCGAATGGCGCGACGAGTGGGTTGTTGAATGCTTCCAACCCATTACAAAGGGCTCTGCCATAATTCTTCGTCATCAGCCACAGCATCAACAAAGTGCACATAATGCCTTACAGGTGTTTGGCAGGTACCACGGTTCTCCGCAGAATGACGAAAAATTGCATAGTGGCTGCTTCCCTACTTCACAAAAATTATGACTATTTATAGCGTAGTGGGTTCCTCGCAAGTGCACTTGTATTGTTTACCAAGGAAGCCCATAAGGCTCCCATGATCCATTTCCTCAGGGTCTCAATAAAGTTAATTCCCTCTCTCTGCCTCTTTCTCACGTTAGCGTATGTTATAGAGCGTGGTGGGAGAGGGAAATAACGACCTAGCGTCACACAATGCGAATTACGAAACTAGTGGGTCCTTTAAAGCTTCCAACCCATTACAAAAGGCTCCGTCATAATTCTTCATCGTCATCAGCTGTCGCATCAAGAAACTCCACATAATGCCTTACAGATGGTACCTGGCTTCTCCGCAGAATGATGAGTAATGTCGTAGTGGGTGCTTCCCAACTTCACAAAAATTATGATTTGTGGCGTAGTGGGTAAGTTGCTAGTGTACTTGTATTAGTACCCACAAGAGAGTTTATAACGGGCTCTAGAAATGCCGCTCTTCAAGCTTTTGCTGTGACTGTGCTGCGCTTTCCGCGCAGGCCTGGCGTTTTTTTTACTACTCTTATCATGCATGGTGCCTCTGTAATGCTGTTAGGCCCTGAGGGTAATAAATTATAATAAATGAAAAATATATCAAAATGTGTTTGCATTAAGTTTAACGTGGCACTGTAAATGATTAAATGCATTTAATAATGGTGCTGGAAAAGTGGTTAGATTTCACACTGTGGTTAGCAGTGTGAATTAAAAGATAAATTTCTATGTTGCTTGTTACACATCCACAGTGTGCAACTGTCACTGCTCTCGTACTAAGTAATTCATACACGAAGGAAAGCTTCAGCAAGCTGTTTCACATGAAAAATGATTGATCTTATAAATTGTTCTTTCTTTTATTTGTTAAAGAGAAAAAAATTGACTTCTCTTAATTTATAAGACTTCGAGCGAAGGAAGGCTAGGTTTACTGCATATTTATCTAACTGGAAATAAACAGCTATGGGAAATTTAAGTGGCACTGACCTATTTATTAAGTTGTGTAGCTTACTGTGGAAGGGTGATAAAAGCAGGTTATCAATTAGACAGATCTTCTTTCACCTAATGCATGGTAATATATGCCAGAAATGAACCTCGGTGTAATTTTTTTTAGTCCGCTCAGTTGATACCTGTCATTATTGTGTTCAAGGTTGTTCCCAGTGTTCATGGACTCTACTTGAAAGACCTCAAGCAAGTGCTGAGAAAAGAGCAGTGTGATGTGAGTTGGCCTTTACATACATGTCTGCTACTTCATGCCACTTTACCTAGTACGCCAGAACGGAGGTCTCATGTTCCTTCTTCCAGGCCACCTTACTGATCACCGCAAACGTGCCAAGTGCCAAGAAGATTATTGTGCACGGTCCTGATGCAGGTGGCATTCCATCACAGTTTCCAATTCATGAGGTATCCAACGTGTGACATTGTACACTCATGCAGACACTGCTAGATTATGAGACATATTATTATTATTTGTAAAAAATCTTGAGTGCTCAAATTAATCTGTAATTGGGCCGCATGTGTCACTCACCCAATCAATCAATCAATCAATCAATCAATCAATCAATCAATCAATCAATCAATCAATCAATCAATCAATCAATCAATCAATCAATCAATCAATCAATCAATCATTCTTGTGGACACTGATCATTTCTGATTAGTCAAGCAATTCTTTGTTATAGGTGCTACTTGGAAAGGAGAAGTGATATAGCGTCTTTTAGAGATTGCTTGGATTAATGAAAGAACCTTCGACAAAACAAAGAAAAAAGCAAGAAAGGAAAACTACCTCTGTCGTACATAGCTGCCACAATAGTTTCATTAGCTATGGCACTTTGCAAGCACCAGAATTGTTCTACAATGATATAGATCTGCATGGCAGTTGTTTAGTGGTTCTCATTGTATGAGAATCTCTGCACTCTACTCCTGCGTGACATTAATTTCATTTTTTTTTTTATTCTAGGACACCCAGTTTCTTCATATTCTTCAAGACAGTCTCGATTTTTTTGGCATTGAAGAGAACCAGCATAATTGCTACTTCCTTGTTGACACAAAGACAAGTATGTGTGCATCAATTCAAGCAGACTTATTATATTTAATTGCTTTATTTGGGACTTATTTATTTACGGCATTCGAGCTTATGTTTGGTACATCAGTGGCACTCTGTAGCGAAAAATCCAGTTCAACTAAAAGCAATGGTAGCCTGTCTCGTCTGTGAGACTACATTAGGACATGAAATTCGTTGTGAGGGACAACATAGCAAATACAGTATGGTCTGTTGTTAAAGGAACGCTAAAGAGAAGAAAAGGAAAACGATGTTTCCCATCGTAGTAAATTACCCTTTCACAACACCAAGAGCACTACTCTTCATAAGCGAAGGGATATTGTTCCAAGTAAATATGCTTCTCTGCTTTGCCTTTTTGACAGCACAGCTGTTCTTTATACTGTTTGCTTTTCTTCTGCCTTGCAGATCAGATGCACAATCCAAGTGCATTTGTTCGTGACTTCTACTTCTTCAAGAGGTCCCAGTATCCTCAGTTAACATTGGCAAAAATGGACCCTGATGAAGCTTTCGAAGCAGGGCAGCATCAGGCATTCTATCTGCATTTCATCGAAGTTGGGAAGGTAATGTGACCATTTGCAAAATACAAATATTTTGCTTGATGTTTGTTTCTCTTTGAACCTTTGACCGTCAGTCACGACGCCAGAAGTTTGTGGCTGAAATAGCAATGTTCGTTATGACTGGTCCTTTTAATTGCCTGTGTCATTTCTTTTACAATACTACTTTTTTTTATTGCATGGAGCTTTCTTGAGTGTTCATTCAGACCATTGTGAACTTCATTGATACAACCATCAGTTTGGTCATATAGAAAAAAGTCACAGTTTCGCCGCAAGGGCGAAGCAATGAATGCGATAGCAAGAAAATTACACCATTTCCCGCTAAAGGGGAGCATGAGGCGATGCGAAGCCGGAGCACTTGCACGATCGCGTTCCGTTGGCGTTCTTTGGGCATGCTACCGACCTCGCGTCGTGGAACGCGAAGAGGGACGCTACGCGCGTTGTATCTTCCCTGTAGCCTGGCCGTTAATTCTCACAGGGCGAGCGGGGAACGCAGTCGGCAGGCATGCGAGAGGGGGGCAGCGTAGGAGAGGAGAGAGAGGGGGAGGGGACGGGCATGCGCTGGTGCTCATCGCGGCGTTGCGCAGGAGAGAATTTTGGTATGTCTAGCCCGCGTTTCAGAGGAAGAGTGGACAGGGGGAGGGGAGAGGGAAAGTGGAGAGGGGAAAGGCGAGAGGGAAAGTGGAGAGGGGATGGGAGAGGGAAAGTGGAGAGGGGAAGGAGGGGAAAGTGGAGAGGGGGAGGGAATGCGGAGAGGGGAATGGGAGAGGGGATGTGGAGATATACATACTTATACATATACGGTGCATGACGGCGGCGACGACGACGGCGACGGCAAAAATCAGCCGAGACTGTCCATATAATTGCTATCGCAATAAAAAGTGATTTAGGCATGAGCCAGCTAACAAATGCTGACAATGTGAATGCTAACAAATGATTGTTAGCATTCACATTTCTGTATTAAAATGTGCTGCAAATATTGTGGCATTTTAGTTATTTATTCAGTACTGCCAGTGGCCTTCTGGCAGCCAAGGCAAGAGCGGTACATCTAAAATTCATTGACAAGTACAAGGGTAACAAAAATTGTCAAATAAGAAAGAAAAACAAAAGATTAATAACAGCAAAAAACCAACACAGCTAGGCACATGAGACTTTTGAACAAACTTTAAAACAAGCACTGCTGTTTTTAAATTTGTATTTAGCATGTTTTAAAAGAAAAGCTTTTTAAAGTTTATTTTATTTTTTTGAGGTCTTATACAAAATTTAAGAAAAACACAAAATAAAACAAAGACACTTCTGTCAGCTTCTGTATGACAAATTTGAATAAGTTTGTGTGCAGCCATTCTGAATATGTTCTGCCAGTACATATATTTATTAGAGTATTGTTTGCTGTACTGAAGTTCTGACATTATTTTATTGGCTGCTTTCTGTCAGCTTTATTTTATTCCTCCAGGCTTTTAGTAAGAGCTCTTTGCATGTCAATAATATTGTACATCATTTCCCTGCACCAGGTCTTGATGAGTTTAGCCATTCTACGAACCAGCCACCAGCTCGCTCCCAGAGTTCTTTTTCTGCATGACGAGCTGACCAAGCTACCATCATTTCCCCGCAAAGCTCTCGAGGCTGACTTTGAACTTTACACCGGCAAGTTTGGAAAAGTGAGTCAGTAAATGCTCAATCATAATTTATAATATCTGAGTCATGATGACTGATAATGCATGTTGTGGGGTGCTTGTATCCATGGGGTAATCCGACAGCTTTGACTGTGCTAATTATGCACTGTTTTGCTTTTGTGGTCTTAACATTAACCCTTTAACAGGCACATACATAATGCAAATCTATTTTTTCATTAATATTGCATGCATTTCTTTCCAGGAACTTCTTGGGATGGATACACTGCATAAAATGGTGTGGGTAAAAGTAAGTGTCTCAGAGAATTATTTACCTAGTAGAGTAGCAGTTGATATCACGACTTATATCTGGCATTTTAAATCTGTCTGGCAGTTTGGCAAACAGTGTGATTATTATCACTATACTTATAATTATTTCGGACAGGTATGGCTTTTTGTTAACTTTAGGCTTGTGCGAATATTCGAGCTCTTCGAATATTCGAACGAATATTACAGTATTCGAATTCGCTTCGACTCGAATTTAAATTATTGGAAATTTCGAAGTATTCGAATTGAACGAATAGGTGTATATTAGTCCGCATGTAACCCCCCTGTAAAGGTGGTTTCACTGCAGTGGAGGAGTGCTATGCCATGAATGCATCTTTCCAGGAAGAATTCGCACTGCCGCGAAGCCTCCTTTCAAGGTTAAATGAACAGATTACCCTCACATCGATTCATCATTTTTTAAGTTTAAAAGCTTGTTATACCAGCTTATATGGTCCAAGTATAGTAAATTTTAAAACGTCACATATTTTACAGGTTATCACCTGCATTCTACTGAAAGCCGAATCCCGCTACTATTCAAGGTTGCTGCCACTTCCTTTGAACCAAAAAGAATGACATTTGCACATGCCTTGTTACAATTTTAAAACATTGTGCCGGTTGGTTGGGTCATGACAAATACGGTCATTTTTCTTTATAATATGTGACATATACTATTCGAATTCGATTCGAAATTATTCGACCAAAATCACTATTCGCTTCGAATTCGCTTCGAACCTAAAATTTACTATTCGCACAAGCCTAGTTAACTCAGGCTCCTTGGCTTTATGCCTTTAGGCTTAACAATTGTGAGGCTTAACACAGTGCCTTTTAGGCTTAACAATATTAAGAATTTGCCATGACTGCTTTCATAAGTAGTAGTAAAAGCAGTAACTACTCACAAGTCATGGCACGCACGCATGATCTCATGCATGTCAGATCTCCCAATGATCTCATGTACATACAGAAAAAACCATTGCGGTTTTGTTCTTGCAGCTAATGGCTCGAATGTTTGAAGCCATGGCTGGTTTCTTTGCCCATTCATCTGACATCCATTTGTTCCTGAACGTTGTGAATGGAGCCCTCGTTCTACACCCTGAAGATGCCACTATTCTTCGTCTCTGCATGGCTACTTACATCAACGCTGCGCACCAGTTCAGGAACATCTTTGCCTCTAATGGGTAAAACCGTTCACTCAATTCCACTCCTTTCCAGTCATCCAACTCTCATGACCGGCCCATCCTGGGATTAATGCAGTGAGAGGGTCGCTTGAACCACTGAGAAAGCTTAATGGGAAAGGGAATTGGAATGGAATTGTTACACTATTTCAACCCTGTTGTCAAAATGCATGGAGGATGAACCGTGTAATTTGCATTGTTTCTTTCTTTCAATGCTTTCCAGCGATGTGTATATAATGGGAGGTTCAGAAAATGTCCCATAGTAACCTGTGGTCACGTGTGCAATAGTAGTTTAATTTCTCTTTAACAGCTGCATACGTGTCATTACCATTGTATAACAGTTTCACGTCACTGAATAATCGTAGCATTGATGCCTTTCAGGTACCTCCTGATCATGCCAACAATCCTGCAAATCTATTCCAACCACCAGACAAACGGCTTACTCTGCAGAACTGTAGAGTTTATCTGCAAACAGTTTTACATCATGCACAGAAAGCCGTTTATACTTCAGGTGTGTTGCTTATTTTGATAAGTCGCACTCGACGTTCTTTTGCCGGTGCCACGTGTCGGGAAAGAATGTTTTTATGTGTGCAAGAATTTCAAGTTCAGTGTTTTCTCCTCGATGTGTCTTCGCATTTACAGATGTTTGGGAGCGTGGCTCCCCTCCTCGACCTTGATGTCAACAGCAACTACGGAGATGCAAACAAGGCAAGTAAATATAAAGAACATGGCTACCTAACCCAAGATAAGAAATTTCACAAGAAATCGTGCATAGTTTTATACAGCAAAAGCTTTATATGGCTATGGCTCCGCATATTTTTCATGCTTGTCATCAAAAACCTCTGCGTTTTGACCACGTGTGTGGCTAGTTTCCTCCAGCTCCCTGAGGTGGTGGTAGTCGCCCATGTTGGAACACTGTAAAATAAATGAAACTAGCAGCTATTAGCACAATACATTAGCACAATAAAAACTAGCACAAACTAGCATGAACTATTAGCACAATACATTCTTTGTGCAGTTGCTGTGGTACAACTGCGTATAGTTAGGACTCTTGAAGAGCAGTGTGTGCGTATGAGGAAAGACGAAGAGAACAGCAATGAGAATGACAACAGTGCCCACCATGGGCAAACACCCATGATATACCTAATAGTGCATGATACACCAAGCACGTGTGGCAAGCCAGACAAGACAATGCATGTCATGTCTATAAACAATTTGACTTGACTATGCGGACTTCGCATCCACCGCAAGTGTACCGCACCATAAATGCATTGCACAGAGTAAATGTGTGTGCCTACCTTTTGTCACGATGACCACTGGTCAAGACACTAAATGAGTTTGCACCTTTGTTCAAAATTCTGTGTTGCCTCTGTTTCATGTGAACAGCTTCTCTGGTTATCCACCTTCAAAGAGTGGAATGGCTCACAATTTTTTGCATATCTTTTTCAGGCATGAATTTTGATAGACGTTTGATGAGTGCAAAAAATTTTCAATAATTTTTACAAAGTGTGGGACACTTAGTCGCAAGAAAGTTAAGCTGTTAGGATATTGCTTTATGTATATCTAGTGAGCCATGTTAATAACGGAGTGATTGAATTCCTATTTATTGTGTGGTTGATCATAATGCATTGTTCCATGAAAAGAATTTAATTACTGATCACGGTTTGAGATAAGATCAGCTATGTATTGCAATGCTTTTCATTGGAAGAGGCTATTTATATTTGGCTTGAGTGTATTTGGAGTACAAGTGTGGCCGTGTTAGTGGTAACATTACAGCAGTGCAAAAAAGCTTGCTATTCGAATTTTATCTGTGGCAGCTCAGATTCATGGTCCATCTGTGAAAAACCGTGTAAAAATGCTCTGTAAAATGCAAATTACAATGATGCCTCTGCTCTGCACTACATCCTACAGATGCAGCCCAAAGCCTTCTTCCAGCTGCTGCAGTCTCTTGCGCAGTATATTGTCGACCCACTGGACATTCTGGAACTTGTAGATGCCGAGAAGCCACTGAGGGCACTTGACTTTTGCTACCAGATGGACCCTGACACCTTGACCATACTGGATGCCATCTCGCTTAGTGTCACAGTCGTGTCATATGCTTCCGACTCACACAGGGGCCACCAGATGCTGGTCAGTGCCCTCTTACGACTCATTTAAACTGTGCTTGGTAGAGCTTTATGAAAAGAGTGTGCATTTGTCTCATGTTAACCCTTTCATTGCCGAGTTTTTCCGGCACTGCGCAGCACTCCGTGCCGGGATTTTATTTTTTTTTAAATTAATTTTATGGAGACATTTGTGCTAGCAATGCAGTAGGACACTCTGCAGGACATGTAAACATTTTTATTGAGCATTATCTTGTCAAATAAAAGAAATGCACTCATTACAAGCAAGTTACAAGTTATTAACTAATTAATAGAATAATTAGCCACCAATTATGAGTGCAGAGCCACAATTACCCACTTTCGTCGCAATCCGAATTCACCAAAAGGTCCTCAACTTCGTTTGTCAAACTGCACGCGCACGTGGCACGCTGACTTGCCATGGCTACACTGCTGAGACGCTGCCAAGGACACGCGAACCGACGCAGTTGTAGACACGCATCCCATCTGTTGTCAGAAATTTTACTACAAGTTATATTTGTGTATATGTCCTCCCCACAGATGACGGTACACACCCGCATTATTTTCTTGTACAAGAGTAGTCTCGCGTGTGCCAGGGAGTGATTTAGCGAGGCTAAACGAGTATACTCTAGATTGGCAGTGAAAGGGTTAATTGGCAAAATCGTCATCACTCAATCAGATAAATTAATTTGAGAAAAACATCAGTGTATCTTCTTGTGCCTCTCGGGAAAGAAAATCTTGCATTCAATGGTCTGGCATTCTTGCGCACAAGCTAGAAGATGGAGACGGGAGGCTATACAATGCAACTGCAATGTATTGAAAACTTGTAGGCAACAGGGGCGTAGCCAGAGGGGGGCGGTTGGGGGGTCCACCCCCCACCCCAAAAATTTTCGATTTTGCATGTGCATATATACACGCCCACATACAAACACACACGAACATATATAAAGTATGGTTGAATCCCCCTTCCCACCCACTGAAAAAGTTTTTGGCTATGCCCTTGGTAGGCAATGCTACTACAAGTGTCTAGTAAGGGAACTATGACTGAGGGGTGACTAGCTTTAGTTTTGCACTGCAGCATGTAGTATATAACATTTTAGGCTAACTAGCTTTCTTAAGTTGTCGACCGAAGGCAGAGTGGAAGAAGCACATCAGCAGTAAAGCGAGCAGAAAGAAGTTAGTTGGTTTGGGCTGTCACATTATTTTATATGTGTGGAATATAGTTTGTGCTTTCATTTTCCTCCACATAATTTTTTCTTCTTCCTTCTGTATGTGTTTATGACTGTTGTAGGTTATTGTCAAGGTGTTGTTTGTGCTGCGAACCAAACATTGTAGCTCTGTACTTATCACTGTCACCTTTTTTCCTTTGTATCTTGCAGACTATCTTGGAGGCGGTGCTGCCTTTCTACTTGCAGCACCTGCAGTCCTTGACGACCAAGAAGGAAACTCCCGGAGGGCCACGAGCTGAGCTGCAGATGATCCACAATGTTTCTGTTTGCATGAAGACCCTGATCAGCAA
The DNA here is from genome assembly GCF_013339695.2 of Rhipicephalus sanguineus. Taxonomy (NCBI): domain Eukaryota; kingdom Metazoa; phylum Arthropoda; class Arachnida; order Ixodida; family Ixodidae; genus Rhipicephalus; species Rhipicephalus sanguineus. The sequence continues at coordinate 125,984,896 of NC_051178.1, forward strand.
TTGTGAGGCTCTGACCAGGTTCGTGGGACATGTTTCAGTGATGAGATGTTGGTGATAGTGAGCTCAAGATTTGGAGGAAGAGTTGGTAAGCAGCAAGGATGGCAAAATGAATTCAGCTGACTGCAGACTCTGATGTAAATCGGTGGTTATAAAACGTAGACCAAAGCAGCAGTTGAAAAAAATGCACACTGTCTTGGGGAAAGGTCTGTTCGACTGAGTATTTTAAGTACCAATTGGTAGGATGTGTCGGAGAAAGTAGATCGATCAAACAGTGGCTAGGTAGTGTGGAATGCTGCGGACCACTAATGCATGGAGGTTTAAGTTGAAGCTTTAGTCAAGTTGGAGTCCTTTTAAAGTGAAAAGTATGCAGAAAATGTGCTCTGTGAGAAATTTTACCCACGAAAAGTGTAGCATTACATTGACACTTCAAAACATACAGCTGACGTGCCTATTCCTAGAGACAAAACGTGCTGTATAGCTTACCTGCAAAATGATGGATGTTGGCTGTATGACATTATTAACTTGTACAACTTGATGTGCTTTACGGAAGATTGATTAAACTTGAATGATCATTTATCATCTTCATTCACTGGATGATAAGTTTGACTCACCTTAAAGGCTTGCTGGCAAGTCTGACGTCAGTGTTCAGGCCGCATAAGCGAGCACTAATCTTGCAGAAGTGCACACCATTGACATTGATAGTTTCTGTATCCATCATCATCTTTCTCCTCTTTTAAGAGACCTGAGTACAGTTTTGAATCTGAGATTACAGGAACAGTAAAGGCAAACACTGAATTGATCAGCAGTGTTAGATTGCTCTTCTGGAAACATTATGTCAAGAGCTGGCTCAGTTGCAGAGAAAGACACACCATTTTCCACAATTCAGGTAACCCACTACAGATGGAGCTACTCAAGTAGGTATATCGAACTACGTTGCAGGTCTCAGAGGCCTTGCTTTGTGAGGCACAATTTTGTTGAGAAGTCTACATATAGATGGTGCTATATGGTGATGATAACATTACGCTGACAGTAAACATTGGTCTGAAAAATGTTTCTATTTATGGTAGTAGCAGTACGTGCTTCATGATGTGTAGATAGCTTCTTTGATGTAATGTTGTTTTTGCTATTGGCTTGCTGTGCAGAAATTACACAGGACCTCAAAAAGCGATTGACCTGAGGGGTTCTAGCATCAAGAATGCCTCACGAGGTGCTTGTTCGCCTCCTTTCGAAGTTGAGGAAGACCTGCCATCAAGGTAAGCAATGCCAGAAACTCGCTCGTGTTGCCTACAAAAAACAAATCTCATACCTATTAGTGCTCAAATGTGTCAGGTTTGTACTAAAACTTTTAAACAAACTTCTTTAGTCAGTGGTTTGTGTAAATATAGGCTAGTTAAGACGAACAGTCAAATTTGCATGACAATCAGACACTTTGCTTAGTTTGGGCTCTTCAGTGCTGACTGAAGAAAAAAGAAAGCGAAATGAAAGTTTTATGTCGGGACTCTCTAAGGTAGTACTTTTTCCAACATAAAAATGTAGACTCACATAACATTAGTGTCTAGTTATCGTTACACAAGTGTTTGTTGTGTGGCAGGTTTGTGAACGAGACACTGTACGGGTCAAGGAAGCCAGCTGGAATCCACTATGAACGGGACGATGAGGACAGTGATCTTCTGCGACTTGAGTTCCGGCAACCACGGGACACACTGCTATCAGTGGTGGCAGAGTTCCTCACCAAGTGCTCAGCCCGCCTGGCCGACCTGAGCAAAAAGATCCCCGACTTACCCAGCAAGGCTACCGAGCTCCTGGACGTCAAGTGCCACTTGGTACGTCGGACCTGCTTGAGCTCTGTGTGAATCTCATTTGACAAAGCCAAGTGGGTAGGTGACTATTTGGCATTTGGAGTGTATGCAAGGACATTAAATTTAAGACTTCTTGAATTACTACAGTTCCAGCATAACCAAAGGGTTGATAAAGAGCTCATCAGGCAAGGGTCGGAAATTGTCATAATTATTCGCACTTAGGCGAACGCCCATATTTTGCCAGTCACATGCATAGCCGAACCCAGAGCCTTGTGCTTTACTGTGTACAGGGAGCCCGAAGTGACCTCAAAACATCAGAAACGTTTCATGTTTCCTTTCTACTTTGGTGAGCACCCTTTCTTGATTATGACAACTACTGTTTAAGGTGTCTTCATTATCCAAATTTGTGTGGACAAAATACTGCCCACATTGCTGCTCCAGGAAGGGTTGCAAATTGCGTTTATTAATGAGCCAATGTCACATATGCATAACCTTAATGTGGGAATGGTAGCATTCTTTAAAAAAGTGTGCTTGTGAACTGGGGAATAAGCTGTCACAGTATGCCCATGTACATTAGGAAGGTTGCTTCACAACCTTAAATTCTAATAAGGCATAAAACGAAGAATTCAATGAAAAAAAAAGGTTAAGCAGGATCAGATGTGCTGTTGTTGTCTATAGCTGGAGAATGCAGCTGCACATCTAGGATGACTTTAGATATGTTCCTCACTTTCATGGACATGTATTTTGCTTCTCAACTTATTTTCTGGAATACAACCCACATGCACCAAACTGCACCCAGGAATTGAAAAAAGAAACTGTGTAAAACATGCAAAAAATTGCATGCTACAGTGTACAGGTCTTCATAAAAGAAACCCAGTGAAAGCAGTGCAATGCAGAGCTCCAGAAACATTCTTGTTTGTTTTGTCATGACAACATTTACTGCTGCTCTTTGCTGAAAGTGTGTCATGGTTTCATTGCAGTATGTTGGGCACTTTAATGGAAGTCTTTACAGTCCTTGTGACTTTTTCCTCGGAACATGCATTTGAAGAGCATTCATGTGTAATTACACTCCTACTTCCTGCTAAAATTTTGATGAAATGCTTCTTGTGTTGCCAGAAAACTGAAAGTTGGACCCGTGTCTTTTGTCTGTGTCTTTCGTGTGAACTACAATATTAGCAAGAATAGCTTCTCATGTTGATCTGAGAATTGGAGGGTACTTATCGATACGATGAATAAAGGTGCCTTCCTTTTGCAGCGTCTGGCGGAAGTGGCCCACAGTCTTCTCAAGATGGCTCCATACGACCCCCAAACTATGGCATGCCGAGGCTTACGGCGCTACCTCAATGAGGTGCTGCCACAGTCGGAGTGGGCGCAAGAGGCTATGAGGCCTGCCCTTATCATGGTCATACGACGCCTTGACAAGACCTTTACCAAGATTGCCAAGAAGCCTGCCATACGGGCAAGTCCCAGGCTTCCCAATTCTACTACCTTATAATTGGTTGTTGCCATTTTCATTAACCAAACAAGGGCTGCATTACTGTTTTTATGTCTCATGACACCACTTGTCCCATTGCATGTGACTGATGTCATGCATTATGATGGTCACTTTCACTTTAGAACTTGTGAACAGTTAGTCTCAAACTGTTGCAGTGGCATTTACATGTGCTAGCTCATGGCATTTTTTTACTGAATGAATATGCGGTGGCAACCAACAAAGCAAGCAAAGAAGACGCGGCAGTCCTCCTCTCCATAACCGGTTCTCCCCTCGCCTACTCAACTCCCTCACCACGCGGGGAAGGGAAAGGCGAGGAGAGCGAAGAGACAAGAATAAAGCAGTTGAGAGTTGGGATTCATGCCGTTCGGTCGTCTTTCTCTACCACGCGTACATGCGTCTCAACAGTGGTGACCCGGACGAGGCTTATCGCTGTTCCAACATGTCGACGCCATGCAGACCACAACTGACGCACCAGCCATTTCCGCCGTTGACATCAAGCTCCCGCTATTTTGGACAGCGGACCTGCAGCTATGGTTCCTGAAGGTGGAGTCCCAATTCGCCGCTCATCGCATTACTGTCGACCGAACAAAGTGTCACCACGTGATTGCTAGCCTCCCACCGGCAACAGAGAGTGAAATATACGATCTACTGGTCGCTCCACCTGCAGAGAACGGTTACACAACGCTCAAGTACCTGCTCATCAGCCCTCTCACGCTGTCAGAGCCTCAGCAACTGCAACAGCTACTGCACACCACGGAACTCGGCGACTGGACCCCACCTTAAAGAGGACATTGGCTGCAGCGCCGCTGAGTTGGTCTACAGCACGACACTCAGGCTACCGAGAGAGTTCTTTACGCACGGCTTAGAGGAGGCATCCATAGCTTGCAGTGACTACGCACTTCGCCTATGCAACATCATGAGCAAGCTGCGCGCGGTACCTCCACGGCCTCCAGGGTTGCATGTCGTGTAGGCTTGTGCGAATATTCGAGCACTTCGAATATTCGAACGAATAATGCAGTATTCGAATTCGCTTCGATTCGAATTTAAATTATTGAAAATTTCGAAGTATTCGAAAGGAACGAATAGGTGTATATTAATCCGCTTGTAACCCCCCTGTAAAGGTGGTTTCACTGCAGTGGAGGGGTGCTATACCGTGAATACACCTTTCCAGAAAAAATCCGCACTGTTCGTTTGTGACTCCCTGTAAAGGTGGTTTCACTGCAGTGGAGGGGTGCTATACCGTGAATACACCTTTCCAGGGAAAATCCGCACTACCGCGAAGCTCCACTTCAAGGTTAAATGAACATATTACCCTCACATGAATTCATCATTTTTTAAGTTTAAAAACTTGTTGTACCAGCTTATATGCTCCAAGTGTAGTAAATTTTAAAACGTAACATACTTTACAGGTTATCACTTGCAATCTACCGAAAGCCAAATCCTGCTGCTATTCTAATTTGCTTCCACTTTTTGAACCAAAAAGAATGACATTTGCACATGCCTTGTTACAATTAAAAAAAAACGTTGTGCAGGTTGGTTTGTCATGACAAATATACTCGTTTTTCTTTATAATGTGTGATATATACTATTCGAATTCGATTCGAAATTATTCGACCAATATCACTATTCGCTTCGAACCTAAAATTTACTATTCGCACAAGCCTAATGTCGTGCACATTGATCCGCAGCTCACATCGTGCCCATATGTGTTCGTATGACACGACGTGGTTTGACGACCTCTTCAGCCACCCTATGATGGGCCGTTTAAAGTCCTCTGCTGCGGGAACAAACATTTCACCATCAGTAGATGTGGTCGTGAGGAGGTTGTGTCGCTGGACCACATCAAACCAGCACACATGGACAGCGAAGATGCAGTGGTATCTCCGCCAAGGGAATCCTTGCCCTTGGCGCCAGGACCCCCAGCTTCAATGCCAGCCCAAGCTAACGAGGTCCCCACTCAACTGTCTCCACCAAGGGAATCTTTGCCAGGACCCCCAGCTTCAACGCCAGCCCAAGCTAACGAGGTGCCCACTCAGCTGATGCACAGCGGTCGGCTATCAAGAGCGCCCACTTGCCTAGACTTTTAACTCCGTTCGGCAACTCACTAAGGGGGGAATGCTGTGGTGGCAACCGAAAAAGCAAGCAAAAAAGAAGACGTGGCAGTCCTCCTCTCCATAACCGGTTCTGCCCTTGCCTACTCAACTCCCTCACCACGCGGGGAACGGAAAGGTGAGGAGAGCGAAGAGACAAGAATAAAGTAGTTGAGAGTTGGGATTCATGCCGTTCGCTTGTCTTTCTCCACTGTGTGTACACGTGTCCCAACAAATACTTCTTTACTGCAACATTGTAGAGATATGTGTCTACCATTACCTACCTCTCCTGAAATGCTGCCAACCACTTCCGATGTGTCTCTGCCTTTTTGAAGGCTGTCATAAGATTCTTTTTTTATCAATAACGAAACTTGCTTATGCTTGCTATTATTGTGAACACCAATTTTGCTTAAACATACATGCCCCCACTGACTGGATTTGCACATTTCATTTCAGAGGCTTGTTGACTGGGATGCAGCCCGAAATCTATTAAAAGGTGTCTACATGACACTTTACAAGCATCCATACATTGCTCACCTGCCCCATCTAAAGGTAATTCTTTGTGCGAAGCCTTATAGAAAATGTTATGACCTGTCACATACTGAACATAGTGAATGTGATTCTGGAATGTGTGGAATGGATTAAGCACAATCTTGTCACATGATTTCTGCAGTCCTAATACTCATTCTTTGATTGTTTAGTTGTATGGTTAAAAAAAGGTAACTATGGCACATTACCTAGCATGTGCAGGAAGCACACATGTAGCAGGGTTATTTGAGTAAGTGGACATATGTAAAAGGTTTATTTCAATAAGCGGTAGTTTTAGTTTGCAAGCAAGTTGTTGTAATTTCAGTCACTTGAAAGATGTGTCATGTTTTGGTGACTGATGTACTAGCTAATTTAAACAATTTTTGAAATGCCGCATTTCCATCCACTGATTGCAGGTGAAATAATGCTACATGAAGAATATTTGTGGTTTTCTGAGAAAATATGTAAATTCTGAAAAAAAGAAGAAAACAGAAAAAAAAGCAAAGATAGCTTTTTTTCTATACCAGCAAAACAGTGAAGTGAGCATTCTAGCATGCAGACATGTGTTTAATCAGTGTTCCTTGCTTTTTAGTAATATTATGTTAATTATTATCTTAATTACTATTACTTTAACTCATTGAAAGGCTGACTTAATTAGGCAGACTTTTTCTTTTGTGAATGACCTCTGCCATGTGAATATCCACAAGACTGGTCAACTTGTTATGACCTGTATTTTTTATCTTATGAAAGCTGCTTGTATTGCATGCACGAGCATTTGCTTGTGCTTGTCTAACAATGTGTTAGGATTGTCTGATGTCCTAGAGTACAACTGAGAGCTTGTTATGTGAAAGCTGACCCCAAGTGAAACAAAGTGACTTTGTATACTCACCCTACCTCATTGTACATGTCTTGACTGGGAGAGTAACATTTCAGACTCTGCGGGAGACCATAAAATAGTTTGTAAAGCAGAACTGACGCTTGCACTTTGTGCACTTAAATGGTTGCAGTTATGAAAGTTTCTGAGTTGCAAATGCTCACTCACATTTGATGCTGTGTAGCAGTGTGGTTTCCAAAGAGAAAATGGTGCATGATACTATGTTGCTGCCAGGCAACTGCTCACATCTGCATCCACCTTTCTCTCTTGCATCTCATCTCAATATCATGGAGCTTGTAATTGTTAAGCAGTGCAATCGCAGCAACTGAAAAGAAGGGACAAATCATTATGGAACAGTGTAGGTCTAATGCAGTTTTTTATTTTGCTTTTCAGTCACTGGTCGCCATTTGCCAGAGCATTATTGTGGGTGATCAGAATGCCTCTCTGGTGGCCGAGAGCAGTGGCAACGTTTCAGTGTCGGCGGCAGCTTTGGCCCAGTCTCCACCACCAGGCTTCTGCTCTGTGGCTGTGCGACTTGTGACCATGCAAATGGTCGCACTTGGGGTGCGTCCTTTGGCCCCTTACGCTTATGTCGCAAGTTTTTCCATAGTAGCACCTCCTTAGCGTGCTTTGACAAAGCAAAGTGTTCATCACCTAATGTTTCTAACAGTGATGCATTTGAGTCTATTGCAACACTTGAGTCAGTGAGTGAATGACTAACGATCGTTATGTGCACGTGTGTGTGTGTGTGTGTGTTTGTAGAGAGAGAGAGAGAGTTGAGTACTTGATGTGCTTCATGGTATGGACGGGAATGCTGAGTATTGGTGTTGTCACTTTTAAACCACTGCAAGGTGAAGGATTATGAGGTTTTTATTGGGAAAAAATTATTCTCTCCAGTTTCATTGCACGGAATTTCCGATTCCTATATAGTCATGGAGTTACCGTTCGCTGAGAATCTGTCATTGAGATAGAAGGTCATTGAGAATCGAAAAATGAAACATGTAATGTGACACAAGATCTAGGACAAGATCTGACGCAAGATCTAGGAATTATTCATGTCATTGTAATTATTCGATGTGAATAATTACAACATCCGACATACAAGCACCTGTGCTTACTGCGCACGTGTTTCCTGTATCGATGTTTTTTTTTTCGCACTACAGTTTCTGTGCATTGTTTTATGCGTCTTGCATCTCAGTTCTTCTTATTTATTTCTTGTGCAATTCACGCAACATAATTAAATGTTCCATCATGCTACTAAAATATAAATTAACTTAAGTTTGAGCCACAGGAATTACAGGAAGTGTAAGTGCTGTGTACACATTACATTGTAGTGACTGCAGAACGATACTGGTGTAGCTAGGTAATATTTGGTCTGACATCATCCCAACTTGCTAAGAAAATTGTTTTGAAGATTACTTGTGGAAGCCTAGTGTCACTTCTAATTGTATAATTCGTGATGCAGGACTCGCTCTCTTTGGAGAGCATCTGTGGAGGCTCATCTGTTCTGACAAGCACTGACAAGACGGAAATCTTTTTGATGAACTTTATTCTTCCTCTTTGCATCAGAGTGAGCAGTGGAGTGAAAGGTAAATTCTTCCTCTTCTTTTTTTTGCTTGTGGAGCTAATTTAGAATACTATACGCACTCCGTTTTATAATAGTGTGAAATAAAGTACAACGGAGCACTGTGTTAAATGCAGTGCTTTATTGCACTGCGTCGCAGTGCGCGGAAGCCATGAAACATGTTTAGATGTTCATTCAGGTGGTTGAGAATGATTAGGACTGAGAAGGACTCATTGTGACGTAAGATAGTCAAGGTACACATTCACTCACAGTATCACACTCCTGATGTCTTGATTATACTTCGATGTTCACTATGTTAATGCTGGCTTCTGAAAAAAAATGAATGACCCCTGTACTTAGTTCGAACAATAGGTATGCCATTAGATCGCATGTGCATGCTTTCAGTGAAATTACATGCCAAAAGTTTTACTGCTTTTAGCTCCTTAAAATATTAGAAATGTATGCTGACAAGGTTATGCTTGCACTGCGATAAAGCAACATTGGCTTTTCATTAAGCATACTGGAGCACTGCATCTTTGGCACCCTACAGTGCTTACAAAATTAAGTAGATTTTGAAGAAGATTATACACTTGATTGCATGAAACTGCAAATAATTGTACAGGATTGGGCAACGGAACAAATATTAAGTGTGCGAGATTGTGTAAGCAGGGACATAACCATAGATTTGGTGGCTTTCACATTCAGTTTAGCAAGATTTTGACCACAGCACATGGCACATACTTTTTCAGATGTGCCCAAGATGCGTCAGATGGATATCTCCTTTGGTTTGACTGTGGTGTTGAATGCCTTGTCTCCTGCTGGAGCCCACAAGCACCATCCATCCAGTGCTGTGGGAAAGCCACCATCAGAGGCCCAACAGAACACTGCTTCGACCCGTGAGAAGTCGTCCAGTGCTGTCAGAAGCTCACTGTACCAAATTGGATTCCTTGGTGAGCACGCATGCACGGCCATTTCCAATGGCGCCAGATTAATGTCAGCACGATTAAATGTTGTCGCTTGGAGCGTGAAATGGTGCATTGCATAACATTAGCTTTTGGATTTAGTTTTGGATATGAACTCCCGTGCATGGCTATCAAAGCTTTAACTAAACTTCATTGGAGAATACTTGCTTTATGTTCTGCAGCCTGCTTATGTTTTGAGCTTTGTGCCTTCCCTGTTAGAATGAAGCTAACCAACCATGCCGTGTCACAATATAAACAATTCCGTCACACATTACTGGAGGAAAATGAGCAATGGTATCTTGATTGTTATTATGATGCCGAAGCAAACATTCTTGTAATCACTGTTCCGTGTGGTTGTCTTTCAGAATTATTTAATCACACGAATTTTGAAGCTTGCCATAGGCCTCAAGCATTACACCCCAAATAAATGGCTGGCTGAAGTTACTGATTCTAGCATTGCCTAAGGGGCAACAATTGAAGTAATGTTTGCCTGTCACGCCTCCAGTGCTAGATGGCTGTTAAAAAAAAAAAAAAAACAAGAACCAGTTAGAAGCTCTCGTCCTTGTGTATCGTTCTCTTTCACTGTTTGTTTAGTGCAAACCTTCAGGCTGTCTCTTTCTTTGTCTTGTTTTTCATCTGATGTAGCTTTTTTTTTTTTAAATTGCAGGGCTGAAAATTCTGATCGTGTGTTATGAGAGACAACTTGTAGGCGACTGGCACCGAATTGCACGATGCATTCGTGAGCTTGGAAACAGGCTACAAGGTGAGTTGTCACACTATATGAAGGCCTAAACAGAAGACTTTTGACTAGGGGTGTGCGAATATTCGAAATGTCGAATATTTTTCGAATAGTGTTTGCTATTCGATTCGATTCGCACTGGAATTTTACTATTCGAACTATTCGAACTTCCCAAAGACAAGTACAGTCAACATCCGATTGAAAGTGACCCCTACAGATTTTTAATATGCTTCACCTCACCACACCCACGTATTGCGGCAAAGCTGCCTTTCAAGCTCCGTTACGGTCGAACTTAGCCAAGACAGTCAACATCTAATTGGAAGTGGTCCCTAGATTTTCAATATGCTTCACCTCATCACACCCTGGTATTGCGGCAAAGCTGCCTTTCAAGCTCTGCTACGGTCGCAAATTTACTAACCCAAGAAAACGCTGGTTCAACATGATGGAAGATGTGGCAGAGGTGGGGGCTCAATTAATGCTGTTTTGGACCTGAAATTTGGGCAGGGAGCCCGAAAAATCGGATGCCGAAGCTTTTTAGCATCCAAAATTTCAGATGTTCTTATATATCGACGTCTACGAGGCAGATTTGGAACTCCGGACTTGAAGGGAGCACACCCTTGTCCGCCACATCAGTTGGGCTTCCACAGAAGTTGAAAGAGGAGGAGAGGCTGAGAAAATGGCATCTTTGCCTATCACGTGTAATGTGCTGTCAGCAATGCTTTGGTTGTACCGAATCATGTACATAAATACCATTAGGCCTCTACATTGCCTCATTCTTGATAAGACAACTATGAAACACCACCCCGTGCCAGTGCTTCATCAACCTAGCAAAAAGAAACACTTTCATGTTGCTATCTCATAAGAACATACTTAGGGATTCTCTGCAAATTTTTTCTGTAATTTCACTTCGAAGTATTCGAAGAATGTTTGAGAAATATTCGAAAATTATTCGAAAATTATTCGATTCGATTCGCACTCAATCTTTATTATTCGAATTCGCTTCGCATCCAAAATTTTGCTATTCTCACAGCTCTACTTTTGACTTAACACTATCCTGTTTGCCTGCTGTGTGCTGCTGACGCTGTCACAGTTCCCATGCATTACTGTAGTACTTCACTGAAACTATCTGTATGTACACATGGATACTGGTCTCCGCATAGTAATGTTTATGCCTGCAAACCAGTTGTTGTGCTATATACTGGCTCATGAATGGTGGACGCAACCTGCATTAATTGTACTGTGACTGTAAAGCACCTTGAAAAATACCACCTGTGGAAGTGAAAGCAACTCCATATTGGCGCAGTGAGGACGCTGCTTCTTCAGGTGCTTTTCTTCTCGCACTCATTTGTAAACATTTCTACATGCATTGAATGTCATTATAATGTTGAAGCAGTACGACCTATATATATTTTTTTCAGCTTTGTTTGGTTTTTATGACTACATGTAACCACAAATTATGTGGTTTCTGGTTTAACTACACTCTGTTCTTACTATTGGATTATTCTTTAAAAGTCGTAGACACGTTTTAAACGCATTCCTTTCTCACACCATCTCATTTCAGGTGGACTTGCTCTTTGGAGCTTTCTTGACTTTGTGGTCACTCACCGAACACCACTATATGTGCTGCTATTTCCACTGATTAAATACAAGGCAAGTCCTGAAATCAAGAGTGTGATGTAATCCCATCTAGTCAGGGGAGACATTGTAATAAATTGGAATTGAATGCAGACCACGAATAAAAACAAAATAAAAAAGATGTTTCGGTTCCCACATGGGAACCTTGTTCACAACCAGATCGTGAACAAGGTTCTCATGCGGGAACCTAAACGTCTTTTTTGTTTTGTTTTTATTCGTGGTTGGCATTCAATTTCAGCTTCTTACGAGGCAAGTCCTGCATACTTTTGCATGAGCCTACTGCAGCATATTACCTTATGCACGCTTATTCGTAAGGCATGTCACCATGCCCTGAACACCAAAGGGCCAGTGATTATTCATTCCTAAAGTCGTACGCCTGTGTAAGTGCCATGTTAGGCCACATTATTTTGACACAGGGAACACACATGCCTTGCTGTGCTACTTTTGTGTCGCTGTGGCATAATTCACAAGTGTAATGTCGTGCATTTGAGCACTTTTTCACTCATCAATGTATTACTGTGGAGTCATATTGTGACACATATTTAAATAAATTATGATGAAATGTTCAAATAGGCCGAGTCTACATGTGAACTCTACATTGGTGTGCCGAATTTTATTTTTATGTTTGTAGATTTTGCAAACCATTTGTGACAACGAGCAGGAATACTACTACCAGCAGCTCATCAGGGATAAGATCAAAGGAATAAACCTGCCCACCCCTAAAAGCTTTGGCTGCATGTTTGTCGACCTTGTTAATGAACTGAAGACGCTGAAGGAGGACCTTGTTGCCTGGAAACTTGGTAATTATTGCCTCATTTTGACTTTCAGTTACAGTTTTGAGCAGTAACCATTGTCCATTGTGTGTTAAATGAGACTTATGGTGAAAGTTTTTCGGCCACTAGCTGTCACAGTATAAGCCATAATTAGGTATCTCTGTTTGAGAAAACACGACAGGTAAAGAACTACTAGGCATAAATTTGCAAAATGGCAGAGCTTAGACCTTGGGGCTCATTAATATCTCACTCGCTAGTACCAGTTTTCAGTCCCCATCTAGCACGTGTGATATCGATATTGCAACTTTGATAAACCATAGGCGTTCGTACTTAGTCTACAAGAAGAAGTTGTCACCATATTTATTGGCAGATGCCTAAATCAAGAGATTGACCTTATGAAAATAAAAAAATAACTAGCCTGTCTTTTTCTTCCTAATTTTTCTTTTTGGCATATTTTTACGGAGCAACAAAATTCAGAAGGTGATAATCATGACGACGAAGACAACATTTTGCTTGTGCGAGCTGCATGCCATATATTTTGCCTATGCCCTTTGTATCTAATGCAAAGAGTGGAAATAGTTACAGGGTTATGCTACATTCAGATGGATTGCAATTTATCCTTATGGAGTACTTGGTATTACATATGCGGTGTTTTCAGCATAGTTCAGACAAATGCCACTTACTATTGGTGATGATGTTGCCAACCATGCTCCTGGCAGGAGGAGAACTGGAGCGTGGAAAGCCATCTGCAGAAGGCCATGGTGGCGAGATGTCCCAGTCAGTCAGCTTCACACGTACCATGGTCGCAGGTGGTGCTCACCGGCCCAGCTTTACTGAACTTACACCGGACCACCAGAGCATCACTCGACTTGGCAGACCACCAGGCATGGGCTCAGTTGAATCAGGTGAGCTCAGCTCAGCAAGTCTATGTATGGCTGTCACATTCTTCTTGTCTTGGTGCGCCATTCCTTGTTGGCACAATGCTTCATGTTGCCGTTCTGCAGTAAGTGATTGTTTTCTAACTGGACGTTTGTGTATGCAGCATTGTCAAGTAGAGAAAGTAATAATGTTGTCGTCATAGGCATGTGCAGAGTTCTAGGAGGAGCCAAGTTTCAGCGCAGCCCCCCCTCCCCCCACCATGGCACTAGTCTGAAAGAAAACAAGCTTTGCAATGGATGCAAAAATGAAAAAGAAGCGATGTCATGCCGCTCACAATGGCCTGCCTTTGGTCCCTGGCTTTTCTGGGGTAAAGGTGGGAGTTGAACCATTCACGGCATGCAACATGAGGGGTCCTCGGCTGCCATTATTGTCAAAAACCTGCATTGCCATAACCTTGCACATTAAATAATGACGGGTTAGGTCTAAGTAAGCTAAGATATAGGGCTGATCTGGCACCCCCCTTGGATGACTAGGGGAGGGGGGGCATCTTGCCCCCCTTGTGCACATGGCCATGGTCGTCACACTGTTGCAATACTCATTCTGGAATCTTTTCTGTCCTGTGAATGCCGCTTGAAGTGACCTGACTGGTCCGATTTACTGGTGTGGTTCATGCAGCAGAAGGCGCTGTGGGGGCGGTGCCAGCAGGAGGCCCAGCTCCAAGACCTCTGCCTATCATGCGCTCCGAGTCGCAGAGAGAACCTCATCGGGAGAGCCAGCAGCAGCGCGACTCACACCGGGGTCTCAGCATACGACTTCAATCGCGCGAAGGTAGCAGCCGAAGGGTAATGCAACGCTTCCTCAGGAGGACCAGCTACCCTGAGGAGGAAGGACCTACCCAAGGTAGCCACCTTGGCCATCAAATTATCGCCTTCCTCACAAATGCCTCCTTTCCGACTGAGAAGCACTCACGCACCAAAATTATGGTCGGACATGTGCATGCCCCTTGGCATTAACATGAATGCAATCACTCGTGTATAATAGGTTAGAATTTCACAGTGAGCAGCAGCTACACATGCAGAATGTTTGTCCACCAAGAAAAACTGCAGGATATAATATCATGATTTTGATATAAACAAACAGTGCCTAATGCGACTTTGTAGATGGCAGTGGGAAATCAGTAACCACGTTGCATGCATGTCAGTATGCGGCCGCACATCCGTGCAACAGGGCTTGTGCAGGCACTCATTCTATCAATTTATTACCCACCTTTCAGTGCCAAGTGCTTCAAATATTTGAGTGCAATATGGTTCATTGATATGCGTGTGTGTCAGGGCAGTTATGTTAGCACATCGAGACTGGATAGACGTGCAGTGTTGTGGTAAACTGAGCCGTTGAAGCTAAAGTCCTCAAACAAGCATTTTTACTGCAGTAGAACTTTTTTCTGCCATATACCTAATTTTTCTTCCCTGCAATAGGCTGCACTCTAGCTGTAGATGTGTAGTGACTGAACTCTCTGTATTTTAAAAAATTGAAGGAAAGAGGGAATGACGTGTTAAATTCAGAGAATAGTTTCAAGTAAGGTGAAGTGCCTATCGTAGGTAATACTGAGGGAGGGAAGGGTAAGAAAGTGTTTGCTAGTGTTTACCGTAAACACCTGTAGATGTTTACTGCCCATATAATGGTGCCGTTGCTAGTTGTCTAGCTGTGAGCATAATAGGCTAGTAGAGCATGCCCATCATTCTTTTTCAATGACATGATTAATTTTCACTTGCCACATACAACACAGAGTGAAGTATGGATAAAATCTAGTGTGCGCAAAATATATCAATATATAAAAGACGTACGTTTTCCTGCGTGATGAGATGTTCAATTGCTCTTGCAGTATATCGACCAATGGAAGCCCTGGACATGGAGCATTCTGCCGCATCTGAGCCTCGCTTGTTCAGAAAGTCCACGCTCCTCATCAAAAAGAAAGGCAGCAAGAAGAGCACCGGCAGCAGCAGCCTAACATCTGTAGGGGTTGCCGAGAGTGGTGCAGCTACTGACGAGGAAACTCTACAGGACAGTATGCCAGAGGGCGTTGACTCCACTGGTAAGGGCAAGCCTCTGGGCGATGCTTTATGCTGTGGATAGCCCTTTAATTTACTCTTTCGCATACACGCCAGCACTCCCGAATTTTTTTAATGTTTACTTAAAATTGGGCTCATTTTACAATTTCATTAATGTTGCATGAAAATTTGCAAATTATTTTGGGGAAAAAATTTTGCTTGTCCATTTCTGAACCCTCTGTTGAAAGTCTTGTGATGGTACAAAAACGCAAGAAGGGTACTTGCTTTGGGCAAGTTTACGCAGGAAAAAATTGTGTTAGATTCATAGCACGGTTGCATTGAAAGATAACATCAACAACACCAAAGTTATTGAAGAAGGCCACTGTGATGCAAAGCAGTATTTTGCTTGTCATTATTTATGCGTCAAGTTACTCCCTGCTTGTATGTTGCGTCTAAAGGTAAATCATCGTTAATAAATTGTGTGTATTCCTGAAAACTGAAAAGACTCGTGCTCAAAACAAGCTTTAAAGAAAGTACGTACATGACCTCAGCTGTGCTGCATGTATTCACCTCCAGTGCCGTTTTAAAATGTGGCACATCTACTTTTGGGTGATAATAACTGAAGGCTTCTCCCATGCTCGCACTGATGTGTGTGGAATGTTGGTACCTGTAGTATTGGTTTAGTACCTGGCACAACGAATCAGTGGCTGTGGCTTTGTACTGCTGAACTCAAGACTGCAAAGCAAGCTTAACATTGGGCTTTGGCACCCATGTCTTGCATGGCATCCATGTTCTGATTGTGCTGGAAGCATGAATACTGATGGAATTAAATTTAGAAACCCATTGTATGGAACTGCAAAGTGTTGAAATTGCAGTTAAAATCTCGATGCAATACCATGAATATACTGAATTATCAGATGTAACAAAATGAATATAAAATGTTTATTGCTGTTATCAGCTTGTAACAAATACTATGTGCTTTACAAATACTGGATATAAAGAAGGTATATACATGCCAATCACAGCAAGGTTTCACTGTATTTGAGGACTCCTAGCGTCATTTTTATTGTCATCCCCCCTTTTTAAGGGTTCTTTAAGGTAATGTATTGAAAATGAAACGAAATGAATAGTCTTCTTGCTTGTACCCCAGGCTGGCTGCATCTTGAAAACTTTTGTGACTGTACTTTCAAGTTTAAGGTATGGCAACTTTGACGTGTCATCGTTCTATGACTATGCTTCCTCCTTTCTAGGGGAAGGTCCACCGACCCCAACTGCCTCTAGACCGCAGTCCCCTGAGACCGGGGAGCCACAGCGGCCGAGGCACAGACTTCAACGCCAGAAGGCCCAGAGCCGCAAGACATTTAGGTTTGGCAAGTCACGGCGGGGAGCTGGCTGGGCAGCGGCCGAGGTAGGAATTGCCACTGCGGACGAAGCGCCGCCCCCGACACTGGCCGAGGAGGAGCCCGAAGGCCGGCCTCGGCCCACTCGGGCGTCCTCCATACATGGATTGCCCGCCAGTGCAGTGGGTGCTCTGGCATCCTTGACCGGTGAACATAGGGCAGAGGATCGATCCACTAAGGACTAAGAGTGTACATAATGGAAAAAGAGGCTGTGGTTGGCCATGATTTTGGAATACTGTCAGTTTGAGCTTATTTTAAAGCTTTGAGACCATTACCAAGAGCACAGTGCAGTTGTCAACCATATTTGTTTCCTGCACTGACCATGCGTCAAGCATGAAAAGTGAAAAGCTAAATGGCTGGGGCTTGTAGCCTAGATGAAGAATGTAAGGCTTTATAATGGTGCAAAACCTAATACAAGCTACTCGTGCTTCTGCTACATTAGCTTTTGTAGGAAATTGATTGTTGTCTGATTACCTATTTTGGACCAGCAAAGAAAGACTCAAAGCAAATGAAATAGACTCAGCATTAATGTTTAGCCCCTGTGTTGTGCTTTCTGTTGATCAAAATTTATGTTGGCACGGAATTTTCATATCTTAAAAAATAATCTTAGTGGGATTCAGTTTCCTGTCTCTGCTTCGAACACGTATTATGACAATGTGCTAATTGTAGCTCACAGTATCTGAGATCATTGCTTCATTTACTTGAGAAGTGAGTCAAGCATAAAAATTACAGAAGCTCATTTTTTTAGTAGCAGCGTAGTGTTCAAGATTTCTCCTCTGGCAAGCTGTAAACATTGCTTTAGCCTTGCAACTAGTATGGCCTTGTTTAGACAGAAACTCAGTAAAATGGTCCCCGATGCATCATCATATTAGCATACCACTGAGTAAATTGTGAAGTCGCTTCTGTGTTATGTAAAGGGTTTGTGCGCGATAACAGTGCAGGAAATAGGAACTGTCTGAAGAGCTTTGCGAACAGAACATTTTCACTTAATGTTGAATGCCTTGCAATGATACTGCATACCAAATGCCTAGTATCCAGTCAGAAGCAGCTGCTGACACTGTGGAGTGTTTACATATCCATAAAACACTTCAGATTGAGTTTTTGCTTCACCTGCTTGAAGCTTCATAACTTTCTTTGTGCAGTGTCAACTAAGGACAAAGAACAGTCGATAAAGCCCTGTTCAATTTGTGCTTTCTACCTACGGGTACTTCTCAGATAAGAATATCATTAGTGCTGGAAAAAGAAAAGGCCGTCACTGAGCAGCAGCTGTAAATGTGCGGTGCTGTAAGTTAGCAGCATCGCAGTTTACCACACGTACAGAGACAAAGCATAAGTCTTATGCAAGGAATAGAGATGGTCAATATACTAGCAAACAGGACGAGTTGAATACCATATCAGGAAATTTGGAATCAATTTGCCCAGTTTTCAATCCTAACCTCTGTTGTGCCATCTCTATACGCATGAAAAATGAGCTCTGCGGGTGCTTGCAAGGTGGCATTCCTTAGTAATATGAAGCTACAAAGAAAATTCCACGGAGTGTGCCTCATAATCACATCGTGGTTTTAGCATGTGAAACCCAAGAATTTAATTCTAGGGTCAACTGAATTCCCTCTTGACTACGTAGGGGAATGGAATTCAGCTAGTACCGTATTTACTCGAATCTAAGCCGATGTTTTTTGAAAAAACGATGAGCGAAAATGGGGGGGTCGGCTTAGATTCGAGTACAATGAATAGGTTTTTTTTCTTTTCTGGCCTTGCGAATTTCGGGGGTCGGCTTAGAATCGGGGCCGGCCTAGATTCGAGTAAATACGGTATATGTGACGCTAAGTGCTGAACGATTTTCTTTCATGGAGAGCTCGCATTTTCCGAGGCAACTTTGCTTGATTTGTACATTCTCTTTGTCCTTGTTTTGTCATTATTGTTTTGTATCTTTAAAGTTGGCCTTAAGCTAACTTAACCAGTTGACCACCTTACTTAATGATACCAGATTTTATCAGATGCTAAAAGCCCTTCTCACTAAGTGGAATTTACCTATTCAGATAATGCAAGCACACATTTCCGGCTGCTTCGAGATGCGAGGTTGCACATGAAGCTGGCCAAAGGAGCGAGACTATTTTGGGTTATGAAGCATGTTGATTCTTGAAGGTGTGCAGTACGATCTACTGTTAAAGGGAACGCTCAAATGTGCACCTCTAATTGCTGGCCCCCCAAGTGCAAGTGCTTGTGGAAACAGTGACTGTGCGCTGCGCAGATGCGTTGAAAGCAGTCGGAACTGTGCTCTTGTTAGAGAGCAAGATCTGGTCAAGACTTGTATGCCAGTGTTCTCTTTAAAAGTCAAGTATTTAAAATTATTACGATACATCTGGCCTTAGAGCAAAATGATCTTCTTGAGGCTAAACACTAGTTCAGTGTGCCAAAGTACCGTTAAATATAAACATTCTCCTCTGGAAATGAACAAACAAACAAAAAAATAACGGAGGAAGAAAGACCAATTTCTCTCTGTGTTATGAAATGTTTTCCCCTTGTTGTTTAGCCTCATGGCTGACTGTCCTTGTCCAAATCATTGCTGCTAGTGGATGAACGCAATGTGAGCAGCTTATCGTCATTGCTGATGGATGCTGCCATTTGGAAGAAATGTTGGGCTTGATGTCGCGTGACAGACATGCGAGAGTTCGACAGACATTTGAAAGATTTACGAGAGTTTTAAGCTGTTTACCTCAAAGGGGGTATAATATTGTCGGGCGTTGTTGGACGTTACCTTTGCGATGCACATAAAGTGGGGACAATTTTTATTCTCCGTCATTCTTTTGTTATTGTATATTTTATATTTATAGGTCACAAATGCTTATTATTATTGTTGTTGTTATTATGTTCAGTATTATAATTTACACCAAGTACGTTATTTTTATATTTGAATGGCGCTTTCTGTCTGACCTTTCTTGTTGCGCCAGAATCACAAGATTCTCGCTTTGGACATTATGAGGCTGCATTACCAAAGAATGAAGAAGGTCATTTTATGAAACATGTTTCAATGCTGTAGCCCTTGTAGGATGCCCACTGAAAAGCATCCTCTACTGAGAACTTGTGAAATGTGTGTATAGCCGATTCATGCAGTCATATAGAATGCCATAATTTGCTTTGATCCACATTTTACCTGTCATGTTTATCCTTCACTTCTGAATGTTCTTATATATATAATGCTATCTTCCTTCTCCAGAGGAATTCTGTACACCAGGGGTCTCAAAATCGCTTCAAGCATAGGGCTGCAAGTGTTAAGAGTGTTGGCGTGGTAAGGCATGTCAGCGTGCATATGCAGCCAAAATACCGAAGGACACTATCTGACAGCAGCGGCACTAGTGGGAATGGCCTCTGATGTGTTTTATGCGAGCAGACCGATAGCGTACAGCGAGCCATTGCGTCAAAGGCTTTGCTTCGAGATCTTGTCTTCGAGGCGTCTTCGAGATCTTGTCAACTGTGCTGCTCTTTGTGCACGAGTCTTTCAGTGTACATCTATGCTAGCATGTCTCTAGGTATGCCTCTGTCATCCTAGGACTGTTTATTGTATACACCTATTCAACAGCTGCACTGTGGTGTAATTGAGGGGCAGGTTGGAGAAGTGTGTTAGCCTAACGTAACTTTACAATTGGGGCACATGTGTCCCATGAGATGCGAGTTTTGAGGCCTTCGCCCTACTTAGAGTATCTGTTGAACAATGTACCCTTCGTGCAGGTAGCACAGCTGACATTAGTCAACTATAGAGTGACGAGATGCCAAACATCCAGTTTTTTATTACATCTCTTCCGCTGTCCATCACCTATAATAGCCAAGTATTGACGCATGCTGTCCTGCTTATTGCATTTCTACCAGCGAGTAAGTATGATGGCCAGTTTTTAAAGCTGGCACGAAATGCTGCAAGGTCCACTTGAGGCTTTTTTAAAGTTTGCATTATCCGCCATCGTTAAGATTGTGCACCAAATTCAGGGTAAAGCAAGAGATCTTCTGTGCTAGTTTAAGCTCTCTCGGGTACATGAAAGAGTAATTATGCTAGCTTAAGGCTATCAGTTATGTTTTTCTTGCTCCTGACACCTAGCTTACGTTTAATTTTGGAAGCTTTTGCACTAATTTGCAAACTGAGGGAATTCAGCAATGTGTACTCTTCAGTGAGCTGAATAATTGTAATGTGACTGTCATACTACACAGCTGTAAAAGATGTGGCAATGTTTTTTGACAGTCGACGCTTTCTAAATGAATTACAGTCTGGCTAACGCAAACAAATCACTGTTTATTGACGTATAAGATTCATTGAGCTGTAAAGCTTGGTACATTCTTTTTTTGTGCATTTGTTCAGACTAAAAAAAAAATAAGTCATATCACATAGTTAAAAAGTTCAACAACATGCATTTAACAAGCTTCGGGAAGTGAGCACTTATTTTAATGTTTACAGTTGACCATTAAGCTAGAAGAGATATATACCCACATTATTGTAAAAGCTTAATGTGTATTTATTTTTATTTGAATAGTGCGATTCTAGGAAAAAGAAAACCTTTTTTTGATACATTTCCTGTGGTGTTCCCTTGCAAGACAAAGCTTGGAGTTAATGCCTATAAATTTCTGGCCACTAATGTTCTTCACATTATGTAGTACTGTAGACTGATTTTAAGATGAACTCAGTCAACTCTTGACCGTGCTGAATAATGTAGGAGCACCTGTTTTCTTTTGCACTCACATAATTGTACAGTAATGATAATCTTACGCATGAAACTGCACTTGAGATCTTGCAGTGGCTCGAGCATTTCTTGTGGCACATAGCACCTGCAAGCCTGCGTGTTGAAGACACAAGGCAACTGTGGCAACGAGAATGGCCTATGCAAACTCCAGAAAAAAGGAAAAGAAAGCCAGCCTTTGGAGGCAAGCGCAGGTACAAGAATCTTGAAGGTACTGTGATGCTGGCATGAGAGTAGTATTGCTGGGATGTGTTACTGATACACTCTGTATTCATTAATGAAGCCTTTCCAGTGTGACGGCAGCTCTTAATATTTTGCAAAGGAACATTATGATTTCTCCGAGGCGTTGCTCTTGTCCACCGGACAGTTTGGAATACAGTCGCCGACCGTTTATTCGGACGCCGAAAATTCGGACATGCTCGTTTATTCGGACACCTTCGCGGCACCGCCACTCGTCCCATTGAACTAATGTAAACTCACGACCGAAAATTCGGACGCCCCACAGTCCGCCGTTCGATTTTTCGGACTCCGGCTGGCTGATCAATGTTTACAAAATTTTGATAGGTTGCCAGCACTGAAATGTTGCACTGGCTATAACTGGAGATCGTGCCAGTGTCAAAAATCCACGCAGAAATTACCGATCTCGAAGGCTATGTTTGTTGGCTACACGTAACGGTTGCCTTTTGGCTTTAGCCAGTCAAGTATCCATTGAACGGCTATCACGGCCGAACAGCAGGCCAAGCCAAGCCAAGATTGTAATCGGCTCGGTGCGGCGTTTGAGGAGAATGACAGCGCGTACGAGTACGACGCAGATCCTAATTCGGACAAAGAGAGTACGACAACAGAAGCGCTGCCCGTTCCATGTGCGCCGTCGGAACTAAAGAAACGCGGAAACTACAAGGCCGTGACGATGGCGAAAAAAGCGGCGATTATTCACCAGGTGGAAGTTCCTTGGGAGTTTTCGCCGAGTTGGGCGATGAGATATCAGTCAGCTACTCGAACCAGCGCATGTGGACAGTGACTGCCGTGATGACGCACCACCCACACCAGTCATCAAATGCGGATTTAGCATAGGCCGTTACAGTGCTACTGCCGACCATCACGGGTGGCCAAACATTGGCTGAAATACAGGCCGACTTGGTCGCGCGTAAGCGTACATGTGTACAGACGCGCACTGACAAGTTTTTTCCGGCCGCCGGGCCAATAAAAGTGCTTTTTTCTGGTGAATCCTTTTTTTCGGACTCCCGATTATTCGGACTTTTCGGCGGTTCCCGCCGAGTCCGAATAAACGGTTGGCGACTGTATTGACGGCCACAGCGCAAACACTCAAACCGGCACTGTGCACTACAGTGCTTGGAAAACTAGTCCTTTTCACAAGTGCTTCTATAATTATAGCAGTTTCATACTGTTATATTTTCCATAAGCAGGCTCATCCACTAGGCGGTGTCAGGCGACTCTGAAGCCAAGCTGCTTTCTTATACGAATGTACTTTTTGATCCTGTTAGGGGTTCCACTAAAGAAAATCTAGTGCCATGCTAGACCAAAGAGACATTCCTGTCTATATTGTTTAAACGTAAAGCTGGCTTTAACAACATCAATTTTTATGTGTTATGTTGGGGAGTTCACCAGTACAACACACAGACCATCCCTGTAAGACTTTTCATAATGCAAACACATCCTAAATCAAAGTGTGCTCTTCAATCATTTCCCTGTGGCTGCATTAGTTCCACTTTCAATCTTTACCTATTCCGTAAGAAGTTTCCGTAGAATAATTCTACGAGTTTTCTCGATTCAGAGGAGAAATTTTATGCTACAGTTTCATCAGCCTCTGCCAGAATGACAACACACAGAACTGGGGAATGAGATGCCTTGTCTTTGTCTTTGTTGACTGAATGCCTGGTTGGCACCCTTGCACTTACCAGTCTCAGAGATATGTAAGTGGTAATGTGTTAGCCACAACCAACCATGTTTCTTTTAACTATTAAGAGTGAAGCTGTTTAAGCCGAGCATTGGTCTGTGACGCGAGTACAGATACGATCATCATCGTGAACCGGCACGTGCTTCTGTTTCGCTCCCATAACACGTGCATCGATTTCTCCGCAGCGGGATGCAATAACATTGATGGGCGATAGAAGGAGTACAGAGGGAGAAAGAGGGAAACAGATAGAAAGAAAGAAAAACAAATATTCTTGATGTAAGAAATTAAATTGGCGAGGCGGGATTCGAACCCGCGTACCAACGATCCGAAGGCGATGGGGGTGGGAAAGGGAAGTGACGGTGAGGAGGAAAAGGAGGAGGGGAGAGAGTGAATCATGGCATAGCAAGAACGAGAAAGAGAAATAGAGAGAAAGGCAGAAGAAGAAAGAAAGAGGGAAAGAGAGAGAATTAAAGAAAGAGAAAGAAATATATACATAGAGGAAAAGACCGAAAGAAAGAGCTAGGAAGCAAGCGAGAAATAGAGGGAGAGAGAGAAAGAAAGGGAAGAAAGAGAAAGAAATCTATATAGAGAGAAATAGATAGAAAGAAAGAGGAAGAAAGAAAGAGAAAAATATTCACGTCAAAAATATTGGTTGTATACAGGAAGTTGTAAAGTGCTGTCTGGGGAGTGTCTTTTACTGCTAAAAATGTACAGAAGTGCTTAGTCCTAGCAGAAATACAAGCAAATGAGATGTTGCGAGGCAATGGTACGAGGATTTGAGGTACGGACCTTGCAACAGGGTCGTTTGTTGCGTCTAGTGGTGCCTGCAACCTGCGTTCCATCCCTGCATTCTCAAGCCACCTGCATTCTCTCAGGCCAGTGGCTAAGGTGCTGATGAGCTGCTGAACTCGCGGGTTTGATCCCAGCTCTGGTGGCAGCATTTTAATGGGGTCAGAATGCAATACTATTCATGTACTTACATTTAGGTGCACATTGAAGAACCACAGACAGTCAGTCAAAGTTAACCAAGTGTCTACCACTATGGAATGCCTCATAATCAGACCTTGGTTTGGCACGCAAAATCCAAACATATAAATGAAAAAATACCTCACCCGTGTTTTCATACGTTTGAACTGAAAGCCCACATCACGTTTCTTTCACAAGCTAGTCTTACTTATTTTCTCTTGCTCTGTAATAGAAAGCTGAACAAGTTGTTCAAGTATTCAGGTTTTGAAATGTTCAACGTAGAGAATGTGCTGTCCTTTCCTTCATGTTGTCTCCAGTTTCCTGCTAGTAATTTTTTAATTGTGAGGATTTCTTTCTGCATGATGCATTCCTGGTGGCTGCCTCCTTGCACCATGGCCTCCTAACTGCTTCTGTTTAAACTGTGACTGAACTTTTTTTGTAAATGTTCTCGTAATAGAATAGCCTCTGGACTTGGTTTATTTTACAACTTCCAATGCATAACCAAATTTTCTGCGCATTGTTATTAACATTGTATTATTTCCCAGTTAAGTTAAACGCTATGCAGTTATTGTTACAGGGAACAACATTGACCAACTTCACCACGATAGACTCAAACAAGGAGGGGTTGTTCATCTTAAGTGCCAAAAATGCACTGTTTAGGTGTTAAGCATCTGTTTTACTTGTTTAACGTTAACATCTGCTCCTAGTCAGGTGGCAGTGGTTACGCTTATGTACCACAAAGTTTTTTTGGCTTCGCAGCTGTTGCAGCAGGTTGTCATTGTAGTTACCTTTGTAGTCGCAAGACCAGGTTTTCACCCATAAAGGCTTGCACAAGTAATTCCTTGTCTCGTTAACTTGTGGCGATGTACTTAGTAGATTCTTTACCATGGACTAAGAGGCTGCGTAAACAGAGATGTGCTACGTGCCATTTTAATTGAGTACTTACTCTAACATCACATTTGACTGGGGCACAACGTTTGCGCAGCTTAGAAACTAATAATTCCTGATGTTAAACATGTACTTTGTAACTCACTTGCAATGGTACCATCTGAAGTGCTACTTGCACAAAGTTGGGCTTTGTTAGAGGTTGAGATGCTTTGTGATAAGGCTGTCACAAATATGATGAGCATTGAAAGAAATGTTGTTACTGGACTGCAGTTACAATTGAGTAGCATCTCTTCTGCTTGTCAAAGCAAGAATTCTCACATCTGTTATGCACACAGTTTTACTTCTGAGCACTAGCAGTGCTGACTAGCCTTTGTTCAGATAATCCGTTGACCGTTCCACAACTGTTAAATGGCTGGATGCTGGTTTAATTTCTCAAAGTACGCTTTACAGGGTTATTAATGAAATCTCATTCTTTGTGATATGTACCATACAAGCAGGCTGGCCGGATTTTGATTTCTGTGTTGCATCTAGATCGCTGAACCAAGTGGTGTTACATGAATGCATCCGCTACATAAATATGTGCGCTTCTACTATCTATCTGCTTTGCAGTTTCATGTCTGCACTGCAGATTCTCTGTGTTACTAACAGGATGCTTACTACAAGCTGTGTGCAATCTTCCATCCAGTATGTACCAAAGCTCGTTATCAGTTTTAATTTTATTGCCGATATGTTGGCCGACGTTTTCTTGAAGGGTGATACCACATTTCATGCATTTCAAACACTTGTGCCACAAGTTTTGTGCCAACAAAGGCTTCATTGCAATATATTCTGTCCAAGCAGCACTTGGGGGAGGTTACAGGTGTCCACACTAGAGTTGCATTGAATGCACAATAGATGTGCATTCTGTTATTCTGGACGTACTGAAAAACCATCTAGGCGGGCAGCCACACACCACAAGACGTTTTTTTTGTATCTGTGCTACTACTGAGCTTTTTCTGCTTTTAAAATACTTTTTGTGCCAAAGCATACATGGCCACTCAGATTCTGGAAAAGGAAGTTAATCTAGACTCGAGATTGGGTGAAATAATTTGACGCTGAAAGCAAGTTTTATTGGTTCCCATTGCACGTATCGTCAGCTTATTCTATCTAGGAACTGCATTTTAAGAGAATCTTGTTAGTCTTGTGTTATGGCTATTCTGTTAATTTCTGTCAATGCATTAACAGAACAGTAATCAATAGTGAGCAGGATAAAAGGGAGATGTAATACTTTTCAATACGAGACTCTCATATATCGGATGCCGTTTTAATTTGTAAGAGCACTGTGCAACCAGCAATTATGTCGCATTTATGCAATGTGTCAGGTAGGCATTTATAAGTGCGTCCCGAAATTGTTGCTTCGGAGGAGCTGCAACATGAGTTGGTTGTTGCTGCGGATGTGTACGAATGTTGTTTCTGGTATTACAAGTGAGTATTTTAACCGTGACGTCTGTTGCAGCTGCCAAAACCCTTTTCCCAACTGCAAGCTGTGTAGTCACAGAAAAGAACTGGTGTGGAGTTGTCATTGCTGTGTGGAAAAATTGATGGTTTTGTATAAAGAGGGCTCCCCAGTCACGACATTGCAGCCTACCTATTGAGGGCGAGGTGCCAATACGCATGGTAACAGGGAGCTCTTGTTGCTGTTATTTGTCAGTCATTTTTAACTGTAATGTGTCAATGTTGTGTGCCTATGCAGTGTCTTCCTTGTATCGTGATAGAGAAAAAGGCAGCATAGCGCTAGGCAAGATAAGAGTCGTAGTGTTGCGCCTAGGCTTTCTAGTTGTGGTAGTTGCAATCAGTACCTGTTTGTTGTTGCTGCTGTGCCAATGATGTTCTAGTGAGACTAGGACCTGTTAATCAATGTGCAAAAGTTTCATGTACCCAGTAGCACGTTGCTCGACTGCTGCTACTTCAGATTGCATGTTGTACACTTGTAGGCCACTTGGCAAGATGTCTGCCTGGAACTGTTTGTTGGGAGGTTTGGACTTGGCTTTTCGGAGTGACAAGCTCGGTGCATTGGTGCCAGTATTTCCAAGCAGGCACCGTGCCACTGCTGTTGCCTCGAGAATGTATTGTTGACATGCCAATGTTAGTCTTAAACTGTCCATTCTTTATGCAGGAGCCAATTTTACAAGCATGCCAGAATGTAACATAGTATATTTAAGTTTATCAATGTTGTGTAATATAAGCTAGTCATGTGTTTTCTAGGCATTTGTTTTTCTATTGCAGTTGGTCTTAAGCCTTGTATCAGCATTCCTATTTTGAATGCTTTTGTACAATAAAGCTTCTGCAAAACTGTGTGTGCTGGCTGCACTTATGGAGTCTGCTGCTGTGGAGACAACTAAGTGACATTTGTACATGGCTGAACACTTGGTGTGATGTAGAGCATAAATGAAAAGCAGAACATGAACACTGGGTATGATGCATAGTCAAGTGATGCAAAGTGAAGGCATTGCAGTTCTTATTGAAGCATATTAATTTCTGTTTGCAAATCTTTATTGTGGTACAGTTGGTGAAATTATGAAGTAATGAAGACAGAACATTAACCTGATAATAAAGAATCAGCACCGCCAGAACACCCTACTCTTGTACACAAGTGCGTGCATCTTTACTATGTGGTGGAGGTAGAAAACCTAAGGCACTGTGCCAACCTAAGTACATATTTAACACACAAAAGGACGTTTCAGCTCCCACACGAGACCCTTGTTCACAAAATGAAATCGGTCTGAGCAGTTCGCTTTAAATACGCTTGAATATATATCACGCAGGCAGTGCACATATACTGAAGGTAGATTGCCATCGCTCCTGTTGTGACTGCACGGAGTTGTCTGTATCAAGAGTGACTCAAGATAAAGATGTCATGGCAGTCCTTTTTCTCTAGCGAGAACACGTGCCTTCCTCCAGTTGATTGCGTGTGCCCCTGAAGCATGCTCAGCCAAAGCACTGGATTTACCATTTCCTTTTTTCACTTCATAATTGTGCTGCTTAACACTTTCCTGTCCGCGCCCATGCGCATCGATAGCACGCTATCGACGGTTTTCAACTTCAAATTTTGCCGCGCTAGGAGCGTTTACAGACAGCTAATGTAGTCCATCGTATAAAACAGCAACTATTTTTTTAGTTTCGCTTTTTTGTTTACTTATTCAGTCGCAGAGAGAGCTTTGAACTGCCTTTGACGTCGAGAGGCCGAGCGCTCGTAGCTTCAAATATGGCGTCGACATCGCGCGCACTTGGCCTCTCAGAAACGGCAAGTCTAGGTGGATTCCGATGAGTCTGATTAAAATTTTTTGATGGCAGCAGCGAGGACTCGGAGGATGATTTTGACTTATCAGACTTCAGCATAAACAGTGAAAGTGGGTCAAATAGCCGTGGAATGTCATCAGGTATCCGCTGCTAACTTTCGTTTTTACCTCTGAACCGAGTTGTCACTGCCGCGCTCTATTCTAAAGATATCCGTGGTGTCTAAAGGTCACAGCTCTTATTTGCAGGATGTCAAGACCACTTGCCGGTGGCTGCTCAACGAGTGGAGTTTAACGCAAAAAGGCAACCCGCAGTGGACTTCGGCATTGCGCTCCGTAGTGCTACGCGGCGTTTCGTCGGAGCCGTCGATTTGGTCGTCCTGTTCTTTACCAGAGGAATACTTGCCGAGATATGAAGCACAACTAATAAATATGCATGAACACATACTCTTGAGCAAAAAGTAGAACAGAAAACGAATGTTTTCTGCAAGACATGCTGCGCAAACCTGTGCTTCACCGCATCACGTAACTGCATTGCGTTGTGGCACGACAGCCACTTGGGTTAACATTTTCTTTTCTATCTAAATAATGGATATAGATGGAATGCTTTTTCAGGGATAAAGAAT
Organism: Rhipicephalus sanguineus; assembly: GCF_013339695.2. NCBI lineage: Eukaryota > Metazoa > Arthropoda > Arachnida > Ixodida > Ixodidae > Rhipicephalus > Rhipicephalus sanguineus. The sequence continues at coordinate 126,014,079 of NC_051178.1, forward strand.
GTGACATTTCTGGTTAAGACATATATTCGAATTTTTTTGCGTTCACTTGGTGCAACGCAGTATTGATGTATTCACAGTGTTCTCATTTTTGTTTAAAAAATTTCGTATTAAAACTTTTTTCGCAGAATTGTTTAGTAATGTTTGCTTCAAATTTAATACCATTAGAAAGTGCATTTCTTGTTCTACAAATTCGTACCATATATTATGGTATCAATAATATTGAGTGTGAGTAGAAAAATTTTTATTAGAGTACCCAGAAATGTCCCATTTTCCCATGGACAGGAAGGTGTTAAGACGCCTTTCAAGGTGGCAAGTTTTGCCATTATACACAGTCACAAACCTGCGCATGAGACAACATACACCACGTTGGGGAATTTCTCTGTGGGTAACCTGTCCTTCACATTGTCGAGTGATTGTCGCAGTTTCTGGTCTGGAACATGTGCCTCTTGGACATTGTAGAAACGCAGAACACAACTTGAATCATACCCGTGTTGATTTCTCAGTCATTGCTTGAAATGCTAGGACCTGAACTGGCAAAGTTCTGGATTAATATGTGGATAACTAATGTGCAATAGCCTGGCAAGGGAACACACTCATAATTGGTCGTTAGCTTCCTAAAGCAGTGTTTTAGCTAGTCTGTGCACCTTAAACTCATGTCATGTATAGAGTCATATGCATAACTGGGAGCATAGGTGTGCGCAGGGTTCCCCTTCATGGGGGCGAAGATTCATTGCAGCGCCCCCCCCCCCCTCCCAATGTATGGGGCAGACTTTGCACCCCCCTCTTTTTAGGTGACTAGGGGGGCGGCCACCCCACTGTCCCCCCTCTGCACACGCCTATGACTGGGAGTGAACACATGGGAGGGCTGCATTCACAGCCTTCTTGGAAGCGCAACCAAGCTCATTTTGTCAGTCTCAAAGGCACTAAGCTCAAAGGCAACATTACCTTGAGATGAACTGGCATGACGTGAAAGTGTGCTCGCATCTGTTACATGAATGGCGGAACTACTAGTATTTCCAAAAGAAGACTTTCTGTGGTGGACGTCACTTTTAAGATGTTGCACATGCTTGAAATTATGGAAGCACATTTTTTTTACGTACACTGCATTGCAACGTAAAGTGCCGCTTAATGCACATAGTGCAGTAGCTCTATTCAGTGCCGAACAGATGCAGTATTAAGGTGTAATGTGGGCGATTTCAGATTATAAAAAAACCCGGAAAGTGTTGGCTTACCAATAGCAACCATTATCAGACATGCTTTATAAACATTAGCCAGTGGCTTGGCTTACTTCATGTTGCTAGCAATAGTTGCTTCGCAATGAACATAAAATGGTTTAACCTGATGGTCCCCGAGTGGGCCTAGCCAGGTGACGTTGAGTTTACTCACGTCTATTGTGGACCGAATAAAGTTGTTTCACTCACTCACTCGCCGACAGTCTAACTGTGATATGCAAGGCAAGCTTAGCACACAAGTTCCACACACCTCTAGCACTGCTCGGTGATTTCTTGGTGTACATATTTGTGAGGTCTATATTTTCCTAGGAAAAAAAAAGTGTGGTAACATTATTAAGGCAGACCTACACTTGGCCTATTGTGGTACTTGCCATCTTTCAGCTGTCTTTATGTGGTGTAACAACAACAAAATTATTGATTATAGCGTATTAGTGGGTCAGGTCACACTGGTCACTTTATTTGCACACTTCGTACAGAATAAAAAATGCGACTGGGCTCGGGTTGACAATTTGCAGGGAAATCTGGGAAGGAACGAAGTCTTCTTATCTGCACAGGAAAAGATTGTGGTGATATAGGGTGATGTTCATTTGAAAATGGGTGCAGAGAGTTCTTTCTTAGACGTACCTCTTAGCCAAGGCGATTCCAAGACCGACAAGCCCGCTAACAGCAAGAGCAGCACCGCCAACAATAGCCATGCCTTTTATTCCCTCTGGAACAGGTAATGCTTGTCAGAGCCATAAAAGTTCCTCCATTCACTCACAAGTAACAAAGAGATTCTGCTGAAAGTGGGAGTGCTCGGCTAATGGCTAGGCCACTGAAAACCACTTTATGGTTATAAGCAATACCACGGCCGCTATATAAAAAAAACAGGTGCGGCCTGCTGCGTGGCGCCGAAACGGCGTCCGGGGCCTAGTTCTCCTTGCGCCCGCACTGGCGCCACCATACTGGTACAGCTGTTCACGGAGAAGCGCTTCGACAGCCGCGTTTGTACGCCCGACACTTACTCTAATCAGGCCGTAGATAACGCGTTTTATAGCTGCACATTACACGTTGAATATTGAAGTCATTATTAGAACTGCCGATTACCCCGCATATGTGAACAGTTTGCCCTAGGAGTACCAGTGTTTTGTAGAGTGGGCCTCAATACTCTCCACGAATGCTGCCGTTTGACTCACCTGAAATGAAAAGTGTCACTCAATCACTGATCCCCTTAAAGGGACACTAAAGGCAAATATTAAGTCGACGTTGATTGTTGAAATAGCGGTCCAGAAACCTCGTAGTGCTACTTTTATGCCAAGGAAGTGCTTATTTTGAAATAAAATCACGTTTTTAGTGGTCCGCATCGCGTTAGCGCGCTTCAAATCTCCCGCCTGAAAATACGACTTTCATACGTCACTGCTGCCGTGCCCAACGTTGCCCGCTTTTACTGCGCGGCCGCCGACACTAGTAGCAGCAGAGCGGGACCCACCGTAGCAACAACGGCCATTGAAGCCATCGAAGCTTGCCGCAGTCCCGCAGCGAGCACACACGCAGAGGTTTTGACTGTTCAGCACACTGGCGCAATGGCATGACACTAAGCCACATAGAGCGTAAGGGCTCATTCCGCGACACCCAGTGAAAAGACACACCGGTTTCCTTGCTGCAGCACTGGCGTTGTACACCATTCGGGCATCCGGAAATATCACATGCATGCGGCATTTTGTCGAACTTTCGGTCGGAGCGACTTTCACGAGCGCGCAAAACACACGCGGCAGTACGCGATCCCGAAACTACCACTGAGACGCGACCGCGTGAGCGAAGCAGGGCGCCGGGCGAGGCGCAGTTCGGCGAAAACGGAACCTTTGAACCACGCGCACCGTTCCCCATATGGCAACGCCACGGAGGTTCTTTTTTCCATGAATCAAGCGGAAAGGAACAAACAGTATTTTATTACGTCTTTTGATGCTCGGAAGGTTCTTTTTTTACTGCTGCTAGTTTGATTACTAGTGATTTATTGTAGGCCGACTTCCATACGTCATCGGGATCACTTCGAAAATGTCTCACCCGTGGCGCTCATCATGTGATACATTTAGCTTAATTTCTCGGTAAGTAGGGCACTGCTGTTGATAATATTGCCGTTTTAGAAGTTGTCATACATTGGGCTTTCACTCTGACATATATTGTTATTTGCCTTTAGTGTCCCTTTAATGCAGGCAGTCGTCGGGCAGATTCCAAGGGCTGTCTTATCGGCCCACCGAAATGCACCACGAAAGCACACAAAATTTAAATGTAGGTCCTGTTAGTGCGCCAACAAATGCCGGTTGTGGCCCAAAGCAAGAGTTAGAGCCAAGAGTTGACAACACAAACAAAATATATTCTCAGTTAAGGCAGTACAAGCACCACGCAAACATCCACACTCGGCAGGTATCAATTACAACTCACAACATCACTTAGCTGGTGTTTAAAACAATGGGAACAAACTTACCGTGCTACAAATGCACTCTCATCCATTAGAAACTATCCAAGAACACTTAAAGGCCTTGAATATTCACGAAACTTGTGCAGCCCACAATTCTTCGAACGTTTCAGGAATATTTCTCTTCCAGGAAACACTCAAACGAACTCCAGCTCTGCTCACTGTCATTCGGCGACACTCTTCTAAACAGTGCTCCCACGGTGTCATCACTAGATCATTCAAGATCGACTGACCGCACTACACGACTCACACGAACAACATAACTTCTTCGCCGACTTCACCATACCGTCCTACCCTCCGTTGTCTCTCGTTTGGGTCCTTCCCGGTTTCGCGAACATTCCAAGTGATTGTTCGGCTCGTAGCACGTAGCGCAGCAACAGCTAGGGGAAAGGGATTCGTCTCGCCGGTTCGTCTGCGGAATCGGTCGGTTCCACTTTGATTTCTTGAATTCTCCCAATCTGCGCGGGTGTTAGGCTGTCGCGACCGCGTCTTCGGTGGAGAGGGTAGGTGCTCGCCCTGGGCGCCTTTTGGTGCTTGTCTCTTTTTTTTTTCGTTGCGCGCACCCGTTGGGGGTAACAGTCGGCGCAGTGGCTTGATGCTGTCGTCAGTATGCGGCGGCACGCACCTGTTTTAGCGCTCGTTTGTGACAGAAAGAAGTGCTCTGTTACGAATATTACGCTTCCCGACACTGTAGATCGCATGGGAATACGTGGTACTTCACAGTAGCGTCTTTTCACACGTTCGAGTTGCACAGCGGCACGCAACAGCTTTGCGTCATCACACCGCTAAAAAAAAAGCGTCTGCCACACACGCGCGCACCAAAAAACCGCACTCAGGCGCAGGAAACATGAGGCAAGCGGCTCACACGCGTGGTCACACACAAGAAAGACACGAGGAAGCACACAAAAATGCACATGGACACGCATAAATCCTGAGGCGACCACATAGTAACACGAACCGGCGTCTGCCTTGAGGACCATGCTAGTGGCGCCCTCACCCAAAACAGCTGCCGCTCAGCCGACCCGCGCTCGCCCATTGACGGCGACGCGACGCAGCAGGCCGCACCTGTTTTTTTTATGTAGCGGCCGTGGCAATATAATACAAAATAAACAATAAGCTGTTTGCATAGAGGGACAGGAACACAGCTAAATAATACTGAAGGCTAGATTTGAGTAATCACAGAGCGTTATCAACACATAACAATAAGTACATGTCTAAAAGCAAGCTGCGTCTAGTAGGAAAAGGCTACACAATGTGGCTGCTATGACCCCAATATATTGCCATGCTGCGGAAGAAAACTATGACTTTTGAGTATACTGCTAAGTGCCATTAAATTTTATTGTTTTGCACTTGGCTCTAACATGCAAACGACGATACATAGTCTGTAAGAATACGTGCACCTGTAACAGTAGCAATAGGCTGCCGGGCCAGTGAGCCTAACTGCTGAACACTGAATCCAATACTGTGGCTTGTTCACTATGTCCCACACACTTAATGTAAATGCCTTTTTCATATCCTGCCGTGACTGCAGACCTGTCAACACTTGAAACACTTCCCTGAAAAAATGATTTAGAAAAACCTAGCCACATAGAGCTTTGCTGCAAAAAGGCTGATAGCTACCTACAAAGCTTACCTTTCTTCATCAGACTTTTTATAGTTGCTTCAAGTTCCTGTGCTTGCCTGTTAGCTGGCTCAACGTGAAGGAATGCCTTGATGAATTTTAACGCCTTGGAGTATTCCTGAAGATGAAAAGGTTGTTTACAACAGGTGAAATTATAAATAGTAACATGCTGCTGCAATATTTATCCAATGTAATACACACAGGACTAGCTACCAGCCGTTACTATTAACTCGACAGCAAGCATGTAAGGAGCTATACCTCATGCCACATTTATTACTCCCATTCAAGATGCAGTATATTTCTCTCGCATAAAGCAGGAACGTTTCTTAGCAATTGAAATTACGTATTATGAGACCATATGGCGGCCAGCGCCCCACCATTAAGTGTCTAGTACCAAATAAGATCGCAATGCATCATAAAGACTATGCATATCAAAATGTCTTGGCACTATGCCCGCAGTGGCAAGAAGCACTGGCAGCAGTGTGCATGGGCGTAGCCAGAAATTTTTTTCGGGGGGGGGGGGGGGGGGGGGGGGTGGGGTTCAACCATACTTTATGTATGTTTGTGTGTGCGTTTGTATGTGTGCGTGTATATATACGCAAGCAAAACTGAAAAATTTCGGGGGGGGGGGGGGGGGGTTGACCCCCCCCCACCCCCCCCCCCCCCCCCCCCTTGGCTACGCCCCTGGCAGTGTGCTCCAGTTTTCAATCATTCAAGTAGTAAAGAACTAGCCACACTCTGCCCATTGCAAGGAAAGGATGTTTCTAGTAGCAAAGTTTCTGAGTGCATTTCTGTCACTGTTTGCCAAGTACAGACCTTAAGCTTGGTGCTCCCGACAGCCAGGTAGAAAAGGTAATCTCGCTTGGCTTCTGCATTGCCGTGGTGAAACAAATCTGTCGAAGCAAACACATGGGTGTAAGAAAAAAAAAACGAAGCATCAGAAGTAGGCAGTCAAAGAGGATGAAATGAGAAATTCAGGTGTGCTGTTGAATAGTCTATGTAATGGTAACTAAAGAAAAGTTCCCCTGTGCTTTGCTTCCAACATTAAAGTCCGCTTGAGCTGACCTTGAAAGGATGGGAAGAACTACTGCAATATTCCATTTATCAGATGTTTTGTTTATGCAAACAACAAATAAATCAAGAACAATTGCTTTAATTGAAAAGCATCAGGTGCTTTACTATGGTGAATACAGAGACATTACATTTGACAACCTTTGAAGCAGAGTACAACAGGCATTGCACTCTGCTTCAAAGATCGTCAAATGCAAAGTCTCCTAGCTTCTATTTGAATATGGGGCACTTGATTGGAAAATTCATAATATGCACACTAGTGAATCACACAAATACCTTTTTCATTTGTTCTTGAGAAGTACACATCCACATTTACTGCTTCAGAAAGCTCGCACTTCGGGCAGTGTGTACCTTCTTTCATTCTTCATTGCTTGTAACAATCAGCACTTAAGAATACGAAACTTTGCCCTGCTTCGTGTATTTCATTACTTCCATTTTAAGAGTCAGTGTGATCGATTTGTGCTTTTTTGAGTGGCAACTCTCATGAGGCACAGAATGGGAAAACTAAGCAATGTGAATGCCACATAGCAGCCATTGACAACACAGCATTGCAATTGCCTCTGGTTCGTATTTTTGTAATCACCGTTTCACATGGTTGTTCGAGGGGTGATATTTTGTACGTAGTATAAAGGCCCACGACGTACAATCTCCTGCAATTTGAATCACATCATGCAAGCTTTTGACAGCATGACATGTTATAGCCTTGTAGCAGCAAGAAGCAGGACGATCAGTGATGACGTGAATCTGTGCACAAAGCGCACTTCAATGTGAGCATTGTCTGTTACGCTATCCACTTCAGAAGCACACATATCCTGCCAGGGTTATCACGGGTGTCTTGTAAAAAAAAGAAGTGATGAGAATGGGTACACATGCACAATTACGATGTGTAATCTAAAATTCCCTTTTAATTTTTTTATTCTTACTAGATGCATGCATGTGCCAATGAACTAAGATAAAAAAAACATAGGGCCTTTATACAAGGTACTGTCTGTACAAGATAGGACCAAATATAAGCTAGGGTGTGTGCACTTCAGAAGCGAACAGCATCTAACACAACTCTCACACTGCGAAATACTTTGTGCACTCGTGTGTACTATTGTTGATTCTTGCTATTATAATTAAGGCACTGAAATGCCATGTGATCGATGCTCCTGCAACATTATTAAAAGTGCAGGAGGCTGTATTGACACATTTTCGCTCTAAGTTATAACTAAAATTTGGCAAAAAGCACGTTCTGTTTAAGCAAAGCTTTAAAACTGCACCAAATGTGTGGCCTACCAAACTTGATGTCCCCTTTACATTTATCCGGAATTTCCGTTTAAGCGAATTAATATTTACCCAGAGCCCACTGAAGTAACTGATCACGTAGCGCAAAATTTGACAGTGGACAAGAGAGGGACGAAGACGAGCGCTCGTCTTCGTCCCTCTCTTTTACAGTGTCAAATTTTGCGCTACGTGATCAGTTATGCATAACCGACGTGCCCAACTTCATACTCTTGCCCACTGAAATCCCCAGTTGTAGACTTTGCATTAGCATTTTAAGTTCTGATATAGTTTTTTTGGAGGGACCTCAACTTTTTGTCTTACGTGGAATGACACAAATTACACCATTAACAAACAGGCGTGTAACGTGTAAACATTCATGTGTGCTATCTTGTTTTCACGAACAAAATAAGCAAACACTGATCAACGCCTCTTAATTGCACCGACACACGAAACGCGACGCCTTGCAGGTGACTCACGTTCCATCAACAGAACACCCCGCCGTATGTCCGCCGGATACCTGCTTCTGACAAGGCACCAAGCATACTCGAACTGGGTTTTTGTGTCCACTTCTCCATTTTTCATTTCTTCATGATACTGCTGTTCGTAATGCTGCGCAAGACCGGGCGAAAAATACATTAAAAACAAAGCGCGCTCTATTGCGTCACAGGTTGGCCGACATACTTTAGTTTACATCGACTCGGATTCCACTATGCTGACGCAACTCGGCCACGCGGAATCTCTCGTACATGAATGAAACTAAATGTACAAATGAATTGTAAGAATAGTAAGGTAAGTTCTCTAAGATCGGCTGAGAAGTATTCAGTCAACGAAGTCAGAGATACTACGAACATAACGCTTGAGCGAATATTTGCAAAGTGACGAAAGCGTCGCACATAAATGACATAAAGAAAGATAGACATAATTGAGAAGGGTTCATATTCACTACGGAATGCTACTTCCGTCATTTCAGAAAAGCACATGACAAATAGTAAATGAAACGATCATGCGAAAGGAGACGCGGCATCGGCCACAGTTATCGAGGAAAGCCATAAAAACAAGCTCACTTTCAGATCTGTCGCGCTCACGTAGTCTTCAAGGATCGACTCCATTTTGCGCTGTAGTGTCACATATGAGTCACACGACACCGATAATCGCAAAAGTAAAGGTGCGTGACTTTTTACAACGTACGTACGTACTCGTACGACTCAACCTCAGGAGCTAACTGCAACTACATGATGGGCTACATTGTTTCGATGACAATGATGGTGAACTGAAAGAAACAGTATTTGCTAAATAAAACACGTCACTGGCATTTTAAAAACCTAACCTCTTAATATATATTGCTATAGTATTTCTATACAATTCTGTTTATTGTTTCTTCTTTTAATAAATTTTATGCTTAGCAATGTTCACTTTCGGTTTCGTTTTCGGTGCATCGTCGAGCTCCTGCCGCAATTTTCCACACCATGGTAGAAAACGTGACGAGCGTGTTAATCATAATTTTGGTTTGGCATTATTGGTTTAATTTGTTTCAACAACAACAACAAAGATAACGCCGCATTTTGCTGCTTTACGGCTTTCGGCGGAGGGGTTGGAACCTCGGAGGAGCCCAAGCCCGGGTCTTCGTAATCCTGGCGCTACAGCCAGTGGGGAGGGTGAATGAGTTGGGTCGTACCTGCGACATATTTTTTTCCCTCAAATATTCGTAGAAACTCTGTACCTGCATAATGTCACAGAACGAGGCCTTGTTCTCTGCGTGCTGATTTGTTGTGATCGCAAATGGGAATGGGGAGTGACGCGTTGGAAAGGAACTATGTTTACAAAATTCACACTGCTGTAATAAATAAATAAATAAATAAATAAATAAATAAATAAATAAATAAATAAATAAATAAATAAATAAATAAAGTGACTGTGTCAGCATGAATTAAGAAGCATAGGTCGCAATCCTATATGACTAAATGGACAATCACATTGTCCTGTTGTTGCATCGTGCTTCTAGACTGATTTTAGGAAACAGTTATATCGAGTACCGGTCTCACGTTATTAAGCACGTTATTATACACTGTTATTAAGCGGAATCGCAGTCACAGAAAACGTTTCAATTTCACACACTGTGAAACGCGGACGCATACGCATGAAAACATGCAGTTGGGTTGGTGCATTCGAAGTTTCATGAACATAATAATTGAAGGCGCTGTATAAACAAGAAAAAAAAAACACATTCGTTTAAGTTGGCAGCACCAATGTGTCGAATGCAAAATCGTCTATATGCACGTTCGATGCTCAGAGATAGAGGCCCGTATTCACAAACCAACCTTATCTCGCGTTTTCCTCATCGGTGTTGTGCCGGTAGTGCGTTTGTTAAACGAAGTAGGCCGGTATTCACAGACCAATATCTTGTAGTTGTCTTTTACCCTGTTACCGTTTTTGTGCCCTTATAGTGCATGTAGAGTAGAAACTTAAGGCAAACATGAGATAATAAGGTTGGTTTGTGAACACTGGTCGAAGGACCCTAAGCAGCATCACGGAAACAAACCCAGCGCATTTTGACGGGCTTGCGCCGTATGCACATGCGCAGCCTTCTGATGGCGCGCATGCGCGCGCTCGGGCGCGTTTAGAAGCGTACGTGTGGTTCGAGCTTAATGGTCCCCCGTGTTCCAGTCTCCGCTTTGCGCTAGCCTCCTGGACGAAAGAAAGAAAGAAAGAAAGAAAGAAAGAAAGAAAGAAAGAAAGAAAGAAAGAAAGAAAGAAAGAAAGAAAGAAAGAAAGAAAGAAAGAAAGAAAGAAAGAAGGAAAGCCGGACTCGCAACTGGCGCATGGAAATGGTGCGACGACGGGTTGTAGGCGCACCCACTTGATGATAGGTCCGCTCGATTCAAAGCTGCGGAACCAATTACGACGCGGTTTTTTGTCCGTATACGCGGATATAGCCCGCACTAAGCTGGTGGATTACGCGATCGTGTGGGGCCCATTTAACGTCGTTTAGTCGAATCGCGATGCGCATATGCCACCGCGGGGCTCTCGCCGCTATGGCCCTGTGCATGAAACGACAAAACATATATAAAAAGAAAGAAAAGACAAGGCAGGAAGTCACGGTGTAGAGAGGTGTTGGTAAGCTCAGTGGAGCCGTGCGGAGAGCAACAGAACGGACAGCGGTGGCCAGCGGGCCATGACGGCCGTACTGCATGTGGTTTGTAACGCCGGGTCATTTAAATCGGCCTTACGTACCGGGTGGCAGGCATTTTTCTAAACGGGGGGATGCGGTCGGGAGAATATGCGGGTGTTCTCTCGCTGCAATGCTGCATGCGATGTGTGTGCGAAAGCCGGTTCCGGCACTGCACACTTCCATCGCTTGCAGCGCACATGGCGCGTGCGCTCCGCAACTTTCTGCCGCGCGGACAGGTAAGATTGATGGTGCGTCATCGGGTGGCCATTTTGTGACTGGGATATGCGCTCACATCTTATGCACATTTGCTTAACATATATTTTTTGTAGTCATATTTAATTATGCTTGTCGTATAGGTTTGTTCAATTCGTAACTGCTGCTTTCGAGAGTTCGTGAGCGCAAACATGACGATGACCAAAAATGAGTTACATAGTTCACTAAAGAGAAAAAAAGACAAAGCAAAAGAAAAAAAAATACAGCGTCGTTATTTGATTCAATCCTTCCTTAAAAAAGGAGACAACAACAAAAATGTTTTATAAAGCTTGATAACATGCAGCAACCTCAAACCATGCGGGTGCCAGGTTCTTTATGAACGATGTGAAGAAGCAAAGCCATGCTGCATGCGTCGAAGTCAGATGTAATGCAGGGAAGCGGAAAACTCTAAATCTTCATTAAAACGAAAGTGCTGGATACTGCTCGCCCTTGAGAATTCTTAATGATTTCGCGCGAGCATCGACCGTAGAGTCGATCAGCGGAGCGAATCGACGATACGGTCTATAGTACCGTATTTGCATGATTCTAACACGCACTTTTTTTTTTCACTAAATGTAGCCCTCAAATTTGTGCGCGCGTTACAATCGGGCCCAAAAGGCCGATTGTCTATATGCTGTTCTCTCTCGGAGGAAAGCCCTACGATTTCTGCGTCGTTACATGTTCTTCTATATTTCTTTTTTGGTGACGCCTTAGCCTTAGACAGAACATGACATGAAAACAAGGAGCGTGCGAGCGCCGAGGAATTCCAGACACGGCCACAGATGAACAGCCTTCTCTCTTTTCTTTTTTTTTGTCACATTTGTTTCCAGTCACGTTCTTGTGCCAAAATGAGAACGTTAACTGCTAGCTGACACTTTCAGAGGTTGTTTGGATCGCAGCGTAACGCATTCAATTGCGCCCTTGCGGTCCACATCAACCGTGGCTTTTTGCGCGGCCTGCACAGAAGACCTCTTCGAGCGACACCTTGCCGTCAGAATTGCCGTTGGATGGACTCGAAAAGGCGTCAGAATTCAAGCTAAAAGTAGCCAAAGTAGCCATTCTGTTTAATTTTATCGCCAAATTTGTGGCCAAATAGAAAAAAAAAAAGCTGTGTAACCAGCAGAGTTTCTTCAGCGAAGCTGCACATGCCGAGACGAAACGGACGTCCGCAGGCGCAGCTTGTCCCCATCGCAGGTATACGTGCCACATAAATTGAACAATCTCCACTGCCAACCACGGCTCCACTAAAAATGAAGAAGCGCCCACGGGCACTTCTTGAAACTCATTGTGCTAAGCTGGGGATAATTTTAACAATAGACGCTATTCTCACCTTCGGTGCTTCGGATTTGGGCGTCAGCCACAGGAATGTTTTTGATGCCGTAATTGCTTTCCTTCAGGAAACAAAACGAATGTGTTTTTAAGTTCTTAAATGCAAACCTGTTCCGATAATAGCAATGAATCAATAAGAAAAAAAAATCAATAAAAAAGAAGACGTTCGGTACCACAGTAATTTCATTATTCTAATTTCTAGTTAGGATGAGAAGTCTGGGCTGAATGTAGAAATAATTATTGCACTAGTTCTTTTATGTGTGCTTGTCTTTTGTGTTAACTTAGTAGTTTTAAATCTTCATATCTACAATTCTTGGCCAATCCCCCAGAGTGGGTATGAGCCATGTGTAGAGGAACATCATCATCATCATCATAAAAACGTATGCGCCACATAAATTGGTCAATCCCCACTGCTCACCAATGGTCCACTAAATTGTCGCTAAGCGGGGAATGCGGCAAAAGTACGGGTGCTGCTAAAACGACTCCTCAGGATTGCGCGCGAAACGTCAAGCGCGTGCTGCAAGCCAGACAAGACGACGCATGTCGCGGCAAAAAGACACATGCGGCTGAAATTGAAAAGTTTCAAGGAGCATACGCTACCTTCAAAAGGAGCTTTCTGTACTTGGCTACTTAATGCGCCAAAGCAGAAGTTCAAAAGTAGCCCGAAAGTAGCCATGGAGCCAACTTGAAATTTTCTTCGCCAGACGGGTTCGTAAGGTATCCACTTTGGCGTCAAGTAGCCACCAACGGCAAACCTGCTTGCCGTGATCTTCCAGACTGATGGCTTTCCTTCCGATGTAATTATCATGCCAGTGCACGGTAGGACTAATTTCCCAGTTAATTAAGAACAGAAATAATATAGTATGTAGGCTATCTGTACGGCGATAATGATTTCGGCATACCAGCGAAACAAGCGAAAGTGAAAGCGACCGCGTGCCGAGCCGGCACAATTACACGCTCGAGGGCGATTCAACGACAAAAGACCAGAACATGCGGGTTGTGCCGCTCTGTGGAGTCGTTCATCTTGCCGTTCCCCATCCCCTCTCCTCCTCAGCCTCCTCCCCCTTCTCTAAGCTTCCTCGACTCCCAAAAGCTGTGAGCGCCTGCGGCTGTGTGTTGTGCAGTGGCGCGTAAGCGCCGCGAAGTCCGCATCTGCTGCCTGCAGGGCAGCAGAGAGAGAGAGAGAGAGAAACAAACTTGGCGAACAAGGAAGTACATGAAATACACAAGACGGGAAGGAAGCAACGTAAGAAATTTTAGTAAGAAAACAAAGAACGAAGAAATATTAATAATAACTGGTTGGAAATATGGAAGGGGGAACGATGGAGGAACGAAGGAAGCCAACAACGCGGACGCACCAAGTATCAATCGAACAACTGTGGGGCGGCGCTACGGTTCATCACCTCGCTGTTCCATCCATGGCAGACCGCCCTCGTTGCTCGTCACGCCTGGTGCGGTTTTCCAGGTGGGTGGCGCGAGCACGCTGGGGAAAAAAAAAAAGAAATGAAACGAGGAACGTAGCGGCAAAAGAAGATTACCGGTTTGGACACCCGTCGAACAACGTGTGTGCCTTGTAGGAAGGCACAAATCGATGCGGAAGTCGAAGCAAGGCGGGATCAGAATGCGAGCGCTACTGATCGAAAAAGAAAGCTTATGATACGTGTTAGGGGCTATACAGAGTTATATAATATAGGGAACAAGAAAAAATAAAAATGAACTTATGCAGTTTTGGGCGAATTGACACCAGGCGTAAAATTTCTATATTGAGGCAACGTTAAGGAACGTAAATTTATAGTTCTAGCAGGAAATGGTACTAGGCACATAGTATACAGTTTCCTGAAGAAAAAAAAAAAAGTAACTATAGCGGTATTCCAAAAGAACTTGACCTTGGGTAAGTGTTTACGACACTTGACTTTTCTAAACATGTTGTTCAAGTATGGAACATAAACCAAGGAGATGAGAAGGACGCGGAGAAGAACCATATACCTGAGAACTATAAATATAGTAAGTGTTTGTTAGGGTTTTACGTCCCAGAAACACGATATGGTTATGAAGGAGGCCGTAGTTGAGGGCTCCGGAAATTTTGACCACCGGGGGTTATTTAACGTGCTCCTAAATCTAAGTACACGGGCCTTTAGCAATTCGCCTTCATAGAAATGCGGCGACAGCGGCGTTCGATCCCTCGAACTTCGGGTCAGCAGTCGAGCTCCATAACCACGAGGCCACCGCGGTGGGTTACAATAGAACTAGAGAGAGCTCTAGTGCTCTCTCTAGTTCGGCATGGGATTAATACGAAATGCTTGGATTTGCCTAAACTTCGTGCTCGCGGTTTCAGAGTGTTGTTGTGGCTTGGCAAACTGATCGCACTGAGCAGAGTAGCCTATAATGCAATGATTCGTAGTGACCTTGCATGTGCGCAGAAAAAACACACAAGCATACACCAGGCCTGTAGCCAGGGGGGGGGGGGGGGGCTGACCCCCCTCCCTTACGAAATTTTGATGGAGGAGGGTGTTTTACCGAAAATAAATAATAAAAGCATACGTTTTTGTTATTCAAATTATTATTACTCAAATAGTCAAGCTCTCACTCACTCACTCACTCACTCACTCACTCACTCACTCACTCACTCACTCACTCACTCACTCACTCACTCACTCACTCACTCACTCACTCACTCACTCACTCACTCACTCACTCACTCACTCACTCACTCACTCACTCACTCACTCACTCACTCACACACACACACACACAGACACACACACACACACACACACACACGCACGCACACACGCACGCGCGCACACACACACACGCACACACACACACACACGCACACACACACACACACACACACACACACACACACACACACACACACACACACACACACACACACACACACACACACACACACACACACACACACACACACACACACACACACACACACACACACACACACACACACACACACACACACAGAGAGAGAGAGAGAGAATGAATCGAGATTTAGAAAGATAAAGTGCAATAAATAGCAACAAAAGAACGCACGAAGCTGTAAGGAGGAAGTTTAGACCAATCCACATATATAGTCGGTGACAGCCTAAGAATAAATATAAGCTCCGCCCACGAGGCCGTATTGCTCATATTTTGCATGCCTCCATGCTACAAAGGAAATAGTCCCTAAACGATAGCAATAATTTTCACACATATAAACATTATCTTGCAATACTCCATTGATATTGAAATAAAGAAGGCAAAGCTAGATAAAAAAAAATGTGAAGGCACGGAGTTCAGCGTCAGCTTAACAATATATCTCTTCTTGAAACCGCACCTCCCGCCGCGGCCATCTCGGAGTCTACGATGATGCAATGTATATCTCAAAGGTGATGTTGCTGCGCAGTACCTATTCAGGTATTAAAACAAAGAATGCCAGATTTAACGTAAAATTTATAATAAAGGAATAGTTTTTTAACATTTCATAAAACAAAAGAGCGACATTGATCACATTTAATAGGATCGTTTGTATTTTTTTACGAAACTTTCGCCGCCAGTTTCCTTGCTGCTGTAACCATAGAGTTTCCTACAATACTTACTAGAGGGAACTCTGGCGCTAGTGTCTATGGGAGCTGCAATGCATTGCGCTTCAGCCAGCATGGGAATCATGGGTAGTACACGGATTTGTCTAAACTTCGTTCTTTCGGCTCCGTTTGGCTCCGCGTCGCCTGCATCCGATTTGTCGCAAAACGAAGTTCAGCAACAATCAGCAGTTTCACTTCACCACTTTAACTTCTTTAGGCTCACCGATTCAAATCTGGTCACGAAGTTCACAACGATCCATTCTTTTATACGAAAGAAAACCAAAACATAGCAATAAACAAAGCCGCAAGTGCGTTCGAAGCCCACAAGCACGAAGACTAGGCAAATCCGTGTACTACCCATCATTCCCATGGTGGCTGAACGATCGCAGCGCCAGAGTTCCCTCTAGGTCATTTTAGGAAACTCTATGGCTGTAACTATGGCAACTGTGACTCAAAGCGAAGCATGGCGAAGTGGTCTGAGATTACCTTCGTGAATTTCGACTCTTGTGTTGCCATAAATACCGCATTTGCGTCTGTAGTCGCCGTGCTTGTTATCGTGGTTCAAGGCTTCATTTGACGTCTTGTCACCGACTATAGTAATAATAATTCCCAGAATAGCCGAATGATAGCAGTGGCTCGTAAATTTTGAAGTAACGGTGCGAAGGAAGAGTGGGGCGCAATTCACGAGTATCAGCGGTGATATGCACCTCGTCGCTATACAAACCCTGCGGTGTGGTGGACTAGAAAATTTCGAAGGAAAAGCCTGCGCTCTGTGAGAGTACCATCTGTTCACATCATAGGTCGGCAAAAAATGTGGAGCTCACTCAGACTCACTCATGGAACATATTTTGCCCTTAGGGCTCACTCGGACTCAGACTCACCGAAATTTTCCTCAACTGGACTCACTCGGACTCAGAATCATTCAAATTTTTCTCAACCGGACTCACTCGGACTCAGACTCACCTAAATATGACTCGCTCGGACTCACTCAGACTCAGATTCAGGGCTCGATATGAGTCTGAATGAGTCTGAGTGAGTCGACTCATGAGTCCGTTACCGTATAATTAGCTTTTTCAATGAGGATGTCAACGCACTTAAACGCCAATATATCGCATAATCGGTGCTCTACGATACGCATTTTCATCTCGCACCTTCACATACTAGTTATCAGTGACTCCAACCCAGTAAGGACATTTTTATTGAAAGATATGACTAACGCGAGATATTTTATCAAGAACTTCTTTTGACAATTTTTGCAAGGGAGGCCGGGGGGTCAAGGTACACCTCTGATCAATAAATATTGAGCTCGCGTATGAACGCTAGAGCTTTGAAGCATCTGTGAGTAGAACTGAGTAACAATGTGAGCCGTCATGAGGCTGATAGTAATGCTGAATTTCAGGAGTTATCACCATAGGTCGGCAAAAAAATGTCGAGCTAACTCAGACTCACTCAAGAAATATATGTTGTGCTCAGGGCTCACTCGGACTCACACTCACCAACATTTTCCTCAATCGGACTCACTCGGACTCAGACTCCCTAAAATTTGTCTCTTCTGAACTCACTCGGACTCAAACTCACCAAAATATTATTCACCCGGACTCACTCAGACTCAGACTCACGGCTCGATCTGAGTCTGAGTGAGTCTGAGTGAGTCGAGTCATGAGTGAGTTTGCCGACCTATGGTTCACATGCACGTAATGCCAGTGGCATGAGTAAGGAAAAATGAGAAGGCGTTGCTCCCGTAGTGTTTAGGACGTTAAGATTGACCTCGCAAGGTAGTTCGTTCGATTCTCGATTTTATCCTGTTCATATACGCATCTTACCTTCTAATGTGAAGCATTATGCGAGAAGTAAACCGGAGTTTCAAAAGCGGTTTTCGGTTACCATTCTAGGTACTAAAAACATGATTTTCAGGGCTAGAAAAAAAACAATAAAAAACAAAAAAACAGGAAAGGTGACATGAAGTAGGGCATAAAATATATATGAATCTGTAATCAAGACAAAATATTAACTAGAGCATTTGTTGGTTTTGAAAGAAATGTTCAATAGAAAGCCGTTAAGGGCATTAATTGAGGAAGGGGAGGACCCTGAATGAATAATACAAACATTGGTAAACGTTCGCTAACAATGACCAACGTTTGCTGAGTATTGTCTAACGTTACACAGTGCTGCATAACTGTTGGCTAATGTTAGTTACTGCTGGCTTAAAGTTGTCTAATGTTGGCTGGTGTTGCCTGTGCTTGACATTAGCAGCTAATGCTTCACACATACGACATTTTCCCTTAGAGACGTTCGGCGCCATTTCTTTTTGAAACGTGTAAGCATTTCTATGCCGACTCAACGAGAAATGTGTCAGTCAGCCCGTCCCTCTGTCACGTAAGACGACCATCACGATAAAGAAAAAAAAAAAAACGCACAAAACAAAATAATTAGTCTCAGCAATGCTGTGTTCTGGATACAGGCCCCCACGCGGGTCTCCTAACCACTGAGCTATACACCCACGCTTGCAGAATGCGAATATATATGAACCACGCGAATGCGTTGTACCTGCGGCGCAAAACAGGGGCGCAATTTCTATGACTGCTTCGTTGAATTTCGTGGTGGTGGAATAAAATCCCTCTTTCGTTGGACAAGGTCTAAAGCCGGCATGGACGATTGTACGCATCATGGAAGTTCCTACGTTGCGTAGATTTAAGGACAAACGCGCGTTTCAGTGGTCGTGGGAGGCGCTTTTCGTTGGGACGTTCCGGACGCCGACGAACGCTAGAAAGATGAGACACCATTCCGATGCCTCCCGAAAACAACGTTCCAGTGAAGGCCGCAACCCGCATTAGAACCCTAGGCTTAAGCATATCACTTAGATAACTTACAGAGGAGATACTGCGTGTATTTTTAAAACAACGCACACACAGATGACGTCATCTTTAACACTGGGTGAGTGGGAAGAACGAGCGCATCTCGCATTGTCGTCCCGTTGTCTCGACTCATCCTTGTACGCTTGCCCTTGCAAACCGTAGCAACCGGCCCACTAATTCTTATTGGACGACGACTTTATACTGAACAACACGGTGACGACAAATGTTCGCTTCGAGAGTCCACATAATTGCTATCGTACTGAAGCTACCGCAGAAGTGGGCTTCTTCCCATAAAGAGCCTCGATGCGGTGAAGCCAGATTTAAAGGCGTTTGTTGCACACGTGCAGATGAAGTTCGTACGCTGCGAATTCCAATGTACCGTGTGGACCCGTGTAATGGCTGCATCCGAGTAAAGGCCACCACCACAACTTTAAAGCCCGAAATTTGAAAAGAAGAAATTACAATGGGTTTGATGCCCCGATGCCCCGCGCCCATCGGCAAACTTTTGCGCGCTGCGTGTTTTGCGCATCTTATTTCGTGTAAAGATGATACGGTCCACGAACGTGCTCAATAACGACCGAGTCTAAGCAGCGACGGTGATAGCAGAGATGAATTGTAAAGTTCGCGGTGAGCAAAAATAATGAATGAAACTACTATGAAAAAGATAGCATTTCGTGGTGCTTGGGCAGGAATGAAGAATTACGGCGGATTTCATACTCGCGGTTGTGAAAAAAAAAAAAAAAAAAAAAAAAAACGCCAGGCCTGCGCGGAAAGCGCAGCACAGTCACAGCGAAAGCTGGAAGAGCGGCATTTCTAGAGCCCGTTATAAACTCTCCTGTGGCTACTAATACAGGTACATTAGCAACGTACCCACTACGCCACGAAGCGTAATTTTTGGGAAGTTGGGAAGCACCCAGCACGACATTATTCGTTGTTCTGCGGAGAAGCGAGGTACCATATGTAAGCGATTATGTGCAGTTTGTTGATGCGGCGGTTGATGACGATGAATAATTATGGTTGCGCCCTTTGTAATCGGTTGGAAACTTTAAACGACCCACTAGTTACGTAATGCATATTGTGTGACGCCCGGTCGTTATTTAACTGTCCCACCACGCTTTATAACATACGTTAACCGGAGAAACGTAGAGCGAGAGAGAGAGAGAATTGACTTTATTGAGACCCTGAGGAAATGGATCATGGGAGCCTTATCGGCTTCCTTGGCAACCAACAGAAGTGCACTTGCGAGGAACCCACTACGCTACAAATCATTGTAATTTTTTAGAAGTAGGGCAGTAGGCACTGTGGCACTGTGCCATTTTTCGTCATTCTACAGACAGCCGTGGTACCTGCTAAACGCATGTAAGGCATTATGCGCACTTTGTTGATGCTGTGCGTGATGACGATGAAGAATTATGGCAGAGCTCTTTGTAATGGGTTGGAAGCATTCAACAACCTACTCGTTGCGCAATTCGCATTGTGTGTGACGCCTGGTTACAGAATTCGCGTTGTGCGACGCTTGGTGCTTATTCTACTCTTTTACCACGCTATATTGCATATGCTAATGTGGTTCGTTCCCGACATGAAGCCTGTATAGGGTGTGTCCAGATAAGATCGAACACGAGGTCCTGGTCACCATTCACGATTTTGATTAAATTTACTGTAGGTATAGGCATTACACCCATAACAATGGTCTCGCAGTTAGTTTTGCGAAAAAAAATTTTGTTCGCCTGAAAAAAAAAATATAGATTTCGGCCGCAAAAAACGCTTTTTCTCCAATTTCGCGGCTTCTGAATTTTGAGCGCACCTAGGGAAAAAACGGTGCACTTCTTCGTCACAATATTTATTCCCCTTAAAGAACAAGTGAAATAGAATCTTATGAGTCTATTATTTTCCTTGCTTGTCCAAGCACTTTTGAAGAAAAAAATCACAAACTTGGCAAATTGCACAAAATACCTTTATTTCAGGAATTTATTGCTACAAGCAAGTTAAAGTGAGGATAATAAAAATCGGTACATATTAACTTTGATACTTTCGCTCTCTTTTAAAATAATTTGCGCGGTTTTATCGCGCTCCGTTTTACTCGATATGTGGGCTGAAACGTAAGTGATTTACCAAAAACGCCGAACTTTGAAAATGATTTTCTCAAAAAGGCCATTTTTAATTTTTTTTTAAATCTCTCCGATTGAAGTCAAGGACGTCATCTACCATTCTGCAGAAAAAACGTTGCATTATTTTGGTTGCTAACAAGTTATAGTGCGTCAAATGTGACCATGCCAGCCTAGCGGCCGCGTCGTTCGTTATGTGCTGAAACTCGGATATAAGTTGTTAAAAATACCTGTACATGACATAATCACAAATCAGCAGCTCCACACCAACAAATGCGCAGCCAGGTGTCATGGTTCAGCAAGCTTTGTCTTGCGATCAGCCGCTTGACAAACCCGCAGCAGCGGCCGCTCGATGCTGCGGGCACTCAGATTACATGAGTGCCGCTTCGACTGCGGATGAGCGCCCCTTGCGCGCCAAACTACGCTCAGATGACGGACGTGAGAAGGAATGCATCACTGTGAAAGTTAAAGGTTGTTAAGTGCCAATAAATGCCATAGTATGCAACGAAAACTCTGCCGGCAATTTCCCATTGAGCGCCTCCAGTAGGGCGCTCATGTGTTGCTTTCTCTCTTCGGATGGCCTAAATATAATTATAGGTTCATTCTCTGAGCAACATATGACACGAAAGAAAACCATTGACATCTAAAGAAAGCTGTCATACGTGCTTCCGATGGTCGAACAACTTAAACTGCAGTTGTTCATCTCGTGCCAGAACACTTGTGTCAGCCGGCTGTGAAAAGAAGTGTGTCCAAGTCGTATGCTTCATTAAAGGGACACTAAAGGCAAATAACAATTTATGTCAGAGTGAAAGCCCAATGTATGACAACTTCTAAAACGGCAATATTATCAACAGCAGTGCCCTACTTACCGAGAAATTAAGCTAAATGTATCACATGATGAGCGCCACGAGTGGGACATTTTCGAAGTGATCCCGATGACGTAGGGAAGTCGGCCTACAATAAATTACTAGTAATCAAACTAGCAGCAGTAAAAAAAGAACATTCCGAGCATCAAAAGACGTAATAAAATGCTGTTTGTTCGTTTCGGCTTGATTCATGGAAAACAAAACCTCCGTGGCGTTGCCATGGGGAAAGGCGCGCGTGGTTCAAAGGTTCCGTTTTCGCCGAACTGTGCCTCGCCCGTCTCAGTGATAGTTTCGGGATCGCGTACTGCCGTGCGTGTTTTGCGCGCTCGTGAAAGTCGCTCTGATAGAAAGTTCGACAAAATGCCGCATGCGTGTGATATTGCCGGATGCCCGAATGGTGCACAACGCCAGTGCTGCAGCAAGGAAACCGGTGTGTCTTTTCACTGGGTGCCGCGGAATGAACCCTTACGCTCGAAGTGGCTTAGTGTCATGCCATTGCGCCAGTGTGCTAAACAGTCAAAACCTCTGCGTGTGTGCTCGCTGCACTTTCGTACTGAGGATTACGAGACCAACCGCAACTTGGTGACGGCTTTGAATGTGCCCATCCGAGCAAGTCTTTGCCGCAGCGCCGTTGTTGCTACTGTGGGTCCCGCTGCTTCCGCTCGGCTGCTACTAGTGTCGGCGGCCGCGCAGTAAAAGCGGGCAACGTTGGGCACGGCAGCAGTGACGTATGAGAGTCGTATTTTCAGGCGGGAGATTTGAAGCGCGCTAACGCGATGCGGACCACTAAAAACGTGATTTTATTTCAAAATAAGCACTTCCTTGGCACAAAAGCAGCGGTACGAGGTTTCTGGACCGCTATTTCAACAATCAACGTCGACTTAATATTTGCCTTTAGTGTCCCTTTAAAGAACCGCTTTTACAATACTGTATTGTTGCGCGTCCGCAAATAGAATATTCAACGCCAGTCCAGATTTTATCACGATATTTCGCGGCTTCGGGCATAACAGCAGGGGGAAAAAATACATGCGTGCTGTATTGAAGGCGCTCACTGGGAAATTGCTGGCAGAGTTTTCGTTGCATATTATGACATTTGTTGGCACTTGACAGCCTTTAACTTTCACAATGATGCATTACTTCTCTCGTTTGTCCTCTGAGCGTAGTTTGGTGGTTTGGCGCGCAAGGGGAGCTCATCCGCAGTCGAAGCGGCACTCATGTAATCTGAGTGCCCGCAGCATCGAGCGGCCGCTGCTGCGGGTTTGTCAAGCGGCTGATCGCAAGACAAAGCTAGCTGAACCATGACACCTGGCTGCGCATTTGTTGGTGTGGAGCTGCTGATTTGTGATTATGTCATGTACAAGTATTTTTAACAACTTATATCCGAGTTTCAGCACATAACGAACGACGCGGCCGCTAGGCTGGCATGGCCACATTTGACGCACTATAACTTGTAAGCAACCAAAATAATGCAACGTTTTTTTCTGCAGAATGGTAGATGACGTCCTTGACTTCAATCGGAGAGATTAAAAAAAAAATTAAAAATGGCTTTTTTGAGAAAATCATTTTCAAAGTTTGTCGTTTTTGGTAAATCACTTACGTTTCAGCCCACTTATCGAGTAAAATGGAGCGCGATAAAACCGCGCAAATTATTTTAAAAGAGAGCGAAAGTATCAAAGTTAATATGTACCGATTTTTATTATCCTCACTTTAACTTGCTTGTAGCAATAAATTCCTGAAATAAAGGTATTTTGTGCAATTTGCCAAGCTTGTGATTTTTTTCTTCAAAAGTGCTTGGACAAGCAAGAAAAATAATAGACTCATAAGATTGTATTTCACTTGTCCTTTAAGGGGAATAAATATTGTGACGAAGAAGTGCATCGTTTTTTTCCTAGGTGTGCTCAAAATTCAGAAACCGCGAAATTGGCGAAAAAGCGTTTTTTTGCGGCCAAAATTTGTATATTTTTTTTCCGGGCGAACAAAATTTTTTTTCGCGAAACTAACTGCGAAACCATTGTTCTGGGTGTAATGCCTAGACCTACAGTAAATTTCATCAAAATCGGGAATGGTGACCAGGACCACGTGTTCGATCTTATCTGGACACACCCTATAGGACCTTTTTGCAAAGCAGTTTCAAGCACCAGCATGGCTCAGAGGTTGAATGCTGGGCTCCCACGCAGAGGGCCCAGGTTCGAACCTCGTTCCATCCTGGAATTTTTTTCTTATTTAGTTTTTTTCTTATTTCGAGCGATACTGGTTACGGACACCGGCGGCGGCGGCGGCGGCGGCGGCGGACAACTACGGCACCAAAAACGGCCGGTGAAATGATCTCATAACAGCTTTCGCTGTAAAATGTTTGAGACCAGTCCTGCCTCTGTAGCCTACCCGAAAAAAGCTTTAGTAATCGAAATAGGCGAGTAAATAACGCGAATGCCATTTAGCAAAGTAACAAACATTTTATTCCGTGTGACGCCGCGGGCCGCGTGTTTGAGAACCCTGCTCTAGGTACTTGTACTTAATCACGTTCCTGGAGCTTTGTGACAGATTGATGACATCTTGAGTTGTAGCGAGGTGTTGAAATTTAACAGTGGAACTGAGAAATCGCACACGTTCTCTTCTACCCGTATCTTGTTTTATCCACACACAATTGCAGACGCTTTCTATAAGTGGAAATAAAGCCAGAACGCACGAACCTTCCCTTTCTCACTCCATCCTCGCTATTTACTCACGCGCCCTCAGCTCAAACCACGTTGTGAACTTTACATCGTCCGGTAATCTTATACAGCACTTGCACACTGTTTCGGAGGTCGTTGTCGTTGCTGTCGTCACTATCGCGATTAGAACAATCATTACAGGGCAATGGCCAGTAGTTCTCGCTGGTCGAAATGAACAGCGATCGCCTCCACAGTTTCGTGATGGAGCCTTCATTCAGTGAACATTGCTGTATAAATGCAAACACTAAAGTTCTGTGTTCAAATGGCCTCAAACGTAAATACCAGTGAACTTTTCGTTGTTGTCATCTGCGTAAACATGCAACTTATGCAGCGGCAGCTGCGTTTGTTGCGTACTGAAACTCCAATCATTCAAAATCAAACGGCTCTACCATTTTGCCAAACTTCAGAAATTCTTGGTCACGCCAGGGTTGCGTGAAGGCTGATAAGTGCCGGGGCGCTGTTCTTTCTGCAATCCAGCAGTTGCGTTGCGTGCTTCGACGGGCGAACTCATCGCACCCGCGTATGGGTTCAAGCGCAGCGTTAAACTTTACTTTCGCTTTCGCGGCTACACTCTCCAGGCGAAATCGTCCGACTTTTAATAAACGTGCGATCAACAAATATTTAGCTCAGGACATTAAATCTTCATTCAAGATTCCTTTTCGAAGTACGTACTATGTTGTTACACACACTACAACGAGGCCACACTGGTAGCAACCCAGCTTGCTCTTTTTGCGCCATCGCCATTCTCGTCAGCGCGTTGATCGTGTCTTCATTGTTGCAGCTGACACGTTAATTATCGAGGAAACTTGAAAAAAAAATCACTGGCGCATACTTCCTCAATGTAAATGCCAATGAAATTAATTCTGTTAGCGACAAGAGACAACGCATACAAATGTCACCTGTTTTATCAGCAGTGAAGCGCATTCTTGGTCGAGCCTTTCATGTCCGGGATCCGTGGTAACGCTTGTGGGCATCATAAACGGGTATGCGCCACAAATATTGGCTAAATCCCACTACTCACCACTGGTTCACTAAAAATGAAGGCAACAGTTAGCCCAACAAACGGATATGTGCCACACAAATCTGTGCTCCCTATCAGGAAACAATCTTAATCTTAAACGCCTATGTGCCACAGAAATTGGGTAAATCCCCCTACAAATGGCCAACAAATGGAATGTGCAACAAATGGCATGCTCAACAAATGGCACGCGCGTTGCCACAGTCACACCACTGCCATGTGATACTTTGTGGTTATAAAAGGTGGTGACTATACTACCACCTCAAAGCTTAACAAAGAGTGTTCAATAAAGAGCGGTGATAGAACATATCACAGCATCTTAAGCGAACGCTTCTTTGTAAACCTGTGTATAAGAGTGGTATGGTCAAGATGCAATAAAACTATACTACCACCTCAAAGCTTGCAAATAGTGTTTAATAGAGAGTAGTCATGCAACATATCTGAAAGACTTGCAATACATAGAAATGTGTTTGCCCGACGAAGGCAACGCCAAAAGCTTCACTGTTTCATCGGTGTCCGCGAAGCGGAGCTGTTTTTTAATTATTTATTTTTTGACTGAGCGAATATACGGCGCCAAAATATTGTGATGCTCTAAGTAAATACGCTAAGATGAAATATTGGTTAATCAGCTACATTTCATTCTTTATTTCCAAAATAATATTTTTTTCAAGCTGTATTGAATGATTGAACTCAATTTCGCTTTTTTGTTTTTTTTGTCGGCGGTATGATATTTATTATCTATAGCTTTGTTGCAAAGCTTCAAAGGCTGATACTGTCTCAAAGTTGTTTCAAGGTTCTCATTTAGACCAAATATCTGACGGACTGCGGTATCAAGCACACAGTCTATAACGCTGGTGCTTGTTCTACAGGACATTCTCTTTCCGAAGCAACACGTTGCCACCGGAGCGCTCAGCCACAGACACTGTCTTGTCGGGTCACAAGGGCACACACAATGAACTCGTCTGTCACATATAAACAATGACGTTCATATGTAGGGGTACTGAAAAAATGCAACGTAGACTCAAAGTACCTGCCCCTCAGTATCAGACAGGCATCGCTTATCGAAGAATACCTTACAGTAAGAGCAAGTTTTATTAGATGGCGAACCACGCATTTGCATTTCGTTTTCTTAATAATAGACAACCTGCTTTCCAATGCGACGTTGGATGGGTGGTGTTATTCATCATTTTCGAAGCGTTGTAAAGGCCATCACTTATAGGATTCATACAAGTCACACAGGCAGTGAGGCGGGTCCAGAGGCAACATCCATAATGCCTCTTTAGACGTTTGAAGCGAAAACTGGAACTTTAATTATGTCGTGTTTCAAACCACAAACTATTCCCAACATTTGGCGTGGCACTAAGGAAATGTCAGAAGTTTATTCTACATGTGCTGTTTAACACGACAGAAATGTGTTAGCAATAGCTGCAGTGGTGGTTATGATTAAAAAACAAACAAAAAAAAAAACACTCGACTGGAGGAATTTTACGTATAGGGTCCATTTAGCCGTAGTAATCCACCGTGAGGTCCGAAAGCCAATGCAAATTTTTACATGATTCTGGCGCTGCAAAGGTTACGACCGTGCCATTTGCAAATTTATCGAATTGTAAGTCAGCTAAAGAGTAACTTGTTGAAAAATGTGTTCTGTAACTAACTATAGAAGCGATATCTTTTCGCTCAGGCAGATAAAAGAATAACGTTTTGATGTGTGGCAAAGACTGAGCATTCAGTGCTGCAACTGCTGAAATTAACAATGATCATTCTGCATACAACTTGATACCTGATCGAACCTAATTGCAATGGAGTGGAATTATCTTCGTTAGCAGTACCCGCGTATCTTGTGCAACAGCGGTGGAGTGGCCATCTATCGCTCAACATCTTCAGCAAGTACGCAAATGTGGCTACTAGTGTAGTTGTCTTGCACTTTGTGAATGAAGTTAGCTGGTTGACACATATGAAAAGTGCCACGCTATATCTTATTGCTCATTTTTCTCTTACCAATATTTGCCACGTGTGTGTGACCAAATACGGCCTCATATAGTGTACATTAATCCCTGGTAACGGTGTACACGTGTATTTTGCGCATGTCTTTATAAGGAAGCACACAGACGGTCATAGAATGTTAGTGGGTATTCTAAAAAGCTTGAATATTCGCGTAGTTAACTGACGACATCGGCTTATTAGTGAAGCAGAGACCTCAACAAAGGCATTCTGAAATTACCCTTGCAGGAAAGAACATAGCTAACCATATTTAAAACGAAGCCCATACTCCAAGAGAAACTGAACATAGAAAGAACGAAGTTACAACATAAGCTTCCTGGGAAACAAGGAATTACGGTTCGGCGGACTCTGAAAGCAATACTGGTAAATGATATTATATAACGTTCTAGTTTTTTTTCCCTTGCCTTATTGTGGCGGGTAATTACTACAGCCGTAACAGTAACCCAATACCTGCCGATCGCAGGCCACAGGGGCACACGCAAGTCTCTTTCACAGCAGCCACGAAATGTTTTTCCAAAGTTTTCTGATCTTAAGCGAGGCAATCATTTCCCTTTCAGTCCCGGAACCCATTTCGTCGGTGATCGTCCGCTCCTTCCGTGAGGCTTGTTGCCTGGCGGCAGAAGATCACGGCGAAGATAAGGCGGCCCATAAAACCACCATCGCGCGGCGCAGGTCACACGCTCCATTAGCTACAGCGGGAGCCATCCGCCGGCTAGCGCGCCTTAGCCGTTGCCAAATACCCGTAGCATTTCCGCGGGTTGCTGTCGGGCGCGCTTCCTCTGTCAGACCTGCCGCGCCGGACGCCACCCAAAAGGGAAGATTAAAGGGGGGAAAAAAAGAAAGGAAGAGAAAGAAAGAGAATCTGACCGTAATATTTCCCGCGCGCACACTCCCGACTCAATCCGAGAGATGAGATAAGAGATACTCGGAGCCCCCCCTCCGTGGCGCGCCAGCGCGTTGTTTCTCGGTGGTAAGCTTCGCTCCCACGGTCATCGGGAGTTCGACGGGACGCCGCGCGCGTACCGTAAAGAGGTTCCGTCGCGTGAGCGTGGTCTCGGCACCGTACGCACGCTGTCATGTCGATGGACGTGACGTCGGACGAGAGCTCGGCGGTGGGCTCCTTCAGCAGTCGCGGCAACATCACCGGGGCTTCCCCGACACTCGACGCAAAATACAGCAGCGCGTTTATATTTTATTTCCATGTCGTCCTTCTGCTGGCTGTCCGTAACAGCGCGGGTGCGATCTTCTCCCCTCCATGCCCCACTCAGTTGCTCCGCTATTTCCAACGCTTGCGGCCGCGACCGCGGACTGACTGCGGAGCCGTCACCTCATCTCGCTGCCACCGCAACGTCGACCTTTGTGTTCCGTTTTACTAAGGGGCGAGACGAGCGGCACTGCAATGGAGCGGCAGTATGCACTTCCTATTCACATGGAGGGCGGCAGAAACGGGCTCATGCAGATGATACAAACGTGTGAAAAGGCGCTGTTTTGAACAAATAGAAAACGTTGTTGAAAAAAAAATTCGGCAGATCCCACGTGCCATGGGAGTCGATGTTATGGAGAACGAATATGTGCCCAATAAACACCCACAGTACTCATGTCTGTGTCCTCTTTCCTACCCCTATATCCCCACCCCTATGCAGGGTAGCAAACCGGTTATTACTACCAGGTTAACCTCCCTGCCTCTTCCTTTTCATCTATTTCTCTCTCTCTCTCATTGTTAGGAAGTGATTTTTGCCATTGGTTGGCAACATTTCCTAGTAATATGTCCAGTGCCTGAATTGGCTAGAACTTGCTTTCACGAATAATTATAGCGTGATAGGTTACCGGGAACATCTGATTTCCTTGCGTGTTTGATTCCTGGCACTACCTGTTGCAGCTTTTGTGGCCGCGAAGTTTCATACCACCCAAAGAACCGAGCCCCAGCTGCAGGGAAGAGCCCATGTATATGGAATCTTATATAGCTGTGTGAAAGAAAGAGCGACATGACGGTCACATCAATCGTTGGCAGCGGCGCTTCCGCGCTTTGTGAACAAGGTTTCTCTGCATTGTCTGGGAGCATATCGGCGCACCGCAGCTCCGACGCGCCAAAGCGCGCAGTACGAGAGGGAGTTAGCATTAAATGAAAAGCCGCAATATGGAGGCTGACGGCACCCGTCGAGCCACGTGACAAGCCGCGTGCCGCGCGTTCCCCCGTAACCCTCGCCCTCTCTCCACATCGCATGTTATGCTTCGAGAGTCGATGTAAATGGCCATTCTGGAGGCGGGAGTTAGCGTAACACATAGCTTACAGCAGGGGCTTGGTGGGAAGGGTCTGTAAAGGGGGGGGGGGGGGTTAGTTCGAAGGCAGACTCGCGGGTCGGGCGCACGGCGTGTCTTTTGTTCGGCGATGCTAATCTTGGCTGCATTGTGTCTCAAATTTGTGAGATTAGAAAATGATTGTTGCCGAAAAAAAGCCAGGGACAAGAGTACGGCGGGAAAGTCACCGAGTCGACAGCGGAGCGAGAAGGTGCGCTGTCGTGCTGAGAAGCATCCCTGCCACAGACTAGGCGCATCAAGTTGATCCTGTGAACTCCCGCATACTTGACGTCTCGTTCGGTTTATTGTATAATCACTTTTTTTTTTTTCGAGCACTCGCAGCTTATTTCCGCTACGTACTGTTCTTTCTGTTTTTGTTTTTTTTTTAAATATCATGCGCATTGCATGATTTACCTTGTCTCACTTCTTTGTTCTGCAATGCTTATATAGGTAAAAAAAAAAAACATACCAGTTCATATTGTCAAAATATCCGTTCATTAGGTTAAACCTTACGCTTCTAAATGCATTCTGTGCTTGTGGGAACTTTTAGTTTCTATTGCATCCATTGGGAGCACTTGTTCCACAAAGACAAAGGTGTGATCGTGGTGGCGATGTAGTTAGACAAACGTCCGACACAAGTTTAGCATATACTCTTGATGCGTGCTGCATGCAAATCGTGAATCACTCCCCTCTCTTCATTTCCTCTCTTTTTCCCTCTTGATATTAGGAGAAGTCGTCAACCTAGATCAATGCTACGTCAGCGAACTCAATGATAAAATTAGCAACTAATGTTAAGAAACTAACTATACGTTTAGTTAGCAACCACGCCAACGTACTTAATGCAATGCTTAGGTAGTTTCTATGTTTAAAGCAAATTAATTCTAAGAACTTCTGCAATAGAAGGTGAAAAAGGAAAAAAAAAAGGAAGCGTATTAAGAAAAATGTTACTTAAGGAGAAGAAAAAAAAAAGTAACGAAGAAGTGCGCCGTCAATTGTTAACGATAACAGCCGCATTCATCGCGTATCACGGTATCATGCTTCGCACCTAAATGCATGCATAACACGTTTATATAATCTTTCTGTTGAAGTTAACATATCGTTAATAACTCAACACTGGTTACATAGAAATGACAGAAAGCCAGTGAAAGGTCGGGAGAATTTATACGTTACAACAGATGTTTGTTGAAGAAATCTATATTTTTTTAATTATAAGCATCTCTTTTGTGATTACTTGTTAAGGTCTCCATAGGGAAGTAGCGGAAATGCGTGCATCCACAAAAAATTAATGCTGTAAGTTACGTTGGCGTAAACTGAAGCATATGGTTGCACGTAAGTAAATCAAACACTGTCAAGGCTGGTGCTCTTATTCAACTGTTTTCGCTGAGCAAATGATTTAAAACTTGACATACATCTTCAAGACATTAAAGGGACACTAAAGAGAAACAATGAATTGGTTTAGATTTGATAAAGTGTGCTCGGAGAACTCTTGTGTAGTTTATTTCACCATCGTAGGTTTATTTTTAGAGGAGAAAACCAAGTTCAAAGTTTCATTTTTAAATTTCGCGCCGAACTTTGTAATTCGTGACGTAAAAGACTTCAATGAGCATTTAACGTATTTTGGCGCCACTGGCTCGACGAAATTTCCACAAACTCGTTATGTCAAGTCTCTGGCCCCCTCAGAGAACAATGTACTTCGATTTAACCGATTAGGAACTACGAAGGGCCAAGCAGGCGCCGTCAAAAATATGTGACGTCACGGCAAATGGTGCGGGAATTCCAAGGTGGCGTCGCCACCTGTATTTTCTTTTTGCGCGTTTTCTCGCTTATTAAGCGTCTTCGCGCAGAAAGCGTGGTGTTTTTGGTATCGTGGAAGACTACTTTACTAATGCGAGAAAAATCGTTTTGCTCTTTAGTGTCCCTTTAAAGAGCTCTTTTTCTTTACATACTCTCCAAATATTATAATAGTTCCGGAGGTCATACCTGTTGCACTTAACTGCACGTCTGCCTCGTTAGCCTGCTCCCGTCGCGGCTCTGTAAACATTCAATAGCTTTGATAGCCACGTTGTGTCAACCGTCGCATGGGCGCACCGGGTACGTGTGGCGCTTCGCGCCTTGTGTACACAGCGACAATACGTGCTCGTGTCGTGCTCATCTCGTAAAGACCGCGACAAGGACCACTAAAATATCGGCTTCCTCTGCTGAGTAGAGGCGCCTGCGCTATACACTCCTCGTATACGAGCCAATGGTCAAAGCCGATAATCCAGAGTAAACAAGCAGTGGGCACGTGACACACAATGGCCACTAGCCTGGCCCAACTCCCCTCCGCTGCACTCCCCTCTTTTTTTACTGCTGTGGCAACTGCGCACCCTCTGCCTTGGAGCCTGCCGCGGCTTCGCGCGGAGCGCACGCAGCGGAAAGTGCTCAATCATTCGCGGTACGAGAACTGCGGAGTAAGACATTTCCAGTTTTTCCCAGCACCCCACGGAGAAAAGCCTATGTGCCCCAAGAGCACCCGGTGGTCGTTATTTATTATACGGAACGGCGGAGAGCTCCGGCTCGTCCCGAGCTCTCGAGAGTCGCCGCCAAGTGTTACGGCCCACTCGCAAAAGGGCAGGAGTGCGGCGCTGGGAGAGCGCGGGAGGTGTTGTATAGCGCTGATCTCGCCTATATACATACCACGTCTCCGGAGAGTACAGGCAGGAGCCTTTGGGGCGGTACCGCCTTTTCTGGCGTGCATACAGAACAGTCTCGGTCGATGCACGCTGCCCGCAGCTTTCTGGTTTCTGCGCTTCTAGCGCAGAAACCAGAAACGCGCTTCGCGTGTGCCTGAGGGAATACTGAACTTTATGCTGGTTGATTGTTGAGTCCTGGTAGCATATATGATTTATCATGCATATTTATCATTTAGCATATTTAGCATATTTATCGCGATGACGGTGACGATTGCTTTGCTACATGCGGGGTTTACAACGGTAAATGCGGTAAACGCTCGCTGGTCGGAAAACGTGCTGTGTTGCGGGAGAACATCGACAGCTATGCCAGTGAAACAAATAGGGAATGGTCGTCAGAGGGGAACGATTCGCTATCTCTGTCACTCATGGAAGCGGCCATAAACGTTGCCGTTTATTTAAACCCCGGACTCGGTCGCTGCTGTGGTTGGCGACCGACAGGAGACGGGTGAGGGTTGAGTATATATTGAAACCGCAGCGGTGAGAAAGCGACACCCCACTGGGTCGTTGTCGTGCTGCGCGTCGCATCAACGTTCCCGAGAAGGACAAATGTTGAATAGAGCTGGGAAGGGGAGTGCGCTCCATACGGCGCGGCTGCTATTCAGGAAGGCGCGAAAGTCAGCTCATGTAGTTCGAAATTTCGCACTTTAACGTCACTTGGCCGCGCGCCGGGTGACACTGACGGGAAGCGCGCTGTGACTTGGCTGCTGCGAAGCAAATGAGGGCGTGGTACTCTTTCTGTTGCGGCCTCTTCTCTGTTCTTCAGACCGTCTCTAGAGAGTACTACTGATAATGAGTATAAACTCGTGCTTCATCCTTTTTTCCCACGGCCGTGTGCGATGCTTGCCTCCTTGCTTCCTCTGAGTGGTCGGAAGCTTGAAGTGTATAGTTCTCGGTTCCAGTCGCGAGTTTCATGTTTTTTTTTCTTCTACTGCAAGTAATCAACAACTGCTACCGCTGCAACTACTACTACTACTACTACTACTACTACTACTACTACTACTACTACTACTACTACTACTACTACTACTACTACTACTACTACTACTACTACTACTACTACTACTACTACTAGTTGTTGCAACGTAGAGACAAAAAATGTTTCAGCGAATTATACAAACAATACATACCTTTACACCCTACTCTGCTTAGGAGATCATCCTCTAGTACCCTTGTCTGCTGTGCTGAACTTTTTAAGAGAATGTGGCTTTTTCAATCAGCTTTAAACGACATAATTCGGCTGTTTATTACCTAAAACCTTGCGCCTGGCGCAGCATAGCCTCAGCTACTTTTGCGCCACAAAAAAAAAAAAAAAAGAACGAATCAACAACAACTAGTACTACTATACCGCTGCTGCTATACTATACTACCACTACTATTACTATGCTACTACTACTGCTGCTGCTATTGCCTTTGTCGTTGATACAATGCGCCCTTTCATAAAAAATATGTTTGAAAAGGCATCTAAGCCACTCCATGTTGAAAGACAAGAGAGTGGTTTCTTTCTCGTCTTCACTACCCTTTCTGCAGGCACCTTCTCCTCCTCGCCACTTATTCCTTCATAAAGCACGTGGACAACGTCAGCACTAAGCGTTGAGACTATCAGGATTTTTCACTTTTCGGCTATACGCTGTTATCTCCGCTTGTGCACTCGAAAACACACAAACGGAGTGAGATCAGTTGATCGCGCGCGGTAGTCATGCTAGTCGAGGCAGAACGGGCGTACGAATGCACGGCAAAGCAGGGTAGAAGACAATTAATAATAATATTAATTGTTGGGGTTTTAACTGCCAAAACCCCGATATGATTATGAGGGACGCCGTAGTGGAGGGCTCCAGAAGTTTTGACCACCTGGTGTTGGTGCACATAAATCTAAGTACAGGCCTATAGCATTTCGGCTCCATCGAAATGCGGCCTTCGCGGCCAGGATTCGATCCCGCGACCTCCGGGTCAGCAGTCAAGCGCCATAACTACTAGACCACCGTGGCGGTGACATCCCTCGTATATGAACCATGCATCTTTGAAATGGGCAGCGCAAAGACAAGGACACGAGAAAAAGTACAACAGACCACACAATTTTCCGTGTCCTTGTCTTTGCGCTGCCCATTTGAAAGATGCATAACCAGTTCCAACTTGTCCAAATGTCAGTTCTTCTGCAGTATATGGACCAATCGAGAGCTTATTTCCTCATGACGTCACGTGTACATATACTGCTGGCGCCACGAATTGTGCCGAAAAGACGGGAAACGCCAGAAGACAACAAATCGCTCGTTCTCTTTATTTGCAGAGGTTGTTTAGGGGCCCTTTAACATGTGCCCGTTGACTTCGTTAAAAAAAAAAGAAACATAAATTGCCTCTTTCAGCCTGCTCCATCCGGCCGGCGTGCCTGACGAAAGGAGACACTTGAGCGACTGCGTTCGCAT
Organism: Rhipicephalus sanguineus; assembly: GCF_013339695.2. NCBI lineage: Eukaryota > Metazoa > Arthropoda > Arachnida > Ixodida > Ixodidae > Rhipicephalus > Rhipicephalus sanguineus. Next base: position 126,049,064 of record NC_051178.1, read on the forward strand.
CGGGAAAGGGCAGCGTGCTGCGTGTACGCAGTCGGTGCATTGCGCTCGACCGTCCATCTTCATTGCGACCAATCAAGCCTTCACGAGAACGGCGCTGACGTCATCGCCAACCGGAATAGAGCTTTTGTGCCATGCGTCTGGTACTCGTAGCGACGACTTGTTCGGCTTACAAGTTGCCTGCTTTGCGTTCGCGCTTTGTACGTTGATGTGGCGACGGCTTCGCGCTTCGGAAGAAATGACGGCGTGTAACGGTTTGCTGGGATATACTATACGTGGAAAAGAACATGCTGCGACCAAGCACGCGCACGATTCATGATAGGAGATTCCTGCACTGAATCTTACATTTAGGATATTGAAAACTGAACGAGTTCGGTGTGCTAATTGTGTACGTATGATGCAGTAATAAAAGCAAACTAAAAGTGTCCGAAACATCATTCATTCATTGATTTGTGCTGCTTTGAACAGCTGCACCATTTGGCCGAGCTGTTGTCGGGACATAATTGTGCTAAAGGAAAACATTAGTGCATTCGAGCGAACCGAGTAGATACCGTGACAGTAAATTTGCATCGCTGTCATTTGCGCGTGTGTGTGTGCGTGTGTGTGCGCTTGTGTGTGTTTGCGAATTAAAAAAAAGAAGCAAATCACGGCACGTATAATGGTCCGGTAAACATGAGGCTGGACGATGGAAGAAATTCGTTACGCACGTGAACTGTATATTTCGTCTTGGAATAACAGTGCAGTTTCGCTGTGGAAGATTTAACAAAGTCAATTGCCGTTCAAATGTCCGCTTGCGTGCGAGCATTCAAGTGCAGATGCACAGTGGGCGCAGCACTTCAGCCTTCAAGACGGCGTGTACGTTTCGTAATCACGCGCTCAGAAGCCGCGGGCCGCCATTATAAGGGCAAGAAGACCACGTGCTCTGGATATGGGGGGAGCGTGAGCGGAAACTGATGGTGACGATCGCATCGTGACGTAGTGGCTTTCGCGCATAACCTTCAATGGAGGGCGAGGGGGCAGGAGACGAAGAGGGCTTCTGTGGCCGAAAGCGCCCCCCTCTTCAGCCCTAGGCCTTCTTGTCCCAAGAGGAGCCCGCAGCCGGCGAGGCTCTCTTCATTGGACGTAATTGTTGCCGCTTCCTCAATCAGGCGCCGGCGGTGCCGAGAGCCTGCTCGGGGTAGTAGTAGTGGCAGTCCACGCCCGTCGCGTACAGTCGCGTCGCTTTTGCTACCATTCCCAGGCGTGTCTAGGCGTCAAAAAAGCGCGAGAGATTTTCGAGCAGCAGCCCTTCTTCCTTTGCTCTCATTCAGAGATTGTTGCCGTTTCGTAAGGTTTTAAGTTTAAGATTAAACAGACCTCAAAGGCAAGGCTTGGTATAAATTCTTTTTATTGAATGTCCCTTTAGGTATATTTTAGTGCGTCTTTCATAACGAGCTGAGCTTATTTTCTCACATTTTATTTCGTGTTGCCTTTGAATAGCCAAGCCCTTTTACTAATGTCTTCTTGGCCGATCCGAAGATGCTTGTTGCCAGCATCTTGTGAAGAGTAGATGTAGGCACCCTATAGGGCGTCGATTAATTTCCTCATGCATATGGGATTTACAGAGCAAGTTGAGGGAAAAGATGCTGCAGGAACACTAAAAATAAAATAAAAATAAAAGATCCCGTGTGTCTCACCATATTCTAGCGGGATGAAGTCACCAAGTTGCACAGTGCAAGCCTATAATTTACACCAGGGCTGCAATTCTAGGCTTGAGTTGCACCGCTCGTCACCAAGCCCTTGTATACCATGACAAAGAAAGTTTTGGGAGAGAGACAAAAATAATGGAAAGTTGAGAGGTTAGTTGGAACAAATACGCTGTTTGCTACCCTACACTATAGGGGTGGATTAAGTAGCTAGGAAGGTAAGAAGAAAAGAAAGAGGGGAAAATGTATACAGACACGGAACACACGCACAGAATCAGTGCCGTTCACAGCACAGGATGACAATTTTCAGCACTACATTCGTTCATGCAGGTTCACTGTTCGTGAGAACTGCAACGACGCATTCGTAGCCCTGTGCTGCGACGGCTTACAAGTTCGCCTATTCTAAATTGACTTCTGATAATTGTCTGTCTTGAATAGGACAAACCATTGTCTAGCGCAGCCGCGGCACAGATATAAAGACGACAGCCATGGTACCGTTTCTCGAGGAACTAGAAAGAGGCTAGTTGGAGCATTAGACAAAGTTTTGAAAGGAAGGAGTAAGTACGTGGGTGTTCATGCATTTTGTCCCCGTCGACATGCAGCCGCCGTGGCTGGGAATCGAACCCGCATCCTCGAACTTTGCAGCGCAACACATAGCTGCTAAGCACCACGGCAGGTCTGTTTCAGAGGAAGGAGGTTAGCACACAACGAAAAAAAAGAAAAAAAGAAAAGGACACACAGAAACCAGGAGTACCCTTCTGGCGATGCGGGTTATACGCACGTGCAGGGAACTAAGTTGCGGCAGCATAACCGCCACGAGGACAATGTTAATGTATTTAAATGGCAACTCTGCGGTCAGAATGGACCAGAAGCGAAAGAGGCACGTGCGGCAAAAGAAGGCATTGTCTTTCAACTGTTGTTTATTGTAATCGTAGTACAGAATGTATTAGGGATAAAATTCGCAAAACTTTTTGTTCGCATATGCTCGTTTCCACTCGCTGGCCGCATTTTCTAATTATACGTGGACCACCAGGAATGGCTATAGACATTCCTGGTGGTCCACGTATATAATACGTGGACTTCCTGGTGGTTCGTAAGCGCATCCTATAGGATGCGCTTACGAACAATTCTGTCGCATGAGCTTTTTGGGAATACTTGTCTCTAGGTGATTTATTTAGAAGTTAAATCATTTTGTGCCCTTTTTCTTCTTATTTTTTTTATGCATATTTTGTCTGCTCAGCGAGAAGGAGTAGCCGGGGCCACGATAAAGGCATCCTATCCATCCATCAACCTCTCCGATCAACCTCTCATATCCATCATTTCAATAATAATAAAAAAGGAATGTTTAAAAGCCCACTACTACGTAAAATTCTACTCCTCGAGCTTTATTGATTACTCTGAAAGTTGGAAATAGTTCCTACGATGAATTCAAGCCCGTGATCAGACAAGCACCACACTTTATCTGATCGCCCTTTAAACTAATTGCTTTGCGTTATATACTGTGATTTAGAAATTGTAGCTGATGCGTTCACGAGCATATCTTTTTATGATTTCGAGGATAAAGACTATGCCCTAATGTTCGTTTTCAAGATGTGCGAAGAAGCTTATTAGCGTTCCAGTTGCTTTATCGTCGCATAAATGGGTGCCTTAGGAAAAATTATGGCAGATCCCACGTATTGTGGTAGTCAAGGTCGTGCGAAGCAGGAAGCGAGTTTCAACCTACGCCGCTTTATTTTTTGTTGAGTCCAGCATTGCGAGGTGGATCGAAGTTTCTGCACTTTGATCGCCTCCTTCCGCCAGTTCGCGTTTTTCCGCGCTGTTAAAATTTTTTCTTCGCTTTCATTAGTAGTGCGCGTATCGTGCGATTACCAAACAAATTGACCACACTGACGCTCAAAGGGTAGCTGATAGTCCGACGCAACGTCGTCACTCACGTTAGAGCATAGATGTCAGTTTTATCGAAACGTAGTGCACGCTACCGTGTGATCATGTGCCTATCATAAGTAGCGCGGTTGTCGGCGTATATACCTTCAGGGCCTAGCGGTTGACTATAGCTAGCGAAAACATCATTACGTGATGACGTCACCATATAACGTCATCATGACGTCACATATCGCCAGGATTTGTGGCGCCATTATGAAGCCATCATGACGTCATTACATGACATCAGTGCTGGGCAGTATCGAAGATACATGTATCTTCGATACTATCTTAGATACTTTTAGGGTATCTTGTATCAGTATCGCGATACGTCTCGCAAGACGTGTATCAGTATCTGTATTTCCGATACATTGAAGAATGTATCGTGTATCTTAAAATACAAGATACTGCGATCGCAACGCAACGGTGCGAAACAATAAACGTTGGTTGAACTCCGCTTCTGAAGCCGGTACTGCTCCCACTAAGCCACCAAATTAAAACTAAAGGCAGTGAGATTATTTTATCTTTCCGCCAGAGTTTTCCAGCGAGGGCAGGCGGTGAGCTCTGAGCGTCCCTATGGAGGAAGCAGAGTCACGTGGTGGCGCTCGCTTCGTCTCGACCGACAAACGCGCGAACGTCTACGCCCAGAGGACATTTTGTTTTCATGGTTTCTTTTTTTTTCTTTTTAGTTGTGTCAATGCTATGGCACTTCGCTCTTAGCCACTGTCCTGTGCCACGTACTACAATGCGTGCGGTGTGTTTTGCACAAATTCTGATGCCGTTGTAGTGTCGTTATCAAAGTTTCTCTTGCTTTGTGCTTCGTTACGAAGTCTGAAAAATGCAAGACAAGGGGTTGCTTTGCGTCTCGTGGCTTTGACACATCGGCGATTCGAAGGACGTCGTCGATGAAAATTCGACTTACATGCAGTGAGATTGATTTATAAGCGAACAAGATTCGAACAGCTATAGTACCACCGATACCGATGCTGGATTTAACAGAACAAGCATTCACTTAGCAGAAGCTATCCTGGCGTACGTCTCTTTTTCTTTTATTCAATGAGTTTTCAAAATCATAATTGGATTGTTAGCACAAGTTCTTTCTAAGCTGTCCTTTTCCATTCCAAACATCACCTATGTCTCTGTATTGCTTTTTTCGGGTCTGCTTACGGCAATATGTATTTAACGGGCTGGCAAGGTAAGCTCACTGCCTTATTCTGACTTTTAGCTGTCTGCATCATTTCTGCTACTGTTTACAGACCTATATTCTACTTAAGTTTACTGTTATGTCAAGGCGACGATGAGAACAAATATATAATAATGTGCGTGCTTGGTGTACATACAATAACAAAAATTTTGCTTACTGCTTAGTAAAATGGCAAATTTGAGTTTTCATGATAATAACGTAAACTATTTTTTTTATTCATATACCCTAAAGGCCCATTCGGGCATTACATAGGGGGTTTTGATACAGTTATATGAACAAACTTGCAAATAAGACCATTGGTAATATACCCTGAATATAGTAAACAATATAAAACATACTACTCTTAACAAGGCCGGATGCAAGAAGATTGGTAACATAAATCAAATTCTTAAGACAAAGTTACAAAATCAAGGATGCAAAAGAGAGCGAGAGATAAAAAGAACAGTGCAATTATACACTGAAAAATAAAAGTACAATGAAAGTTAAGCTGAAAAAATCGATTTGTACAATGAAAAGGAAAAGAAAGAACTTGTATATATACATACATGCGCATACCCATATGTATAGGCTAGTCATACATTCAAGAAAATCTTCAAGTTATTTACAAAAGCGTCATGATCAATGATCGAAGCTATGTCCCTCGGTAGTGCGTTCCAGTGATGTATGGCTAGAAGTAATGGTGAACATTGATACGTATTAGTGCGTGCAAAGAAATGCTGTACTTTGAAAGCGAGATCAAAACGCTGGGAAATATTATGAGGTGTTTTAATGTGAGCTTCGCGGAACCGGGATTGACTATGATAAAATGTGTGAAAATGTGACAACAGTGCTAGTAGTCTGCGTTTTTGAAGAGAGGGTAATGGAAAGTGAGTGTTTGATAACTGTAATGCTATCGTTGCGCGAGTATTTCTTGGTGATAAATCTTGCCGCTTTATTTTGTATCGATTCTAGTTGATCGATCAGATATGATTGATGTGGGTTCCAGATGATGGATGCATATTCTATCTTTGAACGGACAAGTGTGGTGTATGCTAACAATTTGGAGCCATCCTAACAATTAGGAGCCATCTCAAAGATGTTAGCAAAGGGATTGGAGAAAAAGGGATTGGAGAAACATTGTTATACAAAATGCTCCGTTTTTCTAATAAGCGTCTCAGCGAGTCGGTTTACGCTATTTGACATAGGAACTGAATTTTCTGTGGTCTTACCTTAAATGCCTAATTCTCATAGCTATTAGGTGTTACCCGCTGCGGTAGTCTAGGGGTTATGGTGCGTGACTGCACCATGAACCCGTAGGTCGCGGCGGCCGCAGTTCGATGCCCGTGTGCTTATATTTAAGTTTTAGGAGCAAAGCTCCATATAGCATCACCTGGTCGGTCGTCGCTCCATCCGGCGTGTCCCAGCCATCACGTCTCCCGTATCATTCAATAGATAGCGCTGTCCCATAGAGATGCATGCAAACTGCAGTTGGGTTACGATATACTAGATGGCGCTGTCCCATAGAGATAGAAAAAATATAAGAAGTAAAAAACATAAAATAAAAAATAAAAATAAAATAAAAAAGTAAAAAACAAAGACATAGAAAAACATAAAAGAAGAAGACAAAAAGGAAAAAGGAAAAATAATCAAAGCGGCGTATCGCTTTGATGACTGCTTGTTGAAACCACTGAATATTTCACGGTGTAACCATGATTGCTTCAGGAGCTTCGCCCAAGCTCTTCATCATTCACCCGTGGATATGCTGTAATTTTTTTATAACACCACGTGGTGGAAATTTTTGGAGCCCTCCACTACAGCGTCTATCTAATAGCGTGATTCTGTGGGACGTTAAACGCAACAATTATTATTAGCTTTGTGGGGTGCCGCCTGTATCGTGTTCCTACACTTATTCGCTGCGTTTGATACAGAATCGCTTTTCTATTTTACTTAGCTATATTTGTTTTTTATTTCTTAGTCTTCCCTAAATGTTTTTAATGTTACTAATCACCAGGTGATCGGAGCTTCACTGGCAATATAGTGTGAATAGCGACGGTGTCCTGTGGCATTTTTATGCAAATATAGAACACGTCTGACACGTTTTCTAGGCTTCAGATGTTCTTTCATAACAGAAAATTTTTTAAAGATCGCGCATTACTGACTGCATCACTAACGAACGCCTTACGCCAGCCGATAACTAGAATATCAAAGTAATTGCAGTTTTATGGCCTCTACGTAAACACGATGCGTCGCAAAGAATGTCGCTTCCAGCGTTCACGCTGACGTACACCTGTCCGGTGATCGGGTATTGCGAAAACTGTGATACGTTTACGGGCAAGGTAGAACTAAACAACGGTATTTGCACCATTGTGCGGAGGCTTCTCATTGAAGTTCTTGTAATTAGATGGCAGCCCGCTAGCTGGTCGGCAAGCAGAGCATCGACTCCACGCAATTACAAAGGCGGTAAGCAAAAACCGTTATCAGCGCAGTGTATAAAGAGGTGTCATAATAAAGCAGCTAAAGCAACCCCAATAAAGTGTTTCGGAACGAAAGTAATATACCTTGAGCAAGAAATAAAAAAAAAAAGACTTTTGAGATACTAACAGACATTTCATTTAAATGAAGCAAAATTGGTCTCAGTTAATAAACTTTCAAGCGAACATATTTCTGCATCGGCGTTTAGTGCTCCATTACCGTATATACAGATATTTAATAACAAATTTCCGAATGTATCGAAGTATCTTAAGATACAATTGGAATGTATCGTATCGGATACAATCGGTGTTGTGGTATCTTGTATCTGTATCTCAAATACTTCTTGCCGGAGTATCTTGTATCGTATCGCGATACAATTTCAAAGTATCTTTGCCCAGCCCTGCATGACATCGTAGCTTGGTCAAAGGTGGGCCGATCACGGAGGCAGTGCAAAACTATGCTAGATTTAGAAAGCTTTCGGAGGGTGGCGGGGCAGGATCAACACATCGAGTAAGAAGAAAAAGAAGATGGCTTTCGCATTCGAGTAGTGTTAGGTGAATGCAAAGGGACCCTGTGGGTCTTATCACTTGCGTCCATGTGATTTTTCGCTCACCACTAACGCTCCCGACGCAGGCACCACATCTTCTGCGACAAGGGCTCCTTAACGTTATAGCGTTAAGATTTCCAAAGTCTGTTCTCGCTGTTCCTGAGTTGATAATGATTGTGAATTGCGTGTGGCGCATACCCGCAGTCCAAGCGCCAGGGCCAAACGTGACTGAGAGAAAGGGTTTCATGACGTACGCGAATGCCATGTCACGTTATTTATGTCATGATCAGTTAATCGTGTTCGTCATACACTCATATCTTCCTATGCAAATTTTGGTATGCGTCAGGTTGAGGAGGCGACTACGAGAGCGTCCAGACGTAGGCGGCTAGATAGATAGATAGATAGATAGATAGATAGATAGATAGATAGATAGATAGATAGATAGATAGATAGATAGATAGATAGATAGATAGATAGATAGATAGATAGATAGATAGATAGGTAGGTAGGTAGGTAGGTAGGTAGGTAGGTAGGTAGGTAGGTAGGTGCATCCGTGCATTTATACTTTGAGTGCGACGGTGATCATCTCTATGTCCCTCTTTGAGTCCACTTACGACTGTTGAACTGACAAGCGCACCATTCCTTGTATTCATGAAGTACCGACCAGGCTGCAACCACTCATAAAGCGCACGGGCCAACCTGAACTTGTACACTCACGGACTAAACGCCATGGTTCCTCCACCATCCCAGCCGCGTGCGTGAGTTCCTCACCTTTCCCATGAGTATTCGTGCACTTCCCCCTCGCACCAGCGAAGACTCGAAACATCTTTGCTCTCTGTACAGCCGCCGTTTATCCAGCGACTCGTGGAGGCCTTGCATAATACCTCCTCATCCCGCGCTTTTTTTCCCCTCTGTGTGTCTGTATTTGTTCTTCCCCTTCTCCCTCTCTTCGTGCCCATCTCCGTTGCCCTCCGGTGACGGGCTAGCAGACGCACGTGCTTAAGGGAATTTCCTTCCTGTCTAGCCCTGCACGTCACCCGAGGGTTCACATTGTTGTGCAAATAAATTTTTCTTCTTCTTCTTCTTCTTCTTCTTCTTCTTCTTCTTCTTCTTCTTATTATTATTATTATTATTATTATTATTATTGATCTGTCCGCATTGAAGTCTCCAACGATGATCACAGGGGTCGTGTCCTACCGGCTAACCCATGCAAAATGCCTATTGCACTTTTGTATATGCAGTGGGAGTGACGTCACCCCAGACTGGGGCGAGTGAAGGGGGCGTATATTGAAGCATATACACCATTATTTGTTCATTATACAATTATTATTTATTATTATAGTTGTTAAGGGCAGAGTGCTTGAAGCCTGCTTCACCTCCGGCCAGGGTTGCCTTGGTATTGCACTATCTCCGGGATAGACCCAAGCTTTCCTATTGTATTGTGGACGCACAAACATAAAACATACACAGACACCTAGCCCTATACAGCATCGCTGCAGAAGGACTGTGAAACGCCTCCCCCGTGACTGCCCAATGTACGAAAATGAAAGTCCCGTCCTACGCGCAGGCTTTGCGCACTTCGGTGACAGGCCTCAGGGATCTGGGGCTATGGCCTCCGGCATCTGTGATGTGGGCTGCTATGCAAAAACGTTCCAAAGCTTCTCGAGATGTGCAACCTTGTATGGCCACTCTGTGTATGATTCTTCGCGAGTGTGCGTCCGTGGAAAATCTGAACTTCTTTCTTCATAATCTTCAGATCCTTTCTCCTTTCTTCAGTGCGGGGTCACCAGCCAAGACCAGCCTGGCTAACCTCCCTGGTGAGGTGCGTGGGCTGATAAATAAATAATTAAATAAATAACTAAATAAATAAATAAATAAATATAACAGACAATTAAGCCAAGGAAAAACGTAGGGGCCAATATTTTGTTGTTTTTAACTGTAATATAGTAATTATAACCTGAACTTAAGGGAATTATAGTAAAAGAAAAACACCCTTTCCGTCGGTGGGGGCCGAACCCACGACCGAAAGAAGGGGAGTGGATTGAGGGGTTCTTTTCTTTGTTAGACTCAACCCATAATGAAGCAAATGAAAACGCACAGGGGAAACTGTTCGTATTTTTTAATTGCAGTGTAGTAATTATATGGCGTAAATTGAAAGGAATTAAAATGGACTGAAATACAACTTTCCGATTGTCTGGACTGGAATAACAACCTTCGAATTACGCGCCCGATGCTCTACCATGAGCTACGGCGGTGGTCGTTCTCCCGTCGATAGCCTTCTTAATAACCGCTCTTATGCATCTGGCTAATAAATATATAAGTAAAAAAAAAGGCACACGAGTTTATCCTGAGCACAGCTTTGCCATCGCATGGTGAAAGTTGAGCTTAAGCATGATTCCCATGACGCCCAAATGCCCGAGAAAATTACTTTTTGTTTAATGAATTTACCTTGATTATTCGTTTTTCGTGATTCACTGATGCCTTCTTATGGTGTGTGTGTTCAGGAGTTGGTAACAAACTGTGATTCTTCTCAATAACTCAAAAGTGTAAGCTCGCCAGAGCCCTCTTATGCAATATGTATGGTTTCCTTCCTTTTTATTTTTTACTCTGTGACTGTTGTGTCATGTTATATAAAAAAGACTTGATACATTTTGTCAGGCATTCATTTGCCTTTTTGTCATGCCAATGACCAACAAGGCCCGTATTAGCAGAAAGCGCTTACGCTAGTATTGTTTGTAAGAGGTAACTTCAGCCAATCACGATGCTGATAATGCCGTTGGCGACTACGTTAATTGGCCAATGGCAAAGAAAATTTGAGAGCGAAAAGATTTAAGAATTCAGCCCCAGGTAATTTTCGTTTGTCCAAACAGACAACACAAGTTGACTGGTTAAGAAAATGATTTAATTTATTGAAAATCAACTCGTTCGCATGTAGCCACGAATGTTCGCCAATTTTTTGAAGTTGCCACCTACCGCACCATCCCGCAAATGAGATTTGATTAGATAATGACTCAGAACAGTTTGTAAATCGAAACAGTGTTTCTACTCCGCACAAGCATTCGTGGACGCTGCCTGCGCTGCTCGCAGGAGGGAAAGTTCATGCGTTATGACTCTTGCACTATGTGTACACAGAAGAGGTCGATGTACCCGTAGACGATTTGGAGAAATGCAGTGAGTTTTATATTACTAATGCTTACGGAGATCTGGTAGTTGCGCTACGTAGCATAATAGTATGCTAAATACGGTTCATGTTATATTGAAGAAATGTTTACAGTTTTAAATGTAAAATTAAGAGTCGGAAGAACCATTGTTTGTTTGTAATTTAAGCAGAAATTCGACTCGACATCGTCGTAAGCTGCGTTAGTTTAGCAGAATTAAAAAAAAAAAAGCCCGCTTTGAGCAGAAACACGCATTGTCTGCATAGTCCATTTGTTCTTTCACTATTGACGTCAAATTGAAGTAATTTTCGAGTACATGTGCTAAGCCCTTTCCACTCTTGCTGTTGTTTAGCTTTACTTTATTCCATTTTGAGGGTGCCGGCAACCTCCTCACCTACAGAAAGTTACAGTCCCGTTGGCGGAACTTTGGATCCACGAGCCGGCACCGGCGCTCCACTCTCTCACGAGCTGGGGGTCCCAACCCCGGCACGGTACAACTCCCTCCCCGCGGCGCCAGTATGCACCACAACAGCAGGTTACACCGAAAGCAACAAAGCGCGCCGAAAAATGAAACGGGAGTGGCGAGTTGGCGGGGAATGATGTTTGGGCACCCGACATGCCGGCGCCTCTCCCATTGGCCCGAGCGGGGCCCTCGACGCGTAGCGAGCGTCGGGTCAGAGTGGGCGGAGCTTGACTCGTTAAACTATCAGCGACACGCTCGTTGCCCGATCCAGACGTCCAAATATGGGCGAAAGGCCTTCACCTCCAATTGACGCCGAATAGCGAGAGTAAGCGGTAGCGGAGGGGCAAGTCCCGAGTTTGCAAGCGGGAGACACCAGGGAGCGCTGCTGCGCAGCCTAAAAGGGCCCAGCCAGTTTGTCTACGCCACGGCCCAGCGGACGGTGAACAGGACCAGACTGTCCGGGACCCAAGGTGCTGTGTTCAGGTGAGACCAGGTTCTCCATCTCCAAAATCTCCTTTTCAGGCAGGTTCCTGGAAAGCCGCGCAACCCGACGGAACGCGCCGAGAAAGGGGCGCTAGCACGTGGGAGGTCTCAATTGGCCGCGCCACATTGTAATGCCATCTTCCGGGTTTCCCTAATATCGCTGATGATTGCTAATTGGTTCCAATGAGTCCGACCGGCGGAGCTCATCTAGAGAAGTTAGGCGCAATCAGGCATCGTTGCCGGCGATTCACCGTCAATGACGGCAATTTCTTCTCGTTCCTTTTGAAGGGCCGTGTCCTGATTTGGGCCTTTGGCGCCGCGCGCGCGCCTAGCCAACTTGGCTTATGGTCCAGACACAGTCGCGCTGCTCTGACGTCCTGGCCGTGTGTGTTTGGTTTCCTCGCGCGTCTTTCTGGGCGGCCACGATTTTGCTTTCCGAAACGCTCGTCCGTCTACACAATGTTTACTTCAGTTATACGAGCTTAAACCTCGACTTCTCTCGATGGGCTGCAAAAGTCATCGCTGTCGACTCTGAATATCGCCAAGCGTTATCTGCAAGGACTACAATGGTGGTATTCCGAGATTCGTGCCACACCGTTTTCGTGGATGATGTGCCGTTCGAAGCGTTTGATTCTTACAACGTGCCGGTCTTTCGTGGGTACTTCGAAACTCCCGCACTGGATACGACCCTTAGACGAAATAAGTGTGACAGAATGGAATATTGGCGCTACCACGCCCTCCAGCCGCCATGAGGTATGTGCCTCTTTCGAAGGCCAGTGTATTAGTTTTCTTTTCATTGTTGTGACCGTCTTTCCTGCTTTTCACCAGACCTTTTATCAAGGTTTTCATACGTAATAACCTTTCATACTTTCATACGCCTCGATTGACATTCGTTGGCAACCATCGCTAATAATATGTTCAGCGTTGGGGTTGGACGAAATTTTTTTCCCTTGCGAACTGTTTCGGCTTAAGAAGTTCTTGCAAATACGGACCTTGAAGCTCAAAAGTTGTCGTTAAACGTTACAGGGCATAGTTTCTCGTTGGAAACCGCCCTGTCCTCGACAGGGAGGCATATACGATAGAAGAAAGGAACATGAGAGCAGTTGACAGCAGTTGATGCTGGAAGTAAATCACGGTGCACTGCGTTTTTTAGGGACTACTAATAACCACGACATTTACGGCATTTGCGGAATTCACGTGCCTCTGCATCGATGCTAAAATCGTCGCACAGAATATATGTCCTTACTATTTCGTCTAGGGGTGAACAAAATGCTGAAAAAAAAAGGAGTACGCATATCTACTAAGGGGTATTCTTCCAAGAAGCATTGGAATCTGTCGGAGGTAACATGTAGGTATCGGAACTAGGAATGGCGACACTCCAGACAACCATAACAGATGGTTCCATACGTTGCTTCTGCTTTAGTTGCTGGTTCTTTTAAAGAGCGGTCTGAGACTGAGTGATTTCGTCAACTAAGTCGTGCCACTGTAGTCACGTCTTAAATTCCGCTTTACTGTGCGTTTGCCGCAGAACATTATTTGGATTTAGCAGTTAGTTGCCAATAGTTCCCGTGCTTACAAGGATACTGATAAGTACTATTAAGTTAACTACAAATGATAACTTATTACACTTCTGTAATTAAGAGGAACCGTAGGCCGGCTGAATAGGTAGGTACCTGCCAATATTTCTCAACGTATACGGAATCACTCAGACTCAAGCTCACGTCTGCTCACACTCGTCGGCACTCACCAACGTTCCCGTAGTCGAGCGCACTCACAATCGCATTGAACTGACTAACGCTTACACTTACATCTATTCACGCTCACCGTCTATTCACACTCACTTTCATAGTCACGCTTGCCCACCCTCTCTTGCATTCGCTCGCGTTAATGCTCCCTTCAACTCACTCACCTGCACTCACTCGCGCTCACGCTCGCGTCCGTGCAATCACACTTACCGGCGCGTAATCGCGTTCATACGACGCGGTCACTCGCACACATCCTGACAGCCACGTAGAATCAGTGTCTATTGTTTAGAGACCGCAAGACACAGGAAAAAGCTGAATATTCCCGCTGCCTCGGCAGGCAGCCTGGAATTTAGGTTCCCGGCCTGATCTAAAACGCGCAAGCAACATATACGGTCTTTCCTCCTTGCTCTCTCTATTCTTTTTTCTCCCCTTCCCCCTCCCCCCGTGTAGGGTAGCAAACCGGGTACAACCTGGTTAACCTCCCTGCCTTTCCTTCGCTTTTATATATATATATCTCTCTACTGAACACAGTCACAAATTGCTGAGAAATTCAAAGTTTCCTAGGGCCTAGTGGTCCCTAAACTTTTGACCCCGACTGTACGTTCGTAGTCGCGTCCGCTCACCGTCACTGGTACTCATCCGCGTTCATACAACCGTCCACTAAAGCACTTATAAGGGCGTGTTGGGGGGAGAAAGCAGGCCAACCTACTCGGATATGTCGATGATATCGTTATGGAGACTCGACAATAGTTAAGGGGATTATAGGTAAAGAACGAAGTGTAGGTGGTAATTGCTCCTTGCAGTTCAGATCAATACAACCACATTTATAAAACGACAGAAGGTGGAGCTAGTTGGTACGCGGACTCATTATGAAAGAAAATAGGTGTTTAAACACGCACACAATAGATAAAGGCCACACAAACACATATTATGTATTAATTAAACATTGTATTATACAAAGAGCCTTATTTTATTTTCCATAAACGAGCAGCCCGAAAAGAAAGCACAGGGACAAGATTAGCCCACCGGCTCCAGGTTCTCTGCGGAGTCATAAGTTTTGACAGTTTCTGCCGGTTAAGTTCAAAACAAGCGAATCCGTAGCCTGAAATTGTGTGCGGCGTAGTTGTACCCCAAAATTGGCCAGAAATACCGCAAGATCCCGAGCAAGCGCCCCCCCCTCCAGGGGCGTATCCAGGGGGGTTCAAACCGCCCCCCCCCCCGAAATTTTTCAGTTTTGCTTGCTTATATATACACGCGCACATACAAACGCACGCACGAACATACATAAAGTATGGTTGAACCAACCCCCCCCCCCCACCCACCCTCGAAAAGAATTCCTGGCTACGCCCCTGCCCCCCTCCACCTCCCCCTCCTTTCTTTGGTGAAGGATAATTCGACAAGATTTGGGGGGGGGGGGGCTCTCGGTCATAGGTCAAAATTCAAGAAGGCGGTGGAAAAGCCGCTAAGAATACCGTGCTTCTCATGAAATGCTTTATTGGATACGCATGTATTCATTGTTTTCATTCGCCTTCGTCGGGCGAATAGGAACAGCGAATGAAACAGTCAAAATGGTGGGAGGGGAGAAGCGGCCGCATATTTGAAATCTCCCGAAGAAGGAAGGTGCTTGCTGGAGATTTTACTAGGAATATACTGTTAAATCGGAGACCGACACACGTCGCTATAGTTACGGCCACAGCGCGATATTCTATTATGGAATATCATTCCTGAATACCTTTCCTAAGGATTGTTCGGCTTTTGTTCAAGATAAGAAATGTGCATTCTTGATGCAGCGCTAAAAGACAGAGACTAAGAAGGAACATTCACACAGGACGAACGCGGACTCGCAACCGAAAAATTTATTTGAAAAGATCGTCCAAGAGAACAAGAAGAACAAAGAAAGACAAGTAAAACCGTGTGCAAAAGCAAAAAAAAAAAAGGGGGGGGGGTAATCTAGTCACTAACATAAGCATTACTTCAAAGAACACGTGCTCAGCAGAAAAGAAATCTCCTTTTCCGTCAGTGACAATGATGCCTGACTGACGCATGCGTCACCCATTCTTTTGATATGGAAGGCTTCTATCACCTCTCGAGTGACCTTGCATTTGTGTGACGACGAGACTTTCGTATCTGAAAACACTGGAGAACAACCACACGTGCAACCATAGGCGTACGCAGGGTTCACCATCAGGGGGGGGGAAGGTTCATCGCAGCGCCCCCCCCCACCATACTAAGTCAAAGTATGGGGCAGATATTGCGCCCCCCCCCCATCTTAGGTGACTAGAAGGGTCAATGTACGGGGCAGACTTTGCGCCCCCCCCCTCTTAGGTGATTAGGGGGGGGCGGCCGCCCCCCCCCCCCCCTGCCCCCCTGTGCGCACGCCTATGCGTGCAACAGTGCGACGCGAGATACGTTCGTCCTGTGTGAATTGTCTTTTAGCGCTGCATCGAGAATGCATTTGTACCAACTAGCCCAACTATCTATCCTGTTGCAATAAGAAACGTGGTTGTGAAAAACAAAATAACGAAAAACAAGAACAAGAGAAAAAAAACATTTACAATAGCTTAAAACTGACTCGGTTGTAGAATTTAAAGTGGGGCTAATGCAAGTGACCAATTCAGCGGACTAGTTAGGTGTGTCGCGGCTCAGCCATGGCGGCCTTGGCCGTCCAGCCCGTCGTACGAATCTGAGAGACGATGGCGGTCAGGATCTCTCCAAAACACAAATTCTTGTGTTTTGAGTGTAGAGGATGCATACATCAGAGTGTGGAATACATACGATAAAGCAGCATAAAAAAACAGGGAACAATTAACTGTTACGTTTAATTAAAACGCAGGAATCAATAGGACAAGGAAAGGAAACATCGGTGAAAATATAATTTACCACAGATGCGAGAGTCGAGCCCACATGTCCCGCCTCTCTGAAAGCACTGCGCGCATTATACGATAGAATTAAGTGGGTTAGACCAATTTCATTAGCGCAGTAAGTCGTCCCTTTGGAACACTTTCTACATTTGAGTTAAACTATGTTACTCATACCCGCCGCGGTGGTCTATGGTTATGGTGTTCGACTGCTAAACCGAAGTTCACGGGTGGAGGCGAAATGCTAGAGTCCCGCGTACTTAGATTTGGGCGGACGTTAGAGAACTCCAGGCGGTTGAAATTTCCGGAGCCCTCCACTACGGCGTCTCTCCGAATCATATCGTCGTTTTGGGACGCAAAACCCGAACACTTATTATTATTATCGGATCATCTTATTATTAACAATAATTGTTGGGGCTTTACGTCCTATAACCGCGATATTATGAAAAACGTCGTAGTGGGGAGGTCCAAAAATTTCGACCAGCTGGGGTTCTTTAACGCGCACCTGAATCCAAGTACACCGGCCCCTAGTATTTTGCTATAGCGGTATTCGATCCAGCGACTTTCGGGTCAGCAGTCGACCACCAATAACCACTAGACCACCACGGTGGGCCCATTTACTGTTCTCGCTCGGAGTAAATTGCAAGTAACTTCAGTCACAATCGCAACGCAGTAACGGGCCCGTGAGCCAAGCGGCGAGCGCCATCATCCATCCAGCGGCAGCTGGATCGGGTCATGCATCTGAGCAGCAGCGGCTGTGCCAACATCGGCCCATCAATGCTGCAGGACGAGTCGGCGTTGCAGCAGTCCGTCGATGAGGACCCGCAGGCCGAGGAAGACGCCCGCGGGCATTTCCACAGCATCCAGGTCATGCTGGGACTGCACCAGCAGCACACGGGCTCCTCTCCACCGCATCCGCAGCAGCAGCAACATCAGGTGTGCATTCTGCTTTGCAAGGACGCTGCTCTGTCCTCATCTGAGTTTCTCTTTTACATTGACATGATATTCCAAACACATCCTCATGTTTTAACAACTATTTCGCGGCATTGAAAGTCTTTTTTTTTTTTCCTTAGCAGGGTTGCTTCATTAACTGTTGCAAGTGAAACGTATAGAAAAACAAAAATATCCGAGGACAACTACACTAGCGGACAACTTTCCTTGGCAGTGACGCGAAGGCTACAGAGCCAAACAGCGCGCACGCTACCGCTAATGAATGTAGTCCTGCAACTGCGTCCGGGTTTTCTAGGCGAGAAATAAATCGAATCTCCGTCATTTTCTACAGAAAGCTCTTTGAGACATGTTGGCGTACCCCAGTAAGATATTTATAGTTGCTTTACTTGATACGCTATCATTTCGCGTTTTTGAGCGAGAATGTCGCGCCTTTTACGTGTCCCTCAAACGCTCAATGGCGTCTCCGTCTTTAGGTTAGCGTCCGTTTCATTCGGGCTCTTCCGTCTTCTCGCCTCAGAAACTTGCGTCGAGCCTTACCCTCAAATGGTTGTCTAGGCTGTTTTTTTTTATGTAGCGGCCGTGTCTATACTCCATCTCACAAGCTGGTTGCAGCAGGGTGAAAGCTACGAGGTATAAACAAAGCACATGCTTTCGCAGCAGAACATGGCTCTGTTTTTAATTGCATTATGACTAGAGAAGGTTAAGAAAACTGCGTTTGTTTGGCGCGTGCTACGTCACAGGAATACGTGATACGCTAATCATGATTCGAATGTAGTTCATAAGCATTTAATTATTGTATAGGTAACTGCCGATAATGGTGATTACGAAGCATGGCAGCGCCGATGCAGACGCGATCGCCCGCTTCGATCTGAACTCGCGATTGCTACTTGCTCACTGTCGAGACAGCAGTAAATACACTGTGGAATCGGCTATCACTGTCTGTCATCTCATGATGAGGACCAAGTATCAGGTACGTTTTGTCCTTACTAGTGAGATTACCTGTTTGTTCAGCCACGCCTGCTAAGCCTTGTACCCGAAAATTTGACAATGAATCTTGGAAACAGTGCAAAATAGACGCGGATACTTTGCTGTCGAAGCGTCAGGACGCAAATGTAACGCAAACACAGGCGTCAGTTTAGAACTTACGAGCTACGCAGCTCACGACGGCGATTTCATAATTTCGAGGCGCAAGGAACCAGCGTCGAAGCGTGCTGCCATGTTGTTGTTTCTTTTTTTCGGCGCTACGGTTGCTGCCCAACGCGTTAACGTTACTACCGTGCGCTCAATTTACTCGCCCAAAGCGCGTTGCTTTATCTTTTTCTTTTTTTGCGGCTGGGCTGTTGCTGGAGTTGGTTGCTGCCGTGCACTCGATCTCCTCGCCGAACGCGTGTGCGCAGACGCTATGGTAAGCCACCATAGCATGCGATGCGGCGCGGACGAACACATCGTGAGAAGTGCTCGCTATTCCTATTGGTTAAGCAGCCTCGTAGCTTCCACAGTGCTGCAACCAGCTTGTGAGATGGAGTATAGGCAGACAAATCAAATGGTATGAAACGCTTATATGCCACGCAGCCATCACTTTTCACAGCGGTACGAAACGCGTGCCGAACTGGACTACTTGGCGTGGGAGTACATGTGCGGAAGTTTCGCCACCGTAGCTTTTTCTTCATTGCCAAGAAAAGCTGTTCGCGAGTATAAGCACTTCTCATTAGTTGTGAACGCGAAAGCACTGTGATATCTCCAATTGAACGCCCGAGTCAGAACACAGCATCATCGTGCGGTGCCAATGCCGCATGCCACCAACGTACTGCGAGAGGAGAGACAAGCTTTCAGCACCCTAGAGCACAAGATAAGGACCGAGTGACAACCGACGAAGACAGGTGCTAACTTCCAAATTTCACACACACACACACACACACACACACACACACACACACACACACACACACACACACACACACACACACACACACACACACACACACACACACATATGTATATATATAGGGTTGATGAAAAGCCTGCGCAACCGCATTCGCATTTGACATCAGATACGATGAACAGTGTAAAATAAAAGCCGGCTAAAACTATATATTAAGGCTCGTTCTAATCTGTGACTAGCTCAGGAAAAGAACGTCAGCTTATTTTGCGGGGCAATAACAATGCTGACACGAATTATGTGTGTCGACGGGTATAAATCGCACTCGGTTCAGAACATCGGTCGCCTTGAGTTGCTTTTTAGTCGCCAGTCGCAAATGGTCGCGCGACCGGTGCAAGTCGCAGGGACGTGATGAGCCTTTATAGCTTTAGCCGGCACCGGCACGGCGTCTTCTCGTTTCTAGCGTTCGTCAGTATCTGGAATGGCAAAACGAAAGACCGTCGAGACGCGTGTCTGGTATGGAATTTTCGCAATGTCACAACTTTTCTGATGTGTCCATGTCGGCTTTACTTGTTGTCTTTTATTCCACCATCACGGAAAAGTTCAACGAAGCCTTCATCGAAAGTATTCTCCTCATACAGTTTTTTAACACGGAAGTGTTATATGTTGGGGTCCACCAATTGAGGCTTCAGTGACGTATTTCTGTCACGGATATGTCGTATAGAAAATGGACGCCAAGGGACGAGGAAGAAGAAAAGGTTTAGCCGCCGGGAATCAAACCTACGACCTCTCGGTCCGCGACGACGAGCGACCGGCGTTCTACCGACCAGGCTACCGAGGCACACGCACAACACTCCCCAAACGCTCTTTATATCTCTTGCACATTCTCTACCGCGCGGTGCTCTTTGTTGGCTGGGCCAGGCGGGGTGGGGTGGTGCCGCCTAGTGCCGCCGTCTGTGAGCGACCAAGAAAAGTACTGCGTCATGACACGAGCGCCGAGAGGGAGCGATTCAGCGACGATGCAGTGAAAGCATGGCCTCCGAGATTGCACGCCGGCAAGTTTCCTGCCGGCGTGCAATCTCGTGGGTCATGGTTAAAGCGTCTCGATACCAGCGAGGAACACTGGCCGCGCTAGCATCGGGGAGTTGCCCTAGACGCAGTTACGTTCTTTGCCTTTCGCTTCATGTTAGCGTGTGACGGCTAGTTGTCGGAGCTGTGCCAGTAATGCAGTTTCCACATGCACCAACAGCGTTTCTCCGCCGCCGACTGCTTCGAGTGCGACCGCACCGACTAATAAAACTGCTGCAATAAACGCCGCAGAAAGGCAACGATGCAGAAGGGCGAATGTCGTGCCTTGGTGGAGCGAGTCAGAGGCCGCAGGTGCGTTCGCGGCCCAAGCCTCTGCTTCCCGCGTTTGCTGAAGCGCAATGTGGTAGTGTATGCATGAGCATATGGGTAGGTTGTCCTATTACTCGGGCGCGTACACCGTGTCGTTTCTCTCCTTAATTGTCAGAGGCCGCAGGTGCGTTCGCGGCCCAAGCCTCTGCTTCCCGCGTTTGCTGAAGCACAATGTGGTAGCGTATGCATGAGCATATGGGTAGGTTGTCCTATTACTCGGGCGCGTACACCGTGCCGTTTCTCTCCTTAATTGACGACGCTTTGAAGAAATGCACATATTATGTCAGAGGAGGCGCTGATTATGTGTTTGTTGATACCTTGGCAAGGGATGCGCTGTGTCCAGGTATACGTTAACAACTTCAGCTACCACAACGGTTAAATCATGATCATGGTCGTTAGTCATCGCGATGGTGATGTGCCACTAGGCGTAAACGTGGGTGCATCAACGTCAAATTGTGCTATAACTGCCTAACACCAATAGACATTGTACAAGCTCTCATATATGACTACATAATAAGCACATGCTTCTGTGAAGACACGTTTCGCTTTCGTGTTACACCGATTCCCATGACTGAGGGATCAGACGTGTTTTTTTTTTTTTGTATCGCCGGTACGACGCACTAATTTTAGACAGATTCGCATTCGGCAAGCGTGGGTGCTTAGCCCAGTTGGTAAGACACTGACTTTCGGAGCGTGAGGCCCTAGGTTCGAAACCCAACACCGCGAAAATGATTTATTTTGTTTCAAATACATTGTTTTCTTTTTAGCGGTCCATTTTGCGTGACAGAAAAGCGGACGGACAGAGCTTTCTTATTGAGTGGGCACAGAAATTTGAGTGGGCAATATTGAGTGGGCACAGAAAACCCACGCAGCAGAATCTCGTTTGCATGTTGTCTACGTGATGCGTGAACGCGGAGCTTACATTAGGAACGCGTATGGTTGCATCCTTCACTGGAACGTTGTTTAGGGCGGCGTCGGCCCGGCTTCTTTCTTCGGGGCTTTCATTCCACCGTTACGAAATATGTCAACAAAAGCTTTCATAGAAAGTGTCCTCATTTTACTTTTTTTATTTTGTATCGCCGGCACCACGCATTCGTATGGTTCAGATATATTCTCATTCCGCAAGCTTGGGTGCGTAGGCCAGTCGTTAAGACATTCGCCTTCACAGAGCGGGGACGTGAGTTCGAAACCCAGTGCCATCAAAATTACTCGATTTGCCCTTTTAATCTTGTTCCTTTCTTTTTTGCGATTCGTATTACGTGACAGGAGTTACGAATGGACACACAGCTCCATTGTTGAGTCGGTATCAAAATACGCATTTAAATCTCCAGGAAGGAAGGAAGGAAGAACTTTATTGGACGAGTGAGTTTGGGCCCTTTACAGGCCCTGGGCCACCACGGCCATCACATTGCGCCTATGTGTCCAGACCACGCAGGGCCAGGGCACTGGCACCCCGGTTGAGACAGCGAAGCTGTTCGTCCAGATTCTGCGACGCAAGGAGGGCCTCCCATTCCTCCCATGTACTGATGCCCCTGCGGGGGAGGATCGGCAGGACAAGAATCCGTTTTGGCAGTTGTCCGAGCGATACGTATAAGCGTAGAGTTGGCGGGAAACTCTACGGTTGCGCCTTCTCTGAAACCCTGTTGTCCGTCGGCGTCGTGACGGCGTCTTTCATCTTTTAGCCTACGCCAGCGTAGGCTAGAAAGATGTTCCACTTTTTTTTTGTATCGCTGGTTCAACGCGTTCATATGGTTTAGATTTATTCACTCTCTGCAAGCGTTGCTGCTTAGCCAAGTAGGGAAAGAAAGTCGGCTTCGAAGCGTAAGACCTCAGGTTCAAATCCCAAGGCTGCCAAGAAAAGCTTTTTTTATTTTTTAGAGCAATTTGTCCTGGATGACAGATGAACGGGTAAAGAAAGCTTTCACGTTGAGTCGACATAGAAATGCTCATGTGTTTTAAGAACCCCGTATTACAGGATTCCTTTTATATACAGTGGCATCGCAACTACTTCCGAATTGCTAGTTGCTCCTACTATGTACAGCACATCTACGCAGTAAAGCAATAAACATTATCTTATTTTCTTAAGCGTAACCAATCTACGTGATAATGAACACACTTCCTTGAATGAAGCAAACCTCTCCATACCTCATTTATTGGTGTTTCCGGTTCGGTGCGCCCGCTTGGTTGGCTCTTATGTATTTAAATAGGAATCTTCCGAGTTGAAGCTCTCCCTGATGCGTATGCTTCACCGCTATAGATGTCGAAAAGCGCTAGAAAACGTTGAGGCCCTTATCACCCATGATAAAGCTAAACTTTTGTCTTACGTCACACATTGCAACGACGGGCATAGTAACATGCCTACAAACGCCTTCTGAACTAAAGCTTCCCCTGATGCGTTTGCTTCACCGCTATAGATGCCGAAAAGCGCTAAAAAAGTTGAGGCCCTTATCACCCATGATAAGGCTCAACTTTTGTCTGACGTCACACCTTGCAACGATGTACCTACTAATCATATTTTGCGTTCCGCAGGTGTCAGAAACGGCCCAAAATATTTTTCCACGGTCTGTGTTGTTGGGAAGCCAACTTCTTGTCTCGACTGGGGAAGAGGGTGATGCAGAGTCTGTTAATGACACACCCTCTCCATTTGACAGCAGAGCTGTTAAGGTCGAGGTTGGCCGTTTGTCGTCGATAGAATATGAACATCATCATGAAGCGGCACGCGGAATCTTCGTCCTCTCCTTCATCACCTTCCTCTTCTCCTTCGCTAGCAGAAGACGGGCGCCGACTTGTCGGGCGAGTGATGCAGTAACTTCATGGGCGAAAGAACGAGTACAGAGAGAGAAAGAGAGAGAGAGAGGGAAAAGGGACACGGAGAGCGGAAGAAATAGAAAGATAAAGAAAAAAATTCTTGGCGCAAAAAATTGTTCTGCCGAGGCGAGATTCGAACCCGCGTACCCACACTCCGTAGGCGAGCGTTCTAACCACTCAGCTATCGAGGAACACTGTTAGCGAAGAGTATATCCTTGCATAGAATAGTACTGCAAGGTGGTGGGAAAGGGAAGTGAGGTGACCGTGACGAAGACTTGGCCGAGGACCTACCCTTTGCCCCGACCAGGTCGGACGACGAAGACGAGGAGATGGACGGCAACAATTGGCTCTAGTCAACCACACTGTACATAATAAGTGCACTGCACAAATCCACCATTAGTCCACCAACTACTCTGTGACCCAGCCTTGCACGACTTAGTGCAAGCTGCACTATTTTTTTTTCTCCAGGGGGCCGTTCTGGCTGCGGATAGCGCGTTGGAGCAGCCAATGCAGAACGCGACATTTCGTGTGACGTCAGACATAAGTTGAGCCTTATCATGCGTGGTAAAGGCCTAAACTATTTCGAATGCTTTTAACGAGATAGCGTTAAAGAGCTCGTGTTGCAGAAATTCCGGTGTCGAGGTCGGCGTCTTTGGTTGTCAGCGAAAAATCAGCGTTGTCCGTGAGCGAAAATTCGAGGTAAATGCAAATAAAAGAATCATAAAAAACTTTGTTGGTTCGAGTCGTGATTCGAACCTGCTACCGCTCAATCCGCGGCGCGATGCGCTTAGCCGATCGGCCACCACGCACTTTTTTTTTTTCTTTATTGCCTGGTTTATTAGCACAAATTACAGAACACAGCGCACAAGAATTCATATCTCTGAATTCATCATTTCACAAGACACTTATATGTACATTCTAAAAAAAACGGGACCGACAGCTTGTCCCGTGTTGCATAGTCAGAAATATTTCGCTGTCAGCAATCTGTCAAGTGTGGGTAACCAGTGAGGTGGCTCGTGCAGTTCACGTAACACACTTCTAACATATAACAGATATTCATGTAAATACACCTTAGCAGGTTTTGGATCTTCGTGTTCATGTCTATAATCCATTCTAGTTTTCCACATGCTATGCATAGCAATAAGCATTATCAGATCACATGGCACGTCATCTGTTGGCTCCCATGGCAAGAAGCGAATACCGAATGGCGTGAGCTGAAAGTCTTTCTTTATCGTCCTTTGAAGGACGTCCCACAGGAACACTGAGTCATAGCAGTCTAAAAAGATGTGCTCGATTGTTTCGGGCTTCCTGCAAATCATACAGTTAACACCCCAAGGAAAATAAAACCCTTTATCTTTGAGCCATGGTTTAACAGGGAGCGTGCCTGTGTGCAACAAGAAAAGGAACGTCTTAGTTGATGCTCTAATAGGCATTCTATTTACGCGTTTAAACACATTCTTATTTCGTCCTGCTACATACACTTTACGGTATAAAGGTACAGGGCACATAATATCAACTAAATCCTTATACAGTTGTTTTTTTGTTACTGAGGCCAAGTAATCAAAAGAAAAATGCACTTGAAGAAACTGAAAAGCATACACAACTTCTCTCAAAAAACCCTTCACCACCCCGCAGTGCGAGCCATATGACGATACAACATATTCCGGTAATTTGTCCCGCAATCGGCCACCACGCACATATGCCGTAGTTTTCTAACATACAGTTATTTCTATGCACCATTTAGCGTTGGTGGTACGCACATCTCGGAGGTTCTTCAGCGGCTTGACAGAAATCCCGCGAGATGGCGCAAAGGGCCCACGGGCTCGCTTTCTGTGTTTCGTCGCGCCGCATGTATGGGCATATAGGAGCCGGCGCGCGTCCGCACTTTGACTTTCCTTGCGGCTCGGTTTGGGTGATGACAGAGAAGGGAAGCAAGGCTAGCGATTGGGAAGGAGATACGAACACGGTCCGTTTGCGCTATCACGTTCTACTCACGAAAGCGAAGCCCAAGCGTCCTCCAAGTTTTTCGCCATCTATAGCGGTGAAGCGAACGCATCAGGAGAACCTTTAGCTCGGAAGATTCCTATTTAAATACGTAAGAACTGACCAAACAGGTGCACCAAACCGGAAACACCGAGGTAGGACGCAAGGACAAGATTGCTTCATGAAAGGAAGCTGGCTCATTATCACGTAGATTGATTAAGATGCGGACAATAATGTAACGTTTGTTGCTTTACTGCGTAGATGTGCTGAGTATAGCAGGAGAAACTATGACACCTTGGCAGTAGTTGAGATGCCGCTGTATGTAAACAGAAACTATGTCCACCAGTCCCTCTGACACGTAAGACGAATTGTAATGAAATAACCATACTTTATGTATATTCGTGCTTGCCTTTATATGTTGCCCTGTATATATACACATGCAAAACTAAAAAAATTTCGAGAGGGGGGGGGGGGCTTCGTTTGGGCTACGCTCCTTCGTTCCTACAAACTATGCTTACAGATCACTCGGAGAACTCCCAAAGTAGAGTCTGCGTGGAGTATTAAATGCGTATTTTTGTGCCCAATCATCGAGAAAATCTTGCCTCCGCTAAACCGAGCTCTCGACAGCAGAACGGGTTAGTAAAAAAAAATGAATACCCGAGAGATTGCAATTAAATTAAATTAGCACAAACACTTATCACTGCTTCACTGTTATATGCATTCATCTCCAGCTGTGCAGCCAGAGCCTAGTCGACTACGTTCCCGCCACAAGTGTCTCCACATTGGACCCCATGGCAACCAGCATGAGCGGCCTCCTGCCGGGCCTCATGTCCATGGCACCGTGCGTCGGGATGCGAACTCGCGACCTGTCGGGTCCACTGCCAAGCATGGCTTCCGCGCAGCCAATGGGCTGCCTCGGTGGCGCCGACGGGAGTTTGCCTGCTCCAGCACCTCGGAAAGAAGGTGTGCTTTGTCTTATTAACGTATGCTTTTCCAAAAGAAAAAGACACGAAACACGGACTCAGACCGAATCAACTTCTTTTTCTCGTTGACTTACACTTACCTCTAAAGTCCACTTATAGCGTGATTGCGTGCTACGGCACACGTCGGACTCAGGAGCGGATGACTGTACCTATTTGGCGACACGTACAACTTGAAGAAAGACTTTTAGCACAGAATTAAGCGTGTCATTAGTCCGCAGTTTGCTGGTGGTCACGCTGACGAATACGTAAGACACCCCCTTCTTGACCGCAAACGACACGATATTGCGAGGCTAAAACTCAATGTTGATTTATAGTTATCACACCGTCTACCCTGCACTGTTAAATTAAGCTGGAAAGTGAAGACTTGTTGCGTGTGGAGTAGTACTTGTTGTAAATACAAAAAAAGTCACGTGTTAAGCATTGTCGAGTTAAGGTATTTTCTGCAACGTTAAAGATATGTCTTTCTGGACGCCTTTGAGTATGATTAAAAACAGAATAGCAGTGGTTGCTAAGTAAATATTGGTATTTGAAAATATTGCAAGGGGGACTTTTTATATGAAGGATCACGAAATAGGCAATTGATTTTCGTGCGGCACGAAACAATAAAATGTTCATTTATGACTGCGTTGTAAAGCAAGCAGATATGTGGTAGCCACGCGTAGTCCGACGTGCAAGATTTTTCACATCGTAAGATCTAAGGCTCTCACGCGAGTGGTTGTAAGTAAAGTACTTCAGTTCTACCCTAAGTCACCACATATTCTGTTGCAGAAACGCAGAAGAACAAATCGTCCGAGAAATCCTCGTCTTCGGACGCCGACAAGACGGTGAAAAAGAAGAAGACAAGGTAAGAGTCAAATTGGGAGAGAACTCGGTATCTGTACTCGGGCTTGAGACCTTCGAATCGTGCAACTCGGTCATTCCTGAAGAGCGTACTCGTCAAATGTCGGTTCCCCTTCTTGCAAACGAAGAGTCCTTGACGTCGAGAAGCTTGCGTCGACGAGCCTGCTTTCCAATTTGTGCAGTTCTGTAGCTGTATTGTCGCAAAGCGAAGGTTCAGTGCCAGCATCTTTCTTTTACACTGGCGCAATGGGGTTTGTGGATGTACTGAGGCTCTTGCGAAGCTTTTTAGCGCGATCAGAACAAAGGTAAACCGATTGCAAGAAGCAAAGACACAAATTATGTGAAAAGTATAACTCGGCTCGGAGTCCAATTTCGGGGAATAGCACCAAAACGCATTGCCGGAGAAGTGCGAGCAAACGAAACAAATACGGCGAGTTAGCTGCAGGCTCTCGGAGCAATCTTTTTCGCCACTTCGAAATTGAGACATGCAAAGAAAAAAGAGCGAGAGGAAGAAAGCGAATGGTCTAGTGCCTCTTCTCAACGAGATGACGCAACGTGACTCCGTTGTGTGAAGCAGTCAATTTCAACTTTCTGGGGCGCGAAAAGTGTTCACTGAGTAGAAGAAACGAACACCGCGAAAGCGCACTCGAGGTTCGGTTGGGTAACCATTGAAGCTTTCGGCAGACAGCAAGCAATTCGATCGTCGCCTACGCTATCCACGCGGCAATCCGCTGGGGAGCAATATCGTTGGCTCCTTGGAGCGTCCGCTTGTGTGTTTTTTTTTTCGACGAGAGGCTCAAAACGGACAAAACGACTAGAGCCCGACGCTTGGGCTGATAGCGTCGTGCCAGTCTGTCGCTGGCACCGAGGTTATGACGAGGCCTTTGTTTCAATTTGCGCGGAATGAGCAAGGAAGATTTGAATAAATT
This sequence comes from Rhipicephalus sanguineus, assembly GCF_013339695.2. Classification (NCBI taxonomy): domain Eukaryota; kingdom Metazoa; phylum Arthropoda; class Arachnida; order Ixodida; family Ixodidae; genus Rhipicephalus; species Rhipicephalus sanguineus. Next base: position 126,077,346 of record NC_051178.1, read on the forward strand.
TAGGTTTGAATGTGGTCTTAGCGGGTCCTTTTTTAATGCCTCCATTGAAGAGGTAGTCTTACCAAGATCTCAGCCTGTCAAGAGGCGACGTATTCGCAGCACCTAGCGATGATGATGATAAAGCTTCATTAGAATAGATGGTTCGTCTTGTTACCAGGGGTAATGGGGTTTCGGAAACGGGAGATACCGACAGACCCAGTTATTTAATGCTCATTCGCACAATAGTAGGACAGCCTACTCCTCAGGAAAAGTGCAGAGTACTCCCGAGATAGTTTTCACTGAAGGTTTTTACAGAAGGACTGATCCAGTCCTCAAGGCTGGCCACTTTCCCCATGTACTTTCGTTGTAGGGCTGGGTATTTGGGGCAGTCCTGTAGTAGATTCGTTAGTATTGGGCTAACTTCTTTCTGTAACGGTAGTAGGTGTTTTATTGTGTATACCTGCAGGCCCCTCATTTACATAAGTACATGCCAACGCGCAAGCGCATCCACCACGAAAAGCAGTTTTGGTTCGCGCCTGGCGCACGAGGGCTTGGCATGCGCACAAAAGGTCGGAAGTTTTATATAGCTGTTGACGTAGGTGCTGTCAAAGCTGCCTCCCTATCTGTCGTTGCTCAGGTGTTTGGTGCTGCTTATTACATTGAGCAGTCCTAGGTGATATGGCTATGACATCACTTAAGAAGGCTGCCACTCCCTTTGGACAGCATGTCTTCAAAGATGCTTTTTTTAAACCGTTGTCCGTAATTCCTGTTAAAACGTAAAAGTTGTTGCTCTTGCATGACGTTGCGGCTCAAAGCATGACGTCATAGGCGTTAATAGGCTTCGTTCATGGAAAGCATATGCTGTCCGAAACCACGAGTTTCGGCGCCCTTGATTCATAAACATGATGCAAGTCGGCGTTGAGCTCTACAACATGTGTGTTAAATTAGCTGCGTTTATTTTTTTTACTTATTTCCTTTCCATCCCTGCTTGTCATTGTATGAGGCTCTGTGCGCGTTTTGTAATTTTAACAATATTCAGCGAGCCATACGAAATCGCTTAATGTTTTCATAAGTTTGCCGGTGCTGATACACGGACAAACTTGTTCAACGAGTCAGCGAGAAAGTGACGACGGCGGTCACCGTTTACAATGCCTTGCACTTTGACTGTCGCAGGACGACGTTCACGGCATTCCAGCTGGATGAACTGGAGAGGGCCTTCCAGCGGGCGCCCTACCCAGATGTCTTCGCCAGGGAAGACCTGGCCCTCAGGCTCAACCTCAGCGAGTCCAGAGTACAGGTAAAAACGACAAAAATTCGGAGATAGGATGATGATTATGAGGGAACTTTATTTTGGTCGAGAGAAGGATTGCTGAATTTTTCAGCTGAGATGATGTCGCGTGTGCTCCCTTCTGAATACTTCCGTCACTGTCGACCATTGCCGACTATTGGTAGCTACTACGATTACTGGAGGCTGCCAGTCATAAAAGAGAAGGACCCGTGCATTTGACTCACTGGCCATTTCATGTCTCACTGTAAGAGTACCAAGAAATGTGACGGCTGTTTACTTATTCCTTATTTGAAAGCTGCCCATTCTGCGGATTCCCAAAATAATATTCCGTTACTGAAGTAAATTAAATAAGCTTCTCAATACCCTTTTTTTACCACCGATGTTTAATTCAATAAAATCTGAAGAATATTGCCACGCCCACTTCTTGTCTTGTTTTGATGTATTCGGGTTTTACCGGCAGGGACGGTTATCAACGCTCGACGCTGTCCGCGAAGTAGTGTTCTAGAAGCGTCGCGATTGTAGTAGATCGGATTGTTAAGATTGCGCCCCGCGCGCGAATGTTCCAGCTTTGTCTAGAGATAACACCGCCACCAGCGATGTTGCTGGAAACTTCGATAGTGGCTGTATAAAAGCCGACGCGCTTGATCGCTTGTCAGTTGATCGACGGACGACGCCCTGTTCGCCGCTATCATTGTACAGCGTGTATTGCTGTATTGCTAGTTCTCATTTTCCGGCCACAAGTTCGGCCAAATAAACAGTTTCAACCTGCAAACGCCGACTGCTGTCTTCGTCGACGTCACGACCACGTGACATCTGGTGGAGGTGCTGCTTCATGATCCGGACGCCACCGCGGAGCGCTGACCCAAGCCCAAGCCGCGACGAGGACGACGGCAAGGAAGTCCCGGATCGTCGAACAAGCCGCAGACAGAAGGGACTGCAGCCAGAGCACGGGCTCCTTCCCGAAAAACCCAGGCAGCCGCAGATCTCAATATCGACCACAGCGACGATGACCGACCACGTGCAGCCTGCGCCAATCCTTTTTCGTCAGCCCAAGGAGCCGCCAACCTTCCGCGGATCGTCGTTCGAAGACCCGGAAAGCTGGCTTGAAGCCTACGACCGAGTCGCCCTTTTCAATTCCTGGACCAGTGAAGACAAGCTACAGCATGTCTTCTTCGCCTTGGAGGACGCAGCTAGAACATGGTTCGAGAACCAAGAGCGAACCCTGACAACATGGGACGTTTTTCGCAGCAGGTTCCTGGCAACATTCACCAGCGTTGTCCGCAAGGAGAGGGCCGAGGCTCTGCTCGAAACCCGCGTGCAGCTGCCAAACGAAAATGTGGCACTCTTCACAGAAGAAATGACGAGACTGTTCCGCCACGCAGACCCTGAGATGCCTGAGGAGAAGAAAGTTCGCTTCCTCATGCGAGGAATCAAGCAGGAGCTGTTCGCGGGACTAATCAGAAACCCACCCAAGACCATCCAAGAATTCCTCGCGGAGGCAACAACAATCGAGAAGACGCTCGAGATGCGCACTCGGCAGTACAATCGCCGCGCATTCCAAGACAGCGCAGGAGCTCACGCCCTCGGCTCCGACGACTTGCGCGAAACGATCCGAGCCATCGTGCGAGAGGAGCTGCGCAAGCTCGCACCTTTTGCACAGCCCGAAGTGACGTCGATTGCGGACGTTGTACGCGAGGAAATCCAACAATCACTGGGTGTTCCTCAACCGGCACCGCCGCAGCTGCAAGCAATGAGCTATGCTGCTGCAGCCCGACGCAACGCCCCCCCTCCTCGCCCACGTCAAGACGCCGCGCCGCCCCAGCAGTTCCGCCGCCAGGCACCACCGCCGCCACCACCGACGTCATACCGCCCGCCAGCCGGTCAGCGATACACGCCGAGGAAGACCGACGTTTGGCGCGCCCCCGACCATCGTCCACTCTGCTACCACTGCGGAGAAGCTGGCCACACCTACCGCCGCTGCCAGTATCGACGGATGGGCCTGCGCGGGTTCGCCATCGACGCGCCGCGTCCACAGCAGGGTGAACGACCACGTGACATCGCCGACTATCTGGCAGGAGCGCAGTGGACCCCCCGAGGACCTTCCCGATCGCCGTCGCCAGGCCGATACGCCTCTCCCCAACGCCGCCAGTACACTGGCCCCTTCCGGGGCCGGTCGCCTAGCCCGTATCCGGGAAACTAAGGGCAGCAACCGATGGAGGTACGGTTGCTGTACGACGAAACATCGAAGATCCTCCGCCGCCGACGACGGCACCACGACGAAACCTTGAAGACCCGACGCGAACCAGACAGAGCCCTGACGACGAAGCCTCGCGGACCGAAGTGGACCTGACAACGCAACGGGGAAGCAGCGGAACAAACCGACGTAGCCGTGACCCGACGCCACGACCTAACTGCAATTCAAGACGACGAACTAGCGACCTCGACGTCCTTATCGACGGCCACAACGTCACAGCTCTCGTCGACACCGGAGCTGACTATTCTGTCATCAGTGGACCGTTCGCCGCGAAGCTGAAGAAAGTTAGGACAGCCTGGGAAGGCCCCGAAATCCGGACAGCTGGAGGTCATCTAGTAACACCGGAGGGAATCTGCACAGCGAGACTCACCATTAACAACCGGATTTATCCCGCGAACTTCGTAGTCCTGCAGCGTTGCTCGAGAGAGGTCATTCTTGGTATGGACTTCTTAAGCCTTCATGGTGCAGTCATCGATCTGAGATCCAAGTCGATAACATTATCCACAGAAAAAGCACTACCGCCGTACACACCGCCAGAAAAACACGCCTTGAATGTGCTGGAAGACCAGGTCACCATTCCCCCTCGCTCCAGCGTCATCATTTCCGTCGGCACTCAGAAATCAGCAGACCTGGAAGGCGTCGTCGAGGGCGATCAGCACCTGCTTCTGAACCGTCAGATTTGCGTCGCAAGAGGCATAGCCGAGCTGCGCGATGGCAAAGGAAAGGTAGTGCTGACAAACTTCAGCCACGAATATAGGCACCTAAACATTGGTACAACGGTCGCCTACATCGACGAATTCGTGGACGCCAGCAATGCTTTCGCCTTCTTCGATGCTACTGAACCTGCTTCGAAGGATCGAGATCCCCAAACAGATTTCGACGTCAACCCGAGCCTCCCGAAGCACAAGCAAGACCGGCTTCAAGCCCTGCTTCTGCAATTCAAGGACTGCTTTTCGTCGTCGTCAAGAATTCGACAGACCCCAGTCGCCAAACATCGCATCATAACAGAAGAAGGTGCCCGACCAATCCGACAGAGCCCGTACCGAGTTTCGACGCGAGAACGCGAGGCTGTTAAGAAACAGGTCGACGAAATGCTACGCGACGACATCATCCAGCCGTCGAAGAGTCCGTGGGCATCCCCGGTGGTGCTAGTGAAGAAGAAGGATGGGACTCTACGTTTTTGCGTCGATTATCGTCGCCTGAACAAAGTCACGAAGAAGGACGTGTATCCCCTTCCCCGGATAGACGACACTTTGGATCGATTACACAACGCAAAGTACTTTTCGTCGATGGACCTCAAGACCGGTTACTGGCAAATAGAAGTCGACGAGAGAGACCGAGAAAAGACTGCTTTTATAACACCAGACGGCCTGTTCGAGTTCAAGGTCATGCCCTTTGGTCTTTGCTCGGCACCTGCGACTTTTCAACGGGTTATGGATACAGTACTGGCCGGCTTGAAGTGGCAGACGTGTCTCGTGTACTTGGACGACGTCGTTGTGTTTTCCTCAAACTTCGACGAACACCTTCGGCGCCTTGAAGTTGTACTTCAAGCAATCAAGACCTCCGGACTCACCTTGAAGCCTGAAAAGTGCCGCTTTGCGTACGAGGAGCTATTGTTCTTGGGTCACGTGATCAGCAAGGATGGTGTTCGCCCGGACCCGCGGAAAACAGCTGCCATCACTGACTTCCCGACGCCCACCGACAAGAAGGCCGTACGCCGTTTTCTCGGCTTGTGCGCCTATTACAGACGTTTCGTCAAGGAATTTTCACGGATCGCCGAGCCACTGACGCAACTCACGAAGGCTGACGTCGAATTCAGGTGGGAAACGTCGCAAGTTCAAGCATTTCAAGAACTGAAACGACGCCTGCAGACGCCTCCCATACTTGCGCATTTCGACGAATACGCCGATACGGAAATCCACACCGATGCAAGCAGCGTAGGACTCGGCGCCGTCCTTGTGCAAAAGACCGACGGATTCGAAAGGGTCATCAGTTATGCTAGCCGGTCGCTATCAAAGGCAGAAATCAACTACTCCACAACAGAAAAGGAGTGCCTGGCCATCATCTGGGCTACATCGAAGTTTCGCCCCTACCTCTACGGCCGTCCCTTCAAAGTTGTGAGCGACCACCACGCCTTGTGTTGGCTAGCTAACTTGAAGGACCCTTCAGGTCGCCTCGCACGGTGGAGCCTACGACTTCAAGAATTTGACATAACCGTCGTTTACAAGTCCGGAAGAAAACACTCCGACGCTGACTGCCTGTCCCGCGCCCCCGTCGACCCACCGCCGCAGGACGACATGGAGGATGACTGCTTCTTGGGAACCATAAGTGCCGAAGACTTCGCCGAACGACAGCGAGCGGACCCAGAACTCAGGGGCCTTGTGGAATACCTCGAGGGCAGGACCACCGTTGTTCCCAAGGTATTCACGCGAGGACTGACGTCGTTTTTCTTGCGCAACGGTGTTCTCCTTAAGAAGAACTTCTCGCCGCTTCGAGCCGATTCCCTTCTCGTAGTGCCCTCGACATTGCGACCAGAGGTCCTCCAGGCTCTGCATGACGACCCGACGTCTGGACACCTGGGTGTTGCTCGCACGCTCGCAAGAATACAGGAAAAGTACTACTGGCCGCGCCTTGTCGCCGACGTAACTCGCTACGTCAAGACCTGCCGGGACTGTCAGCGACGCAAGACACCGCCGACTAGGCCAGCCGGACTTCTGCAGCCTATCGAGCCACCTCGACGGCCGTTCCAACAAATTGGGATGGACTTACTGGGGCCGTTCCCGACGTCCAGTACCGGAAACAAATGGATCGTCGTAGCTACCGACTACCTCACCCGCTACGCCGAGACAAAGGCCCTACCCAGAGGCAGTGCCGCCGAGGTAGCGAAGTTCTTCATTGAGAACATCCTCCTCCGTCATGGCGCCCCAGAGGTCCTCATCACAGACAGAGGTACGGCGTTTACTGCTGACCTAACTCAGGCAATACTGAGATACAGCCAAACAAGCCACCGCCGGACCACAGCGTACCACCCACAAACCAATGGCCTCACCGAGCGGCTAAACAAGACCATCGCCGACATGCTGGCCATGTATGTCGACGTCGAACACAAGACGTGGGATGCCATCCTTCCGTATGTGACCTTCGCATACAACACGGCCATGCAAGAAACGACGCAAATGACGCCGTACAAGTTGGTCTACGGAAGGAGCCCGGCAACGACGCTCGACGCAATGCTACCAACCGCCACCGACGAAGACGACCTCGACGTGGCCGCCTATTTGCAACGCGCCGAAGAAGCTCGACAGCTCGCCCGCCTGCGCATCAAGAACCAGCAGAGGGTCGACAGCCGTCACTATAATCTTCGACGACGCCACATGGAGTACCAACCCGGTGACCGTGTGTGGGTCTGGACGCCGATACGCCGACGTGGGCTCAGTGAAAAACTTCTTCGGCGATACTTCGGGCCATACAAGGTGCTTCGACGTCACGGCGCTCTTGACTACGAGGTCGTCCCGGATGGCATTACGAACTCCCAGCGACGCCGCGCACGACCTGAAGTCGTCCATGTCGTGCGCCTTAAGCCGTTTTTTGCGCGTTAGCGAACCTAGGGACTGTACTTTTTCTTTTGTTATTGTTTTTTAATTGTGTATGCACTTGTCTTGTTTTTCTCTTCTATGTTCTTTCACAAGCATCGGGACGATGCTTTTTCAGAGGGGGGCAATGCCACGCCCACTTCTTGTCTTGTTTTGATGTATTCGGGTTTTACCGGCAGGGACGGTTATCAACGCTCGACGCTGTCCGCGAAGTAGTGTTCTAGAAGCGTCGCGATTGTAGTAGATCGGATTGTTAAGATTGCGCCCCGCGCGCGAATGTTCCAGCTTTGTCTAGAGATAACACCGCCACCAGCGATGTTGCTGGAAACTTCGATAGTGGCTGTATAAAAGCCGACGCGCTTGATCGCTTGTCAGTTGATCGACGGACGACGCCCTGTTCGCCGCTATCATTGTACAGCGTGTATTGCTGTATTGCTAGTTCTCATTTTCCGGCCACAAGTTCGGCCAAATAAACAGTTTCAACCTGCAAACGCCGACTGCTGTCTTCGTCGACGTCACGACCACGTGACAATATTTAGTATTGAGATGAATATTCTAAGAGTGTACTTCTTGAAGGCTTGTATTCGACCTTTTTCGAAATTGTCTCTATTGGGACAGTGCTGAGTGTACTAATTTGTGGTTTCCTCTGGTAGCTTGCCCACGGCAATGTAGCGCTCTGATACATTCTACATTTTTTGTTTTTGTGTTCAGGTGTGGTTTCAAAACCGTCGTGCCAAGTGGAGGAAAAGGGAACCACCTCGAAAGACAAATTTTCTTCAAGCAGGTAAGGATTCTACGGCGTCTCTTCACATAGTTCGATCTATAGGCGTCACCAATAATAAAAAAAGTAAAGATATAAAAACGCCCATTCTTGTTTTGACTTACGCCTTTATTACTTGTGGCATTCCTGGATGAATGTTCATGATTGTTGGCTATCATTTTCTGCGAATTTTGTTTTCTTGCATGTAAGTTCGCCAGTCCTGAGAAACCCTTCTACTGGGCGTGATAGAGAGAGGCTCAGTGAGAAAATCATGTTGCCAAGGTTCACGTGGTGTCCACATCCCGTACCAGTGAGGGGCAGGCCCGTAGCCAGGAATTTTTTTCGGGGAGGGGGGGGGGGGGAGGGCACTTGCTGAAAACAATGACTATTTAAAAAAGCAGCGATATGCATTATTTATTTTTGGTAAAAACGCATACTTCACCAAAATTTCGGGGGGGGGGGGGGATGGTCCTCTAGCCTGGCTACGGGCCTGGTGAGGGGTAAGGAATATGATAAAATGTAACAAAAATTGATTTATAAGCCTGGCAGCTGCTGAAGCAATCGCCGTCACCGAAAAAAAAAACGTCATGGTGGCTATGCTTTAGACACCACCTACGCTGCCTTAACTTAATGCCGGGAAGATTTCCTTTGCCGATCTGTGAAGTTGACCATTAGCAGGCGCATGTTTTATAACATCATTAAATACACAAGTTAATCTTGCTTTCCCACGTTTCTTTACCTTGCATTTCGCCTTCGGGAAAACAACGAACCCAGCGGCTGCACAGAGCATGCAGAAGGGCGGCCACCCCTACGCCACCGCGTCGCCGACACTTCCTCCGCTCAACGCTCCCTTGGACTCGTGGGGTTTCAGCGCGGGAAACCCTTATGACTTCGGCTTCCAGACGTCATCGCCCATGCAGGGTTCGCCCGGGCAGGGTTACGGCGCCGCCACTTTCTCGACCGCGGGACCGCCTCCGGGTTCCATGGGCGGCATGGCGGCCAATCCGAGCTCGTTCTACAGCACCATGCTGCCCCCTACGCAAGACCAGCTTCTCCCGCAGCTCCAGCCGCCCGTCAGCTCGGCGGCTACGGGCATCGGGCAGCGACCCTGCGGTGCGCCGTCGCCCGACTCCCACCAGAAGTGTTCGTCGCCCATGCCTTACGCCTGCTCCTCGAGCCCCGACAACGTCAAGAAGCAGGGCGGCGGCAACGGCAACGGAGGCCTGATGGGCACCAACGGGCTCCTGGACACCGCCGATCTGCACCAGATGGGTGCCATGCCGCACCTCATGATGAAGGGAAAGGACAACTCCCTGTCGCCGCTGCCACCGCTAGACTTCTTCACTTAAAAATGCGCGCGCTTCGTTTTCGTCGTGCGGGGAGAGAAGCCAGTACATGCTCGTCCATTGAGTCTCGAGACCCGTCACAGCGCGCTCCAGTGACCTACTGCAGAGGAATATGTTGACGCTACGGTGTAAGTTGTGACTGCCTGCAGGAAAAGAGACTATGTTGACGCTTCGCAGTGAGTTGTGATGACGTTTTGGCACAGCTGGCGCGTTGTCCATTTCCACGTGACTGGTGTCACAGCTTTGTGACAGAAGTGAGGGACACGACTTTCATATACATTCAAGTGCCTAAACGCTATTCCAAATAGGATGTGCTGGAAGACAGTGAACTATGCGGGTTAGCTTTAGTAAACGAAAACAAGAAAAAAGACACGAGATCGCGAATGTGATGGTTCTCGTGAGCGGTAGGACTGGGGTTCTTGAGTGGGGGCTATTACGAACCTAGCTAATTCTTCTTGTGAACCGGCTGTACTATGTGTACTTTGTCTGTTAGTAGTTACCAGCCTGCTCTCTTTCTTATGCCCCTTTTTACCTCTTGTATATACACATATAGTCCAGCTTTTTTATTTTGTTTGTGTCATGCCAGAGGTATTTGATCTGAAACATTTTCTTGTCTCTCTTTTTTTTCCCGGCGAGTGAGACTAGCGCTGACTTGGAAAACAGAGAAGTTCTTCGCAGACAGGAGTCGCTCTCCAATACCGTATTCTAAACGATTCATGCTTAGCAACTCCATCTACGTGCAAATGAAGTGCGCTTCAGATTTAAACGAACCAGAGTAACACTTTGAAGTTGACTGACCTGGTATATGTAGTAAACGATGTGTAACACGTTCTTTCCAGCCTTACAAACACATTCCTCTGTAACAGATAACCCCGCTACCCGTAATTAGTGCGTGTTTATAAATAATGTCTACACTGGAGCGAAAATAAACATGCACTTTGCAACACCACCTTTCGCACATTTAAGCTAAGTGTTCTTATTGCACCTACGTGTACTTTATTCATACTTGTACAGTTCTGAATTATGCTGCGGCATGTGTGGTTCAATACGTGTATTGACAATAAGGCGGGCCCACGTGCATTTTCTGGTCAATGCGTGTCTGTGTCGTTTGTGTTGTTTTGCGAGACGATTGTAACGAATGGCGATGTGGCGATATGGAGTGGCATCGCGAGTGTAGCGCCGAGTTCCTGTTTCGTACTCGCAAATGTACCACATTCAGTTTTAATTAGTGTTTTCCGTGGCGCAGTGTGTTGGGCCCCACGTTTGCCTTCGGGGAAGGTCCGCGGTATTAATGGTTGAAGCGGATGCGGAATCGGCGTGTCACGCTGAACGTGCTGATTACATCGCTCATCACGTAAACATGAAAGCATTGTTGAGATTTACAAGGACAGATGCATCGGTAATTGTGTCCATGAGACCAAAGAGTGCTCCTGGTATATCTTAGCCTAGGTTAGGTTTCGAAAGCTCATTTACCGGAAGACAAAAAAAAAATTACACCATTTCCCGCTAAAGGGGACCATGAGGCGATGCGAAGCCGGAGCACTTGCACGATCGCGTTCCGTTGGCGTTCTTTAGGCATGCTACCGACCTCGCGTCGTGGAACGCGAAGAGGAACGCTACGCGCGTCTTGTCTTCCCTCTAGCCTGGCCGTTAATTCTCACAGGGCGAGCGGGGAACGCAGTCGGCAGGCGTGCGAGAGGGGGGCAGCGTAGGAGAGGCAAGAGAGGGGGAGGGGACGCGAATGCGCTGGTGCTCATCGCGGCGTTGCGCAGGAGAGATTTTCGGCATGTCTAGCCCGCGTTTCAGAGGAAGAGTGGAAAGGGGGAAGGGAGAGGGGAAGTGGAGAGGGAAAGGGGCGAGGGGAAATGGAGAGGAGGAGGGGATAGGGTGAGTGGAGCGGGTATGCGCATGTGCAGTAAGGGTGGTCACGCCGCACACCACCACCAGATTGAACTCCGCCATAAGATACTTCGCATCTAAAAGATCTCAAACTTTTGTGAAAGGTTGTCTTGCAAGACACCACTAGCAGTTGAAAAGGTATCTAATGCTCGCTCAGATGGCGGTTGTAAGGCGTGAACGCGGTCGCGAGTGGCTGCAGTTAAAACTACGGAAAAACAAAGCTGTAGTTTTTGTAAGACATGCAACACGTGTGATAAGTTAGTGTCATAACTGAAATTACGAGTCAGTATAACGTCTTTTTTTCCCCCATAGACTTGCATTTTTTGCTATCTTCTCTGCGGGAAGAAGCGAAGTCCGTGACAGTGCCAAAAAGTGCCTTCGTTCTGTTGTGTATCGTCAGCGAATACTTCGTGTACGATGACAGATGAAGAAACACTTGTAAATAATTTTGTACCACATATTGTGTACTTGTATCGTTTGTGTATACGGTGTGCAGTCAGTGTAAACGTCATTGCTCAATAAGATACACACATACACAGATACACATGATAGACCGATATACAGATACACACATTCAACAGATACACACCACAGCAGAGTTTCGTACATGTGTTGCAGCCATTTTATATTAACCATAGTGGTCAAATGGAATCTGAACGGGGTACTTCTAACCATGGAAAGTCAAAAGCGGATAATTCGGAGAGTTGGGTGGAATATAACTTCGTTGTTCAATACGATTAAGTTCATGGTCCAAAGAAAATTTGCACGTTATTTGTGAGATCTAATAACCTAAACCACAGCATTTTTTGTGCTTTAATGACCCCGTTCATCTTTTATTTGTCCATGAGTGTGCCTTTCCGAAATATACGCACTATTTTGTAATGTCTAGTCGTTGTCCTTATGTCCGATTGTGCATATCATCATATTACTTAGATATCCTTTTTACATTCTTATATTCTCATATGTCCTGAATGCCCATCGAGCAATACCTTTGCGTGTTTGCCTTTGGAGCCAGAGCAACACCGACGTGCCTTACTTTTGTATAAAACATTGAACTAAGAAATAAACATCTCTGTTTTTCTTCCTACCATTATGTGGCCTATTTGTGACACTGTAGCACTGAACGCTTTCCTCGAGTCCACGTATCGGCAGCCGAGGCGAGAGAGCAAGACATCCTCAAGTGGGTCTTCCAGGCTTCGATCAAGACATTTTTGCAGTCGTCTTTTCGACGGTTGTCACGTGCTACAATGTGCCGCGTAACACCTAAATACTTTTCAAACGGTTTGCTGCTATATGAAGATTCAAGAATGAGGGGAAGTCACTAGCGTTCCCATTCGTCGCAAGCTGCAGACAAGCACGATCACCAAGTGAGCCTCCATCTCTCAAATAGTTGAACATAAAACCTATCGAAAATCTCTTCAGGAACGAAATTATATTCCTCGGGTTACGCGCAAACGGACGCGTATTTTGCGAACGGGAGCCTTCCCGAAATTGCGCGCAAACGTTCAAACGACGGGATACTGCTGAAGTGATCAGAAGGTCGGTGCAAAAAAAAAAGTATTTGCGAAGTCGTCGTATATGGAGTAGAATCTCCGAGGCACTTTAGAGAAGTTAAAAACAAACTCAGCTTTCAGCTCACATACAGAATTCCGAAACAAAAGTGATAAAGCAAGAAAACAAGCAGAAAAAAAAGACAGCTTCATTTTGTAAATGTGAGAAGTACGGCTATCAGCAGCCACTCATCATCGATAACAAACAGCTGTTGTGCAGCAGCTACAGTGATCACACACAAACAACAAAGCTCTTGCATGTAGTACGTAATAATTTAACTGTGGTACAGGGGGTTAGCGGGATTTTTTCATGGCACTATCGTTTACTACATAGCGCGCAACGCCGTGGAATGTGCTCAACCATTCTTGGGCAGCGTGTTACGTTTGGCCGAGACGGGCTCCAAGCCGGGAGAGGAAGACGCCGTGAGAACGAAGAACGAACGTTTTATTGCGGCACGCTTGCCGAAAGAAGGTGTGCAAAAAAAAAAAAAAAAAACGGCCCCACGGTGTGGTCTGCAGTCCTTTATAATGGACTGCCGTGATCACAGGGGGCGTGAAAACAACAACGCACACGCCCGGCAACAGATTATCGCACTGAACAGTTATGTCAGGCTTGGGTGCTGGCTGATAAGCGGTGCGCAAACGCAACAGCCCCTCCCCACGGAAGAACACCAAGTAGGAAAGTAACGTCCGCACACGAACGGTTTTTCCAAAGGCGCACCAAAGGTTTCGACGAAACGGCACTTTCGGAAATTTCGCCAGTTCAGCCGGGTGCACGCTTGACAGGCAGTTCCGGGGTGCACAGAAGCGCCAAAGCGCTTGGCGACCGATGACTGTCAGGATCAGGCGACGGGACCTTTGATATCCTCCGAGGTCCGACGACTTGGTGCACGGGTTCGCGGATCGAAGGAAGCGTCCCTTACGGACGTGCAGAGGATCCGGCTCTGTGGTTGGCCAATGTGCGGAATCGTTACGGCGTGCAAGGCGTGGCAGGAAACTGGAGGCGTCGCGAAGTGCACGAATCTCGGGCCAGGGTCCTGGGTATAGGCGAAACAGCAAGCACCCCCGAAAACACCACAAACAACCGCCGAGTGCGGCCAGGCCAGACCCTTACACGCAGAGTGTTTTGTGAACTTTACAATTGGAAACAAAATTGACTGTCGAGGATATGCGACAGTTACGGTTGCATGTGAATACGGAATCAAAACTTTGGTGCCACTATATCGACAGGCGCCGAGGGAGAGAAAGCCCTGCTCAGACCATCTGCATATGCGTGCAGCGATCCTTTCTTATGTCGAACCGTAAACGCGTACGGTTGCAAACAGGCTCCCACTCAAGAACCTGCCATTTTTGTTGGACATCTGTTGAAGCCACGTAAGCGGATGAGGATCTGTAATAAAAATGAATTCTGAACCTGCCAAATAACAAAAAAGTTTTTCCACAGCCCCTGCGAGGCACGCGCATTCTGTTTCTATGGTACTGCAAGCTTGTTCGTGAGCAGATAGCTTTCGGCTCACGTGCAGAATGGGATGCTCATGCCCGTGCTCGTCTTAATGACTTAAAACGACGCCTACCCCTTTTTCGCTTGCGTCACACTGCACAAGAAATGGTTTCGAGTTGTCTGGGCTTGCCAGGACTGGCTTGGCGGTGAGAGCGACCTTCAAAGAATTAAAGGCAATTTATTTTGCTTCGTCCCACTGTACACGATTAGGAGCGCCCTTCTTCAGCGCGTCTGTAAGTGGGCTGGCAACCTGAGAGAAACACTTCATATAGTATTGGTAATAGCCTACCATTCCTAAAAAAGTACGGAGTTCCGTTTTCGGCTGAGGGAAGTCTGATCGGCAGAACCTTAATTCAAGTGGGCTTCGATGTCCTTGACCCGACCTGTGACCTACGTAGTCGGCTTCTGAGCAACCTAACTTACACTTCTGCGCTTTTAGAGCTAGGCCAGCCTTGCCAAGCCTACCTAAAACTTCACGCAGATGGTCTACGTGCTCCGGCTAAGTATTCGAAAACACTCCGACGTCGTCAAGACAGGGTAGTGCGAATGCCTACGCTCCAGCTAGCACTTCATCCATCAGTATTGAAAAGGCGAAGGGAGCATTTTTAAGCCCAAATGGAAGAACCAAAGGGCGTAAGGTGCCGAAAGGAGTCACGAAGGCAGCCAGTTCGCTCCCTCGCTCAGTTAGCGGCACTTGCCAGTACCCTCGCACTAAATCAAGCGGAGAGATGAACTTGGCTTTGCTCACCTTTTGAAGACAATCTTCTACGTGCGGTAAGGGGTATACACTTTGGTAACAGCCACCGAGTTAAGCTTACGGTAATCGATACAAGCCGCTGTTCTTCACCGTTAGTCTCTACAATTATCGTTGGGGACATAAAGCTTCCTTCACCTCGTTCGGCCACTTTAAGCGCCAGCATCTGATCAACCGCCACCCTCATCAATTTTTCTTGGTTGGCGCGGTGAACATCTGTAAGCTTCACATCGCCTGCTGCTGTGCGGCGTTGGGCTGTCAGCTTCAGCTGTTAACTCAGTATCATGAGTCATCAAAGTGGTCCCGACCGGGCACCTTTCAGAACACTTGTTTCAGCATTCCCAGGATTTGGGGACATCTGTGCGTGGCGCCATCTCTCGGCGGTGACGACGGCCTCCTGCCATAACTGAATGGGAGATATGCGAAAAGAAATCATATCTCTTGAAAAAAGCAAGCTATCAAAAACGACTCAGGGTTCTATACAGTAGAGACCTACTGGAACATTTTGGTAAAATTGCAGTATCGCACTACAAAGCCTGTGGCTTCCCAGGGCAATTGAACACCGCCCATTAGAAATACATGGGGCCCCATTGTAAAATTTTAAACACTTGGGGAAGCCACGCGGTTAGTAGCGCCACACTGTAATTTTAACAGAATGTTCAAGTAGGTCTCTGCTGTATAGAGCCGGGAGTCGTTTTTGATATCTGTATTTTTTCGTCAGATACAATTTTTTTCGCCTATTTCCCATTCAGTTACGGCAGGCCACCGCAGTCCCCGACGACAGATGGCGCTACGTGCATATGTCCCCAAATCCTGGTCATGCTCAGCTATCAAATCTGTTAAATCTTCAAGCTGACTTTCACCAGAGTCATTCAATTAATTCATTCAACCAGAGTCATTCGTGTGGCTACGCACCGTAGCCACACGAATGGGCGTGTAACAGCTCGTATTTTTGCCTGTGTTTACAAATGGCACCGCTGGCCAATGCTAGGCAGTATCGAAGATACATGTATCTTAGATACTATCTTAGATACTCTTTGAGTATCTTGTATCTGTATCGCGATACGTCTCGCGATTTGTGTATCAGTATCTGTATTTCCGAAACATTAAAGAATGTATCGTGTATCTTAAGGTACAAGACACATCGATCCCAACGCCACCGTGTGAAAGAATAAACATTGGCAAAACTCCGCTTCTCAAGCGGATACTGCGTCACTAACCCCCCGTATTCTCAAACAATCCTGGATTCAAATTTCGTCCTTCACTTAACCGAGTTGAGCACAGCGCCGCTGCTCGACTGAAAATGACGCCGCGCTTCGCAAGAATCGCTGCAGATTATCGCTGATATGCAGTGACTTGTTCTGCCTAGAGACGGCGATCCCATCGACTTTCTCAAGTCAAGGTGGAGCGTTGAGTGAAGGGACGTTCTAGAATACGGGGGTAAAGCCACCTGCATAAAACTAAAGGGAGTGACATTCTGTTATCTTTCCGCCGGAGTCCTCCAGAGAGGGCAGGCGATAAGGTCTGCGCGTCCCTCTTGGTGGAACCGAGCCATGTGGTGGCGCTCGCGCCGTCTCGAAAAATACAAGCGCTCGAATGTCTACGCTCAGCTGACCTCTTGTTTTTATTTCTTTATTTTTTTTTGTTGTGTCAGTACCATGACACTTGCTTCTAGCCTCTGCCCTCTACTCCAATTCGTTGAGCGCCTATTGCGCTAATTGTCATCCCGCTATAGTGTGGTTATCAAAGTTTCTCTTGCGCATGGTTCTTCTTTACGAAGTCCGAAGAATGTAAGAATAGGGTTGCATTGCATCTCGTAGCTTTCACGCACCAGTGATTTGAAGGATCTCGCGGATTTAAGTTTTACTTATTCGCTATGAGACGACCTGTATGCAAATAAGATTTTCACATCTATAGCACCATTGGTAGCGATGCTAGATCTAACAGAACAAGCATTTACCTAACAGAAGATATCTTGGCGTACCGTACGTTTTTATTCCGGCAATCTTTATTCATAAGAGTCCTTAAAAGCATCATTTGATTGTTAGCAAGATAGGTGCTTTATTAGGAGTCCTTCGTGGGCATCCCGTACATTACCTGGGTCCGTATATTGTTTTTCTTGTCTGTTTACTGCAATGCGTCTCTTGTAACGTGCTGCCAAAATAAGCTCTCGGCTTTATTCTTGCTTTTTTCTGTCTGCGTCATTTCGACTGCTTTTTTATATTTACATTCCACTTGAGTTTTCTGTTATGTGAAAGCGATGTTGAGAACGAACATATAATAATCTCGACATGCCTGGAATAACAAAAATTCTGCTTACTACTTAGTAAAATAGCGAAATTGAGTTTGCATTGTAACAATGGAAATGATTAGGAGCCATCTTAAATGTGTTACGAAGGGTTTTCGAGAAACCTTGCTGTACCAAATCCTCCGTTTTTTTTCCCTGAGCGTCGCAACGAGCCGTTTTAGGTTATCTTCCATGGACACTGATTTTTTTATTGTCTTACCCTAACAGATGAGCTCACGATACCTCATGCCTAATTGTGATAGCAATTAAAGGTGCCGCCTGTATCGTCTTTCTATACTTATTCACTATAACTGTTCGATACGAAACACTCTTTCTATTTTACTTAGATATATACGTTTTCCTTTTGTACTCCTCCTTAATTGTTTTTACTATTAGTAATCACCAGGTAATCGGAACTATAAGTGGCAAGAGTGTGAATAGTGGCGGTTGCCTGCGACGCTTTGTGCAACTATAGAATAAGTCTCGGACGATTCTGAGTGCACATGTTCTCTCGTAGGAGAAGAATTGTTGAAAGATTGCTCATTAGCGAGTACTTTACTGCAGAACGCTTTACGCTAGCAGATGAGTAGAACATGGAAAGTCATTGTAGTTTTACGTACTCTACAAAAACACGATGCATCACAAAATATCTCGCTACCAGAGCTGTTGCCGATGTACATCTGCCCGGTGATCCAGCATTGCGTAAACGGTAGTACGTTTACGGACAAGGTGAAACTCCACACCGGTATTCGGACCATCGCTCGGAGGTTTCTTATTTAAACTCTTGTGATTAGATCGCAACCCGCCAGCTCGTCGGTAAGAAGGCAGCCTTTTCCATCATTTACTAAAGCAACGCGCAAAAACCGCTTACAGCGCAGTGTATAAAGAGCCCTCATGTTAAGCAGCTAAAGCAACCCCAATAAGCTGATTCGGAATGAAGCAGATACACATTGAGCAATAAATAGAAAACCGTTCAAATACTAACAAACATTTCATTCAGATCAAGCAAAATGTGGTCGCAGTTAAGAGCTTTCAATCCTACATTTCTGTGTATACATGTATACGTCCTTGCTGCTACACTACGTAGATCTCTAATATCAAATTTCCGAATGTATCGAACGTATGTTAAGATACATTTGGAAGGTATCGTATCGGATACAATAATTGCGGTAGTATCTTGTATCTGTATCTCCAATACTTTTTACCCGAGTATCTTGTATCGTATCGCGATACAATTTCAAAGTATCTTTGCCCAGCCCCGCCGCTGGCACTTTGCTGCGAATGCACGGTGTTTAACTTGACGGAAATGTTAAAAAGCTGTATCTATTGCAGTGCTGAGACGAAAGGAGCTTGCGATGCGGCGGCGGCCGCATTTCGATGGGGGCAAAATGCAACAACACCACTTCGCTGAGACTTAGGTACATGTAAAAAGACCCTATAGGTGGAAAAAATAATTCAGAAGTTCCCAGCTACGGCATTTGTAATTATATCTTGGTATTCTTTCGTTAATCCCCGAATTTTTGTATTTTTTCGGCTGATACCACCGCGAGCTGCAAGTTTCGAGCTGCTTTTTTTTCCTCGCGGGTGCTCATTTTAAAACAGAAAGCACGTTCAGGAATGTATTTATGCATGCTGAGTGCTAAAAGTAAAAGATGAAAGCAAAGCGACCGTTGTGGAAGTTTAGAAAGCTAAAACACCGATGCTGTCCAACACACAACCCCAGTGATAGCAGCGTTCGCATCGCCTCTCAAGCACAGCTGCGTCTCTGGCTCCATATGACACTGACGCGGCAGTTTCGTGAGCATAATAAGCATTGGGAATGACTGTTTTTAAATGCGAAGCATTTCTTAGCGAACTTCTGCGAGTTTGAGCGTATCTATCTATCTATCTATCTATCTATCTATCTATCTATCTATCTATCTATCTATCTATCTATCTATCTATCTATCTATCTATCTATCTATCTATCTATCTATCTATCTATCTATCTATCTATCTATCTATCTATCTATCTATCTATCTATCTATCTATCTATCTATCTATCTATCTATCTATCTATCTAGCCGCCTACGACTTTGTGCTTTCCTGGCCGTTTCGTTAATCGGATGTATACCAAAATTGGTATGGAATAACATGACCGTATTACGAGCATAAATGACTGGTCATAACATGAAAATCATATGACATGCATGTCATGAACAGCATGATTTACATTCCACGGCCTTGGGGCTCTTGCGGCCATTCCGTTAATTTCACATATACCAAAACTGGTAGGACGTGACAAGAGTTCATGGCGAACATTATGACAGGTCCTAACGTGCAAATCATGACACGCATGTCATGTGCGGCATGATTTACATGACATGGTCTCAGGGCGCTCGCGGCCGTTTAACTGAACGGATATACACGAAAACTGGTATGACGACACATTTCGACATGACGAACATAAGTGACACGTGGTAACATGAAAATCATGACACGCGTGTTATGCACGTCATGATTTACATGCCACGCTCATGACGCACTCGCGGCCGTTTCGCTATGTTGATATACACCAAAACTGGTATTGCGCGACACGACTGTATGACAAACGTAAATTAGAGGTGGTAACATGAAAATCATGACACCCGTGTCATGCACGACATGATTTACATGCCACGCTCATGGTGCATTCGCGGCCGTTTCACTGGCTTGATATACACGAAAATTGGCACTGCGCGACGCGACTGTATGAAGAACGTAAATTAGAGGTGGTAACATGAAAATCATGACACGCGTGTCATGCACGACATGATTTACATGCCACGCTCATGACGCACTCGCGGCCGTTTCGCTAGGTTGATATACACCAAAATTGGTATTGCGCGATGTGACTGTATGAAGAACATGAATAACAGGTGGTAACATGTAAACCATGACATGCATGCCATGTATGTCATGACTTACATGCCGGGCTCATGGTGCATTCGCGGCCGTTTCGCGGTCTTGATATACACCAAAGTTGGTATTGCACGACGCGACTGTATGACGAACGTAAATTAGAGGTGGTAACATGAAAATCATGACACGCGTGTCATGTACGACATGATTTACATGGCACGCTCATGGTGCGCTCGCGGCCGTTTCGCTAGATTGATATGCACCAAAATTGGTATTGCGCGATGTGACTGCATCAAGAACATGAATAACAGGTGGTAACATGAAAACCATGACATGCATGTCATGATTTACATGCCACGCTCATGGTGCATTCGCGGACGTTTCGCTAGATTGATATACACCAAAATTGGTATTGCACGACGCGACTGTATGACGAACGTAAATTAGAGGTGGTAACATGACAATCATGACATGCGTGTTATGTACGACTTGATTTACATGGCACGCTCATGGTGCGCTCGCGGCCGTTTCGCTCACTTGATATACACCAAAATTGGTATTGCGTGACGCGAATGTATGACGAACATAAATGGCAGGTGGTAACATGAAAACCATGACAAGCATGTCATGTATGGCATGATTTACATGCCACGCTCATGGTGGGCCCGCGGCCATTTCGCTTGTTTGATATACACGAAAATTGGTATTGTGCGATGTGACTGTATGACGAACATAAATGACAGGTCCTAACATGCGAATTATGTTATGCATGTCATGTAGGGTATGGTTTACATGACACTGTTATGGTGGGCTTCCGGTCGTTTACATAACTGGATATATAGCAAAACTGGTATGGCATGACAGGAGCGCGTGATGAACAGAAATGAGTGGTCATGCAGTGTACATACCAGAATATACGTTTCATTGGCATGGTATATACCACATTGTGCATGCACGCGTGCATGGCAAACATGCGATATATGGTGAACTAGATGCCATGGCATGAATGATTTCATTTGGCTCAAAAATAAACAAAGCGATGTATGCAGCTCTTTGCTGGCTGCTTCGCATTACATCGATTCCCACAGTGCGCGGGATCTGCCGGATTTTTTTCCCCTAGAGCAGCACTGTCTGCTGTCAAATTAAGGATTTCAACAGAAAAACAAGTCCTCTCACGGGGAATGTCTGGAAGTTCGGCTGCTACTTCGGGTTGATTTAACAAGTTCACAGTCTGCACGCACACTACGTAGGGCTTCATGAGGTTACAGTTCGAGATACGTACTTCTTTCCTACGACCTGGCTGTCTAACAACGTAGGCTGTGTCTGAAAGCTTGTGTTGTATCGTACCGGGGCATTCCCAGTGTACCTCCAATTAGTTAGCTTTTGAGGTACGTAACATAAGCACCTTTTGAACTTAGAGAAATTGGCGCACACTGCTGTTTTTATCGTAGCGCTCTTTGCTTTTGCCCGAGCTTCAACCATATTAGCTTCCACCAGAGCTTGCGTGTCGTACAAGCGCTACAGTAGGTTGCAAACGTACTCGACCACGCTCGGATCACTACCTTTCTCTTCCCAGTTCTCACGAACTAGTCTAAGCGGGGAGCGCAGCGCCCTTCCGTACACAAGCTCTGCTAGACTACAACCTGTTGATTCATGCGCCACTGAACGTAAAGCAAAACGCATAGCTGGTAACGCAGTGTCCCATTCTTTTTTCTGCTCATAACACAAAGCCCGCAATACCCGCTTCATTACAGAATGAACCCTCTCTACACTTTTGCTTTGCGGATGTTGAACAGAGTTGTGGTGCATCTTAATATCGCACCTGTTAAGAAACATGGTTGTTAACTCGCTTGTGAAGACACTTCCGAGATCTGACTATATTTCACTCGGAAAACCGACGCGGGAAAAGATCGAAAGGTGGGCATCTACCATTTCTTCCTATGTAAGACAACGCAGCGGCACTGCTTCGGGGAATTTGGTTGCAGGGCACACCATTGTCAAGAGATATTTATATCCCGACTTCGTCACCGGCAAGGATTCTACAATGTCAATTACAACTCGACGAAACGGCTGAGTGATAATGGGAACTGCAGTCACAGGCATAGGCGGGCAAAATATGTGGAGCTCACTCAGACTCGCTCATGAAACATATTTTGCCCTTAGAGATCACTCGGACTCAGAATCTAAAATTTTTCTTAGCTGGACTCGCTCCGACTCAAACTCACGGCTCCATCTGAGTCTGTGAGTCTGAGTCAACTCATGAGTCCGTTAGCGTATAATTGGCTTTTTTGACCATGGTGTCAATGCTCGTTAACACCAATATCTCGCTTATTTGATCTTTTGATCTCGAACCGTCAAATATGAGTTCTCAGGGGCTGCAATCCAGTAAGGACATCTTTATTGAAAGTGGTGACTCACACAAGATATTTTTATCAAAAACTTCCTGTGAAAGAGTTTGCGGGGGGAAGATCAACCTGCCCCCCCCCCCCTTACGTAACTCACTCCTCTGATTAATAAATATTGAGCTGGCGTATGAACGCTAGTGCTTTGAAGCGAGTCGGTGGGAGTACAAAAGAGAGCCGACATAAGGCTGATAGAAATGCTGAAGTTGTGTAGATAGAACCATAGGTCGGGAAAAAGTGTGGAACTCACTCAGGCAACAAATATATTTTGCGCTTAGGGCTCACTCGGACTCAGACTCACCAAAATTTTCCTCTACCAGACTCATTCGGACTCAGACTCACTAAAATTTTTCTCTACCGGACTCACTCGGATTCAAGCTCACCAAAGTATTACTCACCCGGATTCACTCCGACTCAGAGTCGCGGCTCGATGCGAGTCTGAGTGAGCCTGAGTGAGTCGACTCATGAGCGAGCTTGCCGACATATGGTCATATATAGGTGCCTTGCGTTTCTCGTTTGGTCTCCCAGTTCGCTGGCAAACGTCACAACTACGAACTCCTCCACATCTTTCAAACAGCCCGCCCAGTAATACTCGCCTAGCAGCCTCGCTTTTGTCTTATTAAGTCCGAAGTTCTAGAATGCTCTCGCGGTACTTTATAGAGACCACGATTTGGTCAGCGTTTGCACCTTTCTTGCCATGTAACTTGTGGTACAAAATGTAATTTCTTTCAAAGAACGAACCACTGCCTGTGCCTGCCTTTGCAACGCTTTGGTGGCATTTTGTCAAGGTTGCATCTGTTTTCTGTTCCTCGACCAACGTGGCTTTATCGACAGAATATAACGCCTGAAAATCTCGGCTCTTGGGCTGAATGAAACTGGTTGCCTGTTCGATTTCATCGTGGGCGGATTCATGCGTGCCTGAGCTTGCATCACCGCTGTTATCTGATAAACCGCGTTTTTGATCCCGGGTACTGACAACACGTGAAGAGGGCTTTTGGTGAGCGTCAGTTGCTTTTGCCATTGATCGCGTGACAAACATTACGGGGTTGATATCAAGTGTGACGCCTGACTTCAGCAGTGGTCTTGTCGTTCTGTTCGACAGCAAGTATGGACACCGTGGCAATACACTATCCGAGACTGCTGCTTCGGTCTTAATTTGATCGAACGACCCTTTTAATGTTCCTTTTGCTACTGGTAAGCTCCGAGTGCTTTCTTCCAACGCTTGCCTTAAGCACACGTAATCACCTGTGAAGTCACCAGTACTTACTAGGGAAGTAAATACCACGGCATACGTCGCACCTATGTCGCGCAAGACTTCACATTCTCGGCCGTTAACTTCCATGTCATGTAGGCAAGGTTGCAGCAAATCTTCTGAACAGGCAGATTTGCTCAAACATTTTTGCCTTGTCATCGGACGCTTTGGCAACTTTTAACCAATTTTCTTGAAAGCTTTCTAGCCTGTACGCGAACTCTGAGTATCTTTCATTCGGCTTTTTAACCGCTTTATAAATTTCAGCCGGAAAGCTTCGGGTGACAACTTGTACTCTGCTAACAAGGCCCTTCTTACGTCCTCGTAATGTTCCGCTTCTTCATCATTCAGCCTAGCTAGAATTTCTTCGGCTTCCGCCGGCAAGTCTTTGAGGCCAGGACGTCAGCTCAAAGCCCATTCTTGTGCAAGTGTGCTCAAAATTTGTCAAAAAGAGCCCCCACTCACTACTCATGGCTACAAATGGCTGAAGAAAACCTCTCATGTCATAATTGACGGTTTTTGGCTCTGCTCCAGTGGCCAAAATCCGCTTTAGCTGCTCTAATTGTCATTTGGTTAGTTCCTCGTCTCTTTCTATCACTTGGCGTTTCCTTTGCACTTCAAATGCTTCAGCAATTTCGTCGGCTCCCGCCCCACAGGTTAAAATTTTGCCCACAATTTCGGGTTTCCGAACAACTTCGCTAACCTCTAGGCCGAGCTCTTCTGCTACGGCCAACAAATCTACTTTTAGCAAGCTATTCAAGTCCATGTTCGAGACCGTAACTGTGGCAAAAGTCCTCTCTAGCCACCTCTCTTATTTCCCTGACCGGAAATTATAGCACTCCGCGTACCAGAGTACAAAGCCAAAGCTTCACCGTCTGCTGCCGCAGAGCTCCCGGGGGCCGCCATCCCACCGCTGCCACCAGCTGTTACGTTTGGCCGAGACGGGCTCCAAGCCGGGAGAGGAAGACACCGTGAGAACGAAGAACGAACGTTTTAATACGGCATGCTTGCCGAAAGATGGTGTACAAGAGAATGGCCCTACGGCGTGGTCTACAGTCCTTTATAATGGAACGCCGTGATCACAGGATGCGTGAAAACACAACGCACACGCCCGGCAACAGATTATCGCACTGAACAGTTGAGCCAGACGTGGGCGCTGGCTGATAAGCGATACGCGGTGCGCAAATGCAACAAGCGCACAACAGGCAATAGACGAAAAGAAAACAGGACAAGCGCTGGTCTAACAAGTGAAAGGTTTATTTGAAGGAAACGAATGTGTACAGTAAACACGGGAGTGGATTACACGTAAAAACACAGATGTGCCTATGAGTGACCTATGAACACAATCTCCTCTTCAGGTAACAAAACGGATGGCTGACTTATGCAATTGTTTTCATTCTGAGCAATGTGGCATGCCTCAGCCAGTAGCATAGCCAGAATTTTTAACATTTTTTTTTGGGGGGGGGGGGGACATACTTTATGTATGTTCATGCGCACGTTTGTATGTGTGCGTGTGTATATATATACGCATGCAGAATTGAAAATTTTCAGGGGTTTGAACCCCCCCCCCACCCCAAGCCGCCCCATCCTCCGCGATCTCCCATGCCCTCTGATCGTGATGCTGCGTGATAATGGAGGTTCTCATAAACTAAGGTGCACAGCTGCACTCATGACAGTGGACGGCAAGATGAGATGACACTCTTCCTTTCCTTTCAAAGAATTCTGTACGCTACCTCAGAGGAACAGATGGTGTACAGTTGATATCACACTTGTCTAGAGCGCCCAATCGGCCACTTCAGCTGCCGTTTTTTTGCAGAAATATGTATAGTTCAAGCCGTAATGATACAAAGCATAGTCATACCGCATGCTAGGGCCTTGTGCTTTAATTCAAGCATGAACAGAAGCTTGCAGCTAACGTGAAGCAGCAGCTGCGTAGGTAGCAGCCACGCGCTCGACTGCTCTAGACAAGTGTGATTCCGACTGCACTTGTTAACATGCTTAACAATCTGTCTGTTGTGTGCTGTCCAAAAATAAGTAAGTTTCTTCGGTCCGCTTTCGGGGTTGCAAATGCTCGTGCGAGCCGAGCAAGAATCCTGAACGAGAGGCATTGCGACGGATCGCGAATGGAAATCCCGAAAAATGGACACAACAAGACACAACATGTTAAAAAAACAACGTACCAACAAATGCACAACGACGTTTGTTTTTTTCTAGGGTAACAAACCACCTTTGCTTGTTACTCAGGCTAAAACAGAACAATGTCGTGTATTTGCTGGTAAAAGATCAGCCCAGCCGGGGAACACTGTCTACATTTACATTAATCTCGGAGGGTTCAAATTTTTTCATTAGGATGAAATTGCAATACTGTGTAGGAAACTATTCTTTCAGTTACAAATTCGGTGGTTCTTTTAACGACCCAGTAACGTGACTTGTTATTCGCAAGAAATAGCTCATACATGCTTCGCCTTGCTATTATCGGCACTCCATCTGTAGCAATGTAGATGGATAGTGGAAACGTGGTCTTGAGAAATCAATACGCAAGCGCTTATTCTTGAAAGTTTACATAAACAAGATGATTACGTGAAAGTATGGGTATGTATATTCAAAGAGGTATATGACACGTTTAAATGATTGCAAGGAACTCATCCGACAACAAAATTTCCGCATCCGCAGGTTGAGTTCGACAGCCAAAGTGAAAGTTCTCGGTTTCCGACCGTTGACATCCTCCTGATATGTATATTTTTTACTGAAGGCAGCACGGATCAGCCTGCACCTGAGGTCCATGCTGGCATTTCACAATAGCTGACTTCACAAACGGTGGATATTGAGATCCCGTGCGTTTGACGAAAGTGTTGTCCGCCTAAATAGCACGCAAGAACCATGGGCTAAAGGTTACGTCTCATATTGTAATATGATCAATCAACATCAAAAAGCTAACTGAAAGAGTGGGCTGAAAGGAGAACTTGCATTATCTCTTTAGCTCTTAGGCTTTCTGCAACAAAATAGTTTGACGCTATACTGGCTAGATTATTAGGCCACGGGGAATGAGCTTCCACACCACTAGCGATACTTACACAGTAGTTGTGTTCAACCGAAACTACAGTGGTATTATTATTACGAACAGCTCTTAGGTGATAGGTGAACAAATGCGAAGTAATGCATTTCAACCAGAATATAAGTAGAAAGCAGTGTTTACAACGCAGGTACATTGTGATATACCTTTTATACGAAGTATTTTTTAACAGGTTATCCTAAAATTGTCACCCTTAACTCCCCTGTCTCTGACAATTTGACACGATAAAAGCCAGTACATGGACACGGTAAGTAAGGAGCAAGTACAGCCGACCTACTCTATTCACTAGATGCGGTGCCGTTGCCGGTGTTGTTGAGCGCCGTGGTGACCAACTTATTGATGGTCTTCATGGCCTTTGGGTTCATCTGGATGATAATCACCACGTACGTGGTGAGCGCGGCGCATACGCTCAGTATGAAGCCGCGGTTGATAGTGAAGAAGTTCCAGCCTGTCATCGATACCGGCGACGACGAAAGGCGGCTGAGAAAGAAATGCGCCTCCATCTTGGTGTTCATGTCGAGGCGCCAGCTGCGCAGAGTTAGCTCGTGCAGGTGCGGCAGCGGCGCGAGCGCCTCCTCTGACACCCGCGACGCTGCGAGGCACGTCCCCAGGAAGGAGAGGAGCGAGTAGATGCCACGCAGGCTGAAGAGAAAGCCTTCGTCTTCTTTGGTGTTCTTCAACAGGTTTGTGTCACTGAACAGTTGGGTCATGTCGATACAGACGCTGAGGACGATCATGATGTACCAGGAGAAGATGACCGGACCGAAGATCTCGTTCAGGTCGGTGACCAGAGTGCAGATGCGCTCGTAGAAGATGCGGATCTGAGCCAGGGTGTCGGCTTCAACCGAGCGGCCCGACCGGTGCACGTCACGGATGACGGCGTTGTGCACTCGGAAAGCGCGCGCCAGGATCATGCAGAAGGAGATGAACAGAATTGGGACGAACACGAGGGTTCCGTAGACGAACAGGGTGTTCAGGTACCAGATGAGCGCCACCAGGAACAGCAGCGTGTTCTCAGAATAGTTGCGGCTCGCCTCCGTGAAGAACACACCCTGTGCAACGGGTATCGGATCGAATACATGCTTGCCTTAAAAACAATTACGCGGTCCTGGAAGAGCACTTGAATAACAAATGGCGATGAAGAAGCATTGATTTTCATTTGTCTGCTAGGTACCGTTCCCATTCATAAAAATTTTCCATACTCAGATTATGTGGAGCTGTGTTATTGAGCTGAACGCAGAATACATTACGTCAATGTGTCGAGGTGAAAAATGTCCAGGTTAACCTGAGTACATAACGGCGAGCCTTAGTTCCAACACAACTCAGCTGACGTGTGTTGAAGAATGGCAAACATGCGTAAACTTGGTTCACTGTGTATTCCAGAGCCTCTCTCTTTTATCAAAGTGATCATCCAACTTCTCCGATTCAACCGAACTAGTTAAGTCAGGTCGAAATTTTCTGCACTCTGGATCGAGATGACCGTTTGTCATCTGCCGCAATTTCGTCGCAAAATGAGTACGATGCGTTAGATGCGTGCAAGGTATCTTAGGCCGGTATAAGATTATTGAGGCGTTTTATTTCTCTCGTTCTATTCCGTTCTAATTGTTAATCTCTGAGAATTTAACAACCCTATTGACAACGTAGTCGACTGCCTCTCTGACTTCTGACGAAGTACTAGAACAGCATGGGAAAACAGCCATTGAATTATCTAGACGAACTGGCAATCCGGTTTTTGGTCTCCTGCACATGGTCCTGCATACGCAGAGTTTTCGTTCTCTTAGTACTCGAGTTCGAGAGAAGTAGCCTCCCTGATTGGGATCACAAGCTGCGCCACACGACGCCGAGCAGGAGCGTCGTTTACCTTAAAGACGTCTCTTGGCGGCTGGTTGTCGAGCACCCAGGTGACGGCGACGAATCTGAGCGCCATGTACAGCCAGCCGACCACGGTGAGCAGACTGATGGGCATCCAGTACTGGCGCAGGTCGCGTGGGCAGTGCAGCTCGAACAGCGTGTCCTCCACCTTTTCGATGAGCGCATTCAGCCGTCCCGGGCTGAACGCCAGCAGCACCGAGCAGATGATCGAGCACAGCGTAGCCAATACCAGCGAGACCTGTCGCGAGAAAAATATATGCCACTTCTGTCAAGTATGTAATTACGCCTCACTTAAGCAGCCTGATTGCGTTTGTAAATTGCATATTGCTTTTGCGGCTGTCTACCTGACGTTGCTTGATCAAGGCAAGTTCCTTTAGACTGAGCAAAGCTTGAAATACAGGTACTACTGACTGCTGACCGGATGGACTGTTCTACGAACTCGAGGAAGAAGAGATGGAAAGGAAGAAGAGGCAGGGAGGTCAGCTGAACGAGCATACGGTTTGCTACCCTACGCTGGGTGTAAGATGAATAGGGAACCGACAGAGGAAGAGAGAAAACGAGAAAAAGTTAGCACGGTACGCACACGGTATATAAGAACTCGCATAAGGACTGCAGATGGTCACCAGAGCTGCGTTGCTCGAAAAGTGCTCCCACGAAAGGCTTTCTGTGCCATCCGCGGCTAACACCAGGCCTTAATCATTTGAATTTCAGCAAATGTGCTACAGTGCTGTCGTCTAAGGGAAATCTGTGCAAATAGGCGGCGCAGACGCACTACAAGCCTGCTAACGTTTTTTCTGGCTGTGCGAAGCAATAGGACACGCATAGCGCCGACATTGGTTTAGGCCAACGCGCACTTGTGAAAGCGAATTGTAGAGCGATAAACAGGAAATGCGACTGGCAGCGCCCATACCGCTCAATACAGGTTGTCTCGAGTCAGATATCACGACTACAAGCGGCTGACATATATTTCTAAGGGCGCGTTATCGCGCTAGAGACAGGCGTGCTGGTAGTTGTAAGCGTGTTTGGATCTTGCGTAGCGAACACGTCGATTACCTGCTTTTGCACTGGAAACAGCATCACGTGACACGTGTCCACTTGCTCGAGCCTCTGAGGATAGCGTCCCTTTTATAAGTGATGACCTTCTTTTCATAAAGGCCTGCCATTGGTCCGCGGCTTTGCGGGGTAAAGGTGGGAATTAAACAGTTCTTTGAATGCAACATCAAGAGTCCCTCGTCACCGTTATCGTAAAAAACAAAACAAAAAAAGAACAAAATCCATGCGTAGCCACAACCCTGAGCATAAAAAAACTACGTGAAAGGTCCGACTGAGTGAACGTATGGGGCCGAAATGACGCCTCTCTATAGTTGATTAGGGGGGGGGGGGGCGCCTCTCATGTTCCCCTCGTGCGCACGCCTATGCTTCTAGCACACTCGCAGACAAAGGAAGAAGTACCACTCAGCGATCAATGACAGCAAAGCTCAATGCGATGGATAAGAAGCGAGCAAACGAGACCTGATCGAGGAGGTAGCCGTGAAAATTGTTGGACACGACTCCCATGACGGTCATGCAGACGTTGACGCTCTGGAAGGCGACAGAAATGATGGCCCACAGCGTGGAGCAGGCCGACAGCACCACGTGGTCGTTGCTGTCGATGATTCGCAGGCCGACGCTGCGCAACGAGATGAGCGCCGGTAGGAGCACGTTCTTGTTGATGTTAGGCAACCAGCGACTTCGGAACCTGGCCAGCCACGAGAGGCCGGGGCCGACGGTGGCGGCAGCGAAGGCGGCCGCAGCATCTCGTCCGCCAAGCGGTGTTTGCGGAAGGCAGACTTGGACAGGCGTATCACCTTGGGTCGTCCGTTGAGCATGGACTCGGGTGCCACCAGGGGGCTCGTCCGTGTTTTTGAAGTCCGGAACATCATTTCGGTGCCTTCGAGATAGCGCTTCTACGGGAGTGGTGGAGTGTGGTTTGCGTTCGCGAAGACCAACCTAAGCAGAAGAAAAGAAACATGCACAATAATTGAGGTTGTTAAAGTTGAACCGAATTTTGAGCCTGTTTTGTTAGTGTAAGATACGTCAACTTGTTTTGACCGCCTGCTTAAGCCAGGCCCGTAGCTAGGAATTTCTTTCGGGGGCGGGGGGGGGGGGGGGGGGGGGGGGGGAGGGGTACTTGCTGAAAACCATGACTATTTGAGAAAAACACATATATTCATTATTTATTTTTGGTAAACACATCTACTTCACCAAAACACACCTACTTCACATTGGGGGAGGGGGGGGGGGGGGCCGGGCCCTCCCCCCCCCCCTCCCCCATGCGGCTTTTGAAACATTTCTTTACAAAAGGCGATGACCTCATCGGTGTTATGTGGCGGTAAAATGACATTACACAGGCCAGTTATTCTTAATAAAACATTAGAGCGCCATCACATCCTTGTGCGCCGATAAAACGGTGAGGTATACGAATTCCAGAACCCTGTTAGTATATACATAAGCACTGTTTGTACCTTTACACTCACGTGCTATTAGCCGCGAGATCGAGCAGAGTCGCCGCCTGACGGCTACTGGCTGAAGCGCGCCTGGTGTGGATTTCTCCCTGCGTCGTCTGCTATAGCCACGTCGTGTTTGCATGTGCGCGTACGTCATGAACGTTCTCAAAGGGCGGTTTGTTCTGTAATGTTAGCGCGAGTTTAACTGCTTGCACGTATACCTAACATGGTGTACAGAAGCAAATGGGCTTGCTAGGTTGCATACGTATTGTAATAAGATCAGTGAGCGCGACTTTCGAAAGATCTGTGTACTGGTGTCGTACCCTTCGTTCGCCAGAATAATTTCAGTGTTGTGGCCGCTTTCTGGTTCAAGCCCATCGTAAAGTGCGCTTGGCATAGTCCAAAACATGACGAGCATTAAATAATGTGTGAACGCAGCGTTTTACCGACTCGGTGGTAAACAAAAATGAGGCTCTAGGTCATGCACTTTCGCGTTGTTGTTAGGTGTATAACTGCGGCGCTGTAGTTAATCGATTATGCGTTGAGCTTTAGTTGTGCTTGAGATGTCCTTTTATTGTACGGTCGTGGTCCCACTACAGCGAAATATTTCTATCAAGTGAAGTCTGACACTTCGGTACTCAAACTGTCCCCTAAAAAAAACAGACAATGGAATGACACGGCAGTGACAAAACGAAGTTGCCGCGCGCAATTTTAACTTGGGGCGAAATTTATGCAGAACCACCCGTGCGCTTGGATTTAAGTGCGCTTTGACGAACCCAGATGTTCGTAATTCTGACGGCGTGCCTTACATTTATGTCGTATAATTTCACGCAAAACCTCATCCTTTTTTTTTACATTATCTTAAGCGTTTGTGTGGAGTTGTTATGCATTGATGGAAGGCAGCGGACATTATTAGTTTGAAAAAACAAACAAACACTTATTCTATAATATAACCGAACCTTCGTTGCATCACTGTCGTGCACGTAATCAATGGATGAAAGCTCTGTCTTAAACTCTTACCTTTTTATTCTGTTACTTGAGCAAGAACAAGTGCGTACGCGTTGAACGCCTCCGTGGCGCTAAAGCGCTGTCAACCACGTAGCTTTCCTGACTACAGGCCCGTAACTAGGGGGGGGGGGGGTTGAGGGGGTTCTGACCCCCCCCCGAAATTTTTTTGATGCTTTAACTTTTCGGGTGATACTAAAATATTTTAACGCCTTCACAGCGACCCCCAGCTGCCAAAGTTACACTGCAACTTTCCTGGCATTGCTTCCCTCTTCTTCCTTTCTTCAAACCTACCAGAACACCTCAGCGCTCCCTCCCCCGCACGCGCACCTGCCCTATTTGTACAGCTTTGCACTTCGCCCTCGCGTTCCTTCGAGTCTTTTCTTTTTCGTCTTTCACCCCGTAGCAGCTCCTTTATTGATTCCAGATGCTTTCCTTGTGCATTGCCGCTGGAGAAGTTATCCGTCTGTGCGGACCGCACGTGTCGGCTTTGGGTTTCTACGAAAAGCGCGTCTCCTTCTGTGAAAGTAAACAGTTCGACAGCAACGGCAACACCAACACGACGTGCGCAAATTTGCCAGGGAACGAAACCCCTAAGCGGAAAAACTTCATTCCGAGGACGCAGGCTGCAGGGTAAACTTTTCTCAAACTGTAGTCTTCGCCACCGAAACGAATCATCGAAGATGACATCTACTGAAAGACTGGCATATCCGAGCAACTTCGAACAACCTTAACCACACGCAAGGAAATCTACCTCTTCTGTACACACAGGTATATGCGCCTCCCTACAAAGCACACAAAGCGAGGATACAGCCGGCACACAATCCGGCACCAGCGGTCAACTTTCACAGGAGAGAAAAAACGCCGCCAAGCTGGGCTGCGCGCGGGAGTACAGAGGCTGACGTCACAGCCTACAAAGTGCATTTTTGGGGGGTCACGGCTATTTAATTAGCGCAGCCCAGAGAGAATTATGCAGGCGCCCAGGGAGCCGTCTGTGAAAAGGTGACTTTTTTCACAGGAACGGAGCAACACCTGCTTTCTGGACTGTACCACGGGAGTGCAAATGTCTCGGCAGTGCATTCTTGGGGGGTTCACGTATATTAAGGGGAGTATGGAGTGCCCATGGAGTCTTCTGTGAAAAGGTCTTTAAGTAGCGTTAATCCAGTTTGCTGCAGCGGGAGTACAATAATGGTCCTGCATGCACACCAGCTGTAGCGGCGTTCAGAAAACACATGCGCCACGCGGGAGCCGGCGCGTTCATCACACTTCTACATTCTAGCCACTGTAAAGTGGATAAGAGAGGAAGAAAACATCGCCCGCCGTTCACGCCAGGCAGTCGAAGCAGTCGCAAACGTCTTTTTGGAGCCACTGGCCACTTCTGTGTGCGTGCACAGGATTGCGGCAGCAAAATGAAAAGACACTCTGTAACAACGAAGCAAAGGAGTCTTGCGTCTTACTTCAAGAAAGTTCGAACCGATGAAGCGGACGGAGAAGAACCGCCTCCTTCGAAGGATAAAACTTCGCC
This sequence comes from Rhipicephalus sanguineus, assembly GCF_013339695.2. NCBI lineage: Eukaryota > Metazoa > Arthropoda > Arachnida > Ixodida > Ixodidae > Rhipicephalus > Rhipicephalus sanguineus. Next base: position 126,111,050 of record NC_051178.1, read on the forward strand.
CTCCTCAGCACTGGTGGAAAGCCAAGCGCGTCGGAACTTCTGTAGCGACTCAGGAGAATGCACCGGTTTATGTGAATCACCTGAGAACGAACACAAGCAGGACACCCATGCGCCGCCGGAAAATGATGGTGGCCGCAGTGCAACTCCAAGTGACCTTTGTTCTACAGTCAACGCTGGGCAAAGTGACGCCTTTACCACTGGGCAATGCCCAAGGAAGGTGAGTGGCATGGCACCTACACATTCTGGTTCGCCTCCCCTCTGTGCGACGAGTGCGAATATTTTGGACTTGGGACTGTTTGTCTCGAAAAGCAATAATGTAAATGATCCAGAGACGACGGAGAAGCTGCTGCTCAATCCGTGGACCCCTCCGGCTAACTATGATTATCCAGCCACAGGGAAAAGGAATCTGAAGTTCCAACCTCACTGGGTAATCGTTACCCATGGCTTGTTTATTCAGAGAAGCTTCAAGGAGCATTATGCAAATATTGCGTAGTCTTCGCAAGCGAGTGTGCAGGAAAAGGGGAGCACCAGCGCTTGGGCTGTTTTGTAACTAGGAGTTCACCAATTACAAGAAAGCCATGGACGCCTTTAAGAGCCACGCATCCAGCAGTTATCACGCCATGTCAACAACGCTATCGGAGAACTTTTTAGCAGTCCGGTCCCGCTCACAGCATGACATCTTAACACAACTTGACCACGGTCTTAAAAAGCAGGCGGAAGAAAACCGCAAGAACTTGCTGCCAATAATAGAAACAATCCTTTTCTGTGGCAGGCAAGAAGTACCGCTTCGCGGCACAGACGACTCTGGTCCGATAAATATGTCTGAAGTGCTGCCATTGAAAAATGATGGAAATTTCCGCGCACTGCTTAGGATGAGAGCAAAATGTGGAGATGCCGCCTTGAGAGCTCACATGGAAACATCTCCGGCGAATGCGCTGTACACGAGCCCAAAAATTCAAAATGAGTTGATCACCCTCTGTGGTAAAATCATACAAAGAAAGATAGTTGAAAACGTCAACTCAGGTTCGTGTTTTTCAGTTCTAGCTGACGAGGCCACTGATATATCTCGCACCGCCCACATTTCCCTATGTGTAAGGTACGTTGGACACGACACGTCGGGAGTGCCCATACTTAAAGAAGATTTTGTAGATTTCGTTCCCGTGTACGATCTCACTGGCAAGGCGCTGGCGAGCACAATCCTGAACAGCCTTAGAGGTCATGGCTTTGACCTGAACCTACTTTGCGGGCAAGGATACGACGGCGCGGGCATCAATGAGCGGCCACCTTAACGGTGTTCAAGCCTTCATTTCGTCAAACAGCGCCCAAAGCGTTGTACGTGCATTGTAGCGCCCCACTCGTTGAACCTTGCTCTGCTTCACGCATGCAAACTCCCCAGCATCCGCAACTGTTTGGGAACTGTATCCTCAACCTGTACGTTTGTGAGAGCTTCGCCACAGAGGACGAACCAACTGCGAGACAAAGTAGAAGATTTAACACAAGAAAAAAGAAAATCAGTTCTCTCCTTTTGCCAAACAAGGTGGGTAGAGAGTCACGATGCACTTCAGCGTTTCCTTGAACTGTACGTGCCTATTGTACAATTCCTCGAATATTTGGAAGAAGAGGCCGCGTCATCTGATACTTCATCAAAAGCTTCTCAACTGATCAATGCCATTACGAAGCCCGAGTTTGTCGTTTCGCTTCAGATCTGTAGCGACCTCTTCTCTTTGACACTGCCACTTTGCAAGTTTCTTCAAAAAATTGACTGTGACTTGGCTCAAGCGTGCGATCACGTAAAGAATGTTATCCCCTTAACTGCTTTGGACGAGCAGAGCTCGTCCTGCCCAAACTGTCCCCAAACTGCTTTGGACGAGCAGAGCTCGTCCTAGCGGTATAGGTACTCCCCTCTAGCGTTCAGGGCAAGAGGCGCTCTTCTACAGCTTAGATTGCATGTAATCCACCAGATGGCAGCATTTACTTGGCAATTTATTTTTCTCCTGCGGAAAGAGCGCGGTTTTTGTATGAAAAGATGGCTTGCGGTGGCGGGCACCTATGCATAACTGGCTCGTCAACACGAAAAGAGGCTTTTCGTTTTTATCATCTTCTTCGAGTGATGATCATTCGGATACAGATGTTTATCTTGTGTCCGGAAGTGAAGACAGCGAAGGCGGCGAATTGAGCATCTCCTCCGGTGATGATGAAAACAGCTCGGAAGTGAACATTGCGAGTGCTCGCCAGTGGATCCTGCTTGATGCGGACAATCCTCTTGTGAAGCCTCCTCGCTTTCCATTCTTGGTCATTCCAGGCAAGACTTTCAACTTGTCATTGCTAGATGACCTTATGGAATATATTCAGCAGTTTCTTCAAATGTGCTTCGTTTGCTCTCGGAAGCGAGGAGAAAACGGGAAAAAATTGAGAAAGGAAACTCGCTTTTGGTGCAGGAGCTGCAACAGGCCCCCTTGCGTTATTCCATGTTTTGATTTGACTAAGTATGTGGTACAAATATTTTTTTAACATCGACTAGCTATTTTTAGTACAATCAGATTCGAAATCAGCAATAAAAAAAATAGGCACTTTTGGTTGGGAAATTTTCAAAAAAATAAAGCACTTAAGGGGTTATAGACGTTCTTTCCACAAAAAGGGCTAGTGCGGAAACGGAATTTAATAAGATTTTTCTGAAGTCGCTCTCTTTGCTGAAGATCACAAATGTTGAGATGGCCCTACCACGCATCACTGGAAGGCAGATGCAAAGAAGCAACGTACCTTCTGCTACTCCCGAAGAGTACTACCGGAGGAATGTGTATTTGCCTTTGCTGGCTGACTTCGAAAATCAATTAAGAGACCGGTTCGATGCCCATAAGAAGGTCGTGGTTGGCCTTAATATGCTGCTGCCGAAATTCTGCGCATCGGCTAGCCTTTCTGATATTGATGATGCAGTGCAGTTTTACCCTTGGCGACATTCCTTCCGCTAATGTCATCGAAGCAGAGTTCACACTGTGGGTGAACAAATGCTGCCAGATCGAAGAAAAGAATCGCCCAGCTTGTGCTTTACAGGCCCTTAGAGATGTGCAACCGCGACTTTTTTCCGAACATCCACAGCCTACTTTCTATCCTGGCGACTTTACCCGTGTCGACGTCGACCCCGGAACGGACTTTTTCCACACTGAGAAGGCTGAAGAGCTACCTTCGAAATCATATGAACAACGACAGATGACCGGACTAGCACTGCTCAGCATCCATCGAGAACTTCAAGTGACCCCAGAACAAGTCCTCACAGAATTTTGCAAGTTGCCGAGAAGGAAAAACTTCCTCGTTTAAACTTCCCTCTATGTTTCAAGAGTCGATTAAAAGCTAAACCCAGCTAGCCCAAGCTTCAACCCTTCTATTCTTTCGCAATTACGAGGAAACTATCCAGCAAGCAGAATGTGCGAACGGTAACAAGAAGATCGGAATGTCGGGCGACTTGTTTGTTTGCTTGCATACATACTGTCACGGACTGCCATTTTTGCGACCCGGCGTAACGGCAAATTAACGGGCGCCGCACTCCCCCCGCTGACCGGTGGAACCGTTCGCTCATGAAAAGACTGGTCTTTAGTGCAGGGAAGTACTGAATGGGTGTTCTTCTTCAAACGTTAGTCGCCGATGTTTGATCCTTTGTACCTACGGCGGCGTCGGCAGGGTCGTCAAAGGCCGCGATGCACCCCGAACCAGCTGTAGACTGCAAGACGCACCGGCTGAAACCAAGGAAACTGACCATTCCCACGGGCAAAACTGCTTGTGGACAAGCCGTATGAGAGAACCCCAACAGGTTGTCACTCTCGCTCAGTTGAGGACCCTCTCCTAATTAAAAAGGGACGCGGTCAATATATTTTTAGGGTGGAGTTTCTAACAATGAAACGTGCATGATTGGACCCATGTAGAGGTCTCTTTTCCCCCAGGACGAGAATGAGGGGACACGGAGGTCGATTTAAGCGCAGGATTTCGCCTTGCTAAGCAGTCTAGTTGCTGACCATGGTGTAGTTGCTGAACATGGTGTAGAAGGAGATCAAGAAGTATCCCTTAAGTGGTTGTGGCTCCGTATCGGCTGGCCACCTAAACTTAGCCATTCGTCTAGTTGTGACGCGAAATTAACGTCTGTAACGTAGGCATCGGTACTTGAATCTCGAGTAAGTTCAACCTGCCCGAGATCGGCTTCAAGCACTAGCCTACCGGAAACACCAGCGCTGCAACACCGCCGACATCGCAGTTGTGCCAGAACTCTCTCTGACTTCTTGCATCCGATCGTCGTGGACTCGAAGCTGGCGGTCATCACAGGTATCCCTTCACCTGCTTATACCTTCGGACTTTCTCATCTGTAGTTTTATTGTTGGTTAGTTTTGTGTAGTTTGTAATACTTCTCTCTTGTAAGCTGATTTATTGATTTTATATGTATTTTGTTAGTTGGTATTAAGTGTTGTACTAGATTCCTCGTGCTGCAATATCACTAGAGTTTTGTTTTTCCCCACACACGTCTCTGATCTCTTCACTGTCTCTGCTTACGTACGGAACGACCTAACCTGCTGCCATTCCCGTCGCCGACTTCGCGCTGGCGACGCTAGAGTGGCAGCTTGTAACACATACATACCGTTTTTGTACCGTGGTTACATTGTGTTACTTCATCAGGAGCCGTTGGTCGCGGTGTCCCCGGCTTTGGTGGTGCTATTGTCCAAACTTATTTCTTGCTTTAACCAGAATTTGAGGTTGACATACCAATTTCTTTATTTGGGTACAAATAATTGAAAAGTACCATCGAATTATTACAAGTAAGCGATGTACTTGATTTATTCACAAAAATAAGCCAGTATAAATCTTAAAAAATGGCAGCCGTTCTACACGCAAACCCCCCCCCGAAAAAAATTCCTGGGTACGGCCCTGCCTGACTAAACTTATCAACTGTCCTACATTTCATGGAGAACTGAACAATAAAAAAATGCGTCGCGTATTCGCGCGAACAGTGCTGTTGAACTCAGTGCACAGGAATATTGGCTGGTATACAAATGAACAAGTAAATACTCAAATAGTTCAGTCGTGCTACAACAGTGCGTACTACACAGAACACAAGCTAAACACGTACACAGAAAACAGCCAAAAAACGTCACACAGTGCGTAAGCGCAGACTGTCATCCAGGGCGAGCATCCCTTTCATCGGCAGATTCCGCTTCTCTCACTAGTAATAGTAACGTTGGATAATCTTCGTGCACGAATTCAACAATGAAGAGCGTATATATTACCAGTAAGCTGCAGTCAACACGTTTTATTTGCCGATAATCGGCGCAAATCACTCACAACGAAGCGCCGCTGTGTGCATTTGTATACGCGGCCCCGACCGCCTATCCACACTAACGCGGCGACGGTGCTGCCACCTATAGGTCGATCTCGCGGCCAATATACGCTGCCTTCGCCGGAATGACTTGCAGTGCCGAGTGTGCAGTCTACGTAGGCACCAAAATCATTGATCAGCTATGTTAAGACTGTCCTTAGCCTGACGAACGGATACCCCTTCTTGCGTTGCATTAGTCAGAAAGTCAAGGCTAATGAGCCTTGGCCGCGACTGGCTGTAACTTTTGAACATTTCTATGTTTCTCTAAAAGCTCTCGAGGGATATTTTAACTTGAATGGTAAATATTTGAATGTTCAGGCCCACGGCTCTTCGTGAAAGGCATACATTTTAAGCGACAAACAAGAGGCTTCTATCCCAAACAGAAAACTTTGTAAGCAAAATGCGTGGGTAACATATTAAGCTGAGTACACAGAACTTTTACATGGTATTTGCTCCTCCATGACTATCGACCTCCCGCAATGGTCAGAGTTGAGAACTGCCTGGAATTTGTGGGAGTGTACACTTCACAACGAAGAACACCACAACATGAATAACACAGAGGAAAAAATGGGAGGCACTGCTGTCCAGCTCGGCCTTTGATGATCAGCTTTGTCTGATCCAACGGGCAGAGAAGATGGCAAGGGCCAGCGGAGCCCTGGAATAGGGGCCCGACCATTTGCTTTGCTCCGCGTTATACGCAAATAAAGTTTCTCTCTCTCTCTCTCTCTCTCTTGTCTTTATACGAACATTTCGAGGGTATAGTGTTTTTACGAGAACAGGGGCCTTACACAATTACATTGTAAATCAGCGACAAATCTCGATTAAGCTGCAGCTTAAGCGCACTTTTATTTATAAGGTTATCTATAAAAAAAAAGTATTTTCACCTTATTCAACTGCTGTTTCAGTGATCAATCAAAAACTGCTGCTTCACAATGAATAATTTTTGTGGTCTAGTACACTTGCACTCTTTGATTTACAGACTCGCAGATTGAAACGCGAACATATATAGATCTAAGTAATGCTCGTACTTTCGTTTTCAGCAGGCCGTTATGCTTAGATTTAGGTGCGCGTTAAAGAAACCTAGGTGGTTGAAATATCCGCAGCCCCCTACATACGGCGTCTCTCATAATCATATGGTTTTGAGACGTAATATCCCAGCAATTGTATTATTATATTCGTTTCCAGCTTATACAGTTCGTGTCATATCGGCGTAGTTCCGACTCTAACACTTTCATCAGAGCCAACGTTATCCATAGCAGCCAGATTTGCAGCGACATGGCGCGGTTATAGCGCGTAAGTGCTCATAGCAGTCGTTATACTAAAACGATGTCGCATTTCAATGCGTGAGTACTGTACATGCGAAACGTGCGCAACCTACCACAAGTCACTGGATGTGATCTGCGTCAGGAACGTTGGTGTGCTTCCTGAATTTCACCGCGTCGTGTGGTCCGTTTGGTCGAGCGGCGGCGGTGGTAGTTGCGACGCGAAGCCGCGTCTACCCCGAGCCGAAGACGCCGCTGAAAGCTTCTGGCGTGCCCAGCCAGCATCGCTTCCTTATTGGCTTTCCGAAGCAGCGCGGTCACTCGGCGATATGAACGCATCAATCTACGCTGTCCTGCTGGCCAGCACATGTTGCTGGGCCGCGGCTCAAGCTGTGAGGCGATCGGCAAAGAAAAAGAAAAGAAGAAAAGAACACACGGGGCAGAGCAGAGCGAACATGAGGGCTGGTTTGCAAATCGAGTGGGGTCACGTGGTGTTTACCTAGCACGGTATATACATAGCGCCGCCGAAAGTACCCGTCACTCTTCTCTGCAGAAGCGCGCTCTCGCGGAGGAAGCGTGGTGGCTGTCGCAGTATAAATTTGGACAAGCTACGACGTTGAATGTACCCATATAGCGCTGCAAAATAATGCGTCGAAGTTCGGACATCATAAAGTCGTATTGTCTCGAAAGTTGTGTGCTACTGCAGTCACGAACACATCAACTTAGTGTAGCGTCGCTATTCGCGTAGCGATATCGCAAGTACGTAACAGACTCCAACTTGAATCGTTTAATGTAGGCCATAACTTTCTGCGACCATCGCCCTAACTTAGTAATCCTAGCATTTCACATGTGAATTCAACTCATTGTGTAAGTATCCAGGCCCAGTCTGTTCCTCCAGCGCTACTACACGTATTGTAACCGACCAACATACCGTGCGCCACAATCTTGAGATTTTTAGTTCTTGTACTTGCCCTTTGTCTGAATACTGTGCTTGACTAATTTAAACTTTTTGATACATCCTGTACCACTGCTTCTTCGGGTTTTATATTTTAGTATTTTGCTTCTTTGACAGCAAAAGTGAACCGTTACTGAGGCCAGAGCTGTACATAAGCACTTTCAAATATGAACGAATGAATGAATGAATGAAACTCTCTCTCTCTCTCTCTCTCTCTCTCTATATATATATATATATATATATATATATATATATATATATATATATATATATATATATATATATATATATATATATATATATATATATATATATATATATATATATATAGATAGATACATAGTGATTAGAAAAGCTAGTTAGTACTTAAATAATTAACAACACTCTCCCCGGCTCAGATCAGACAAGATGAAATGAAAGTTGCGTTACGCCCCGTTGCACTTACTCCCATTAAATACACTTACCAGCATCACTTTGCGTATCTCTTTCAAAAAGCGCATGGGCGGCGCGAAGAAGTTTATTTGGCCATATTTACCGTAGCCCTCTTAAAGTAGCGTCAAGCTGCGTCCCTGGCAAGATTTTTGCAAGAAAGCGTGAAGTTTAGACCGCTCACAAGTTTCGAAACCTCAACTGATCGTTCCCTGATAATGAGCAATAGCCTACGAGGAAAAGTATTTCAGAAGCTTGACTCATGACGTGACGTTGATGACGCTCCGATTGGTTTTCTTATCGGGAAGAAGAGTGCCACAGAACTGGTGCGAGCTACTGAGAAGAGAGAGAGAGAGAGAGAGAGAGCACGACTAAAGAAATAAAGACAGGGATTGGCAGGCTCGGCTTGCCGGTCCTTACGTAGCACTGAGCCGGTAGCACGAACCCGACGTGTTCCTCAGGACCAAATAAAGTTGGTTTCAGTTCAATTCCTAACCAGCAAAGCACGTGGTTGGCTACCTTACGGTGGGGGAAAGGAGAACTGAAAGAAGGAAAAGACAGATGAAAACGGCGAACGCGTGCTTCTCCACAGACAGCACCATGAAGTCAAAGGCACTCGCAAAAAAATATGGCAGATCTCACGCATTGTGGTAATAGATTTGAGCCAAGTTTTACGAGGTGGATCGACGTCTTTGTGTAAGTTCAGTAGTTGCGTACATAACGGGGGCTTATCAGGCACGTCGACTACACTGGCGTATAAGTGATAGCTTAAGGTACGACGTCACGTCGGCACTCACGTTACAACAAAGACGTCACTTTTACGAAGTGCAAGCAGCGTTCGTTGGCGCATTCATGCGGGGACGACCAGCAATAGGCTATGCCTTGCTGAGTCATAGGAGTACATTATTATACGGTGACAGCGAACACTGCAAGCTTGCAACCACCACCACTGCAACCACAACTGACGCTGGAGACGCGCCACAACCACGAGTGGTGTTAGGAAATCGTCGATGTAATACGTTTATTTACCAACTGTACTCCGATCAGATCTGCTTATTTCCGATTAAAGTCACAAACTCTAACAAACGTTATGTCTTTCTCTTGTTCAACCCCCCAGAGTGTCTTATAAAATGTAAACAGTATATTCTTGCCGTTCATGGGTTGATAATAACCTGTGAATCGCGCTCGTCATACACTCATGTGTGTCCTGCTATGATAGATAGATAGATAGATAGATAGATAGATAGATAGATAGATAGATAGATAGATAGATAGATAGATAGATAGATAGATAGATAGATAGATAGATAGATAGATAGATAGATAGATAGATAGATAGATAGATAGATAGATAGATGCCTCGCATATAAACCAAGTCGTTTTCGAAAGTGTTTTCACCGCCTTATGGGCCAGTGATCGGTGGGCACGGTGTTCTATTACTGCCCTGTACACTCATTGGAGAAGCGTATCGATAGTCACCTGGATGCATTGCATACTGATTACCATTGTTTGTGGACTTGAAAACAGTGTCCTATGTTCTCGTAGCTGCCGCGTTTATTCTAGAATAGGCAAGCAGTGTGTAAGAAGTGAAGTCGAATCGCTGGTATTGGGTGCTTCAGTCAAGGTTTCGTTACCTCTTATTAATGACAAAAATTAACACGTTTATGCAGTATCTTGTACGCTGCTCGATTTAGCTCGGTACATCGCATGTCGTTATGGCAAAAACAGCCACGCAACCTGCTGACATCGCACTAGTTGAAGTCACACCTAACTTTCCGTAAAAGTCTTATTTTCTGTCATGTGAGGATAACAAGACCGTTACTGAGACAGCACCGCGTTGATCCTCAGGTAATGACACGAGCAGGCACATTCCGACATTTACGCTATTCCCTTTCGATTAAAAGCAAAATGCTTTAGTTAACCGGTATCATTGAGGAATTGCCGAGTCGAAATAACAGGCGGAAGCAGAGATATGCTATGGCGACGTAAACATAAGCGATTCCCCTGCGGCATGCAGTTGGGCGTTGTGACCCCGTAAGAGACAACGTCATTAGTTGTGTCAGCGTTACCGTAGAAACGCATGCAACATTTGTCCCTATGCGTCAGCACGCGAGATTAGGGCACATCTAGGTCAGCGCTGGGGCAAAGTTATGTTTTTGGAAGGCTGGTGACGTGCCCCTATGCAGCCATATATCTGTTACGACAGGATTACGTTCCTCCATTGCTCGTACTGCAGTGCAAAACGCTACATTCGGTGATAACCTTGCTAGCAGAGAGATATATATATATATGAAGAGGATTTACTTATACATGTATATAGGGTCAAAGAGGCAAAAAAAGTTAGAAATTTACCATCATTAACGAGCAGTGGATTGGAAGAATCTAAATACTGTGTTTAATGTCCGCTAAATTAATCACTTAGTCTCTAAAGCGGGGCAACTACTTAAAGTTTATACTATCTATATGAACGAACAAGTTGCGCGCTCCTATATTCTCTTCTTTTTATTGGGTCTAAGGCTCAAACATGTGGAGTTCTTTTCAAGCGCTGGATCTCTTGCGAGGCAAATCGCTCAGGAGCTCTTTCAGATGCAGCAGAAAACAACGTGTTTCTGGCTGACTAGAAACGCAACACGCCATCGTGCATTCTGTCACCGCGAATGATGTACACATTACGCCACTCTCTTGAGGCCAAGAGTCGGACGGAAACCAGTCTTTTCGCGAAAGGCCCGAGAACAATAAAAAACGAACACCGACCACGAAAGTTAAAAAAATCGAAGAGCTGAAATGGGAGCCAAAACGTCCTCTATTTTGTAAGCTTTCGTGGTGTCGATGTTCGTTTTTGATTGTCGTCATGCTGCTCTTTTGTTCCTTAATATATGTATATATTCAAGGCGATTAACTCGGTCTTACCGATAAAATGCGCGACATTCACCTCAGTACGACCATAGGCGGGCGAAGGGTTCCCCATCAGGGCGAGGGGCGAAGGTTAATCGCAGCGCCCCCCCCCCCCCCATTCCTACTAAGTCAATGTATGGGGCACACTTTGTCCCCCCCCCCCCCTGTGCGCACGCCTATGACTACGACGTCATGTTTGTATGGTGCAACAAACAGAGCACACAGACAAGAGTAGGCATGCATATGATGAAAAAATAAATATTTGCGGTACGTTTGTTTGTCCCCTTCGCGCTGTCATTGCTGTTAGGTAATGTTCCCGTATCCAGCTTTCTCCTTGCTAGTTCGCAAAGAAAAAAAAATGAAACTAACAGCCGCGGTACTTCACGTTGCACTTGAGCAAGGAATCCGCACAAGCGTGAGTGGTGTCTTTCTTTGTGCTTCACATGTGACTCGTCAGTGTAAAAAAATCACTATTTAAACTTACAATAGGCTCAGTGGATGCCCACAATGTAGGAGTGGAGTTGCGCCGCTTCTAACTGAGCCGATAAGTGTGAACTGGAATAGGCACCTAATGCTTAAGCTTTTCATACTGACAGCATCGCTTGATCCCATTAATTTGCGAGCGTAACATTCTTATTTTGCGTTAGAACGCTCGTATGGGTAGCTACTGTGCTAAGTAAGCTCATTCATCAGCTCCAAGAAAGCCGTGACACAGGCGCGCGCGTGTAGCTACTCAGATAATGTCGTAGTTGTACACTGAGACAATGTGAGCGGCCGTGCTTGACTGCTGACCCGGGATCGCGGGGTCGAATCCAGGACGCGGCGGCCGCATTTCGATGGAGGCAAAAGGCTGGAGGCCCGTGTGCTTATACATAAAGAACCGTTAAAGAACCCCAGGTGGTGGAAATTTGTGAAGCCCTCCACTACAGCGTGTCTCATAATGATATCATGGTATTGGGACGTAAAACCCCAACAGTTCTTGTTGAGTGGCCTCGCTTAACCTTGTAGAAAGCTGAAGCCACCGTAACTTTACATGGGCAGTGCCCAGTGTGTACATTTCAACGGACTCGGTAAATGTGTTAGTGCCTACTGTACTATTGACTCCGCGTTGCTCAAGCAGAAACTTTGGATACAATATAATAGAGACAGAAAACAAGTTAGCTCGGCCTCATGTACCACTACGTGTCAGACTTTTCAAACTTATACGGCTTCACTTGCATAATCTGCAGTGAAGCAACGTCGCGCACAGGACATGTTAACTGAATTAGAACGGTGAGGGCCGTTCACAACAAGCACAGACAAGGGAGCGCATTTTTCATTGCTTTATTAAAAATAAAAGAGATCAGAGGGGCAAGCTTCGGCGGGAGCGCCGGAAGCCTTTGAAGTAACGTTCAACATCGTCACAATAGGCAAACGCGCGGTGAAAACATTTCGGTACAGTATTCCGAGAGACGTTAAAACAGAAGAGAATCGGCAAATTCCTTTTCAAAGCCCGACATAAAAAATATGCCACGACGAAGGTTTTCACAAATTACTTGCCAAGCTATTCGCTGATACACCTAGCCCGTTGTTCCTGGTCCACAAGTGGTAAGTGCTCGACATCCGGGACTTACACGCCGCATGCTGTACTGTAAGTGCTGCAGTCACAGTACTCAAGTGCGGCTTTACTTTTATGTTGAAGACGAGCTTAAAAAAAGCGCGTTAACGAAGCGGCAGTTTATAAACAGGTAAACCGACGCCGTTTACACTGCATAAGCCATTTTACAGGGATGCATGGATAATGGCGAAGGAAGATAAAGCTCTTTCACGTCACGAGGACAAAACTACAAAATTCCAGAACAGCGCAAAGCTCTAAACAGGCACACGGCTTCATACTAAAACGGTGTAGTCCCTACGTTTGAAACAAATTTACTTACGCGTGCAACCCACCAAAAGATATTTTGAACGGACAACGTTTATCGTGAATGTACAGCGTCTCTTCGCCATTTGACAAGAAAACAGAAACTGCAAGATCGCCGGCGTAAAATGCGATTAGAAAACACTCAATGACACGACAGCCGAAGTAAATGCGAACGGTCGTTAAAACCATAAATATCACACACATCACTGAGAACAACATCAAGTGCCGCGACAATTGCATCAGAATGTTCGACACGATTGAAGAAAAACCGGAGACTAGAATGCGCACGTCAACGCTGGATATAACCACCGGACGATCACGCAAGTGGGAACAGGCGGATAACACGCAGATTTAGGAAAACGACAACATCAACATCAACAACAACGAGGTGACAAGAATGAGGGCACACGTTTTGCGCTTTGAACTTTGAAACGCTCTAGACGGCCAGCCTCGACATGGGCCGACAGTGAAACGGCTATGTGGATTGATCTGGCTGCGTTGTGGACGCATTGCAAAAGCTCATAACATTCATGAAAAAATGACTAGGATACTCTAAGCGAACAAAGTTTGTGAGTAGGCTGCTGCTGCAGAAAACTGTTGCGAAGGACTGATTGTGTAACGAAATAACTGATGCCACGAACACGCTTACCACGACGCAAAAGTATATTTAAAAAGCAGCAATAATTGCTACAACCTCACGAGTAGCTGAAACTAACTGGTATCTAGAAATAAGCGAGCAATACCTTTTATAAAAGAATGCGGGGGTGTAGCCTCCTTAAGGCGTGTAGGCACTGGCTCATATCAGAAACGGTCCTTCCATCCCGGCACCTATTGTTGGCTGCGATTCCAACGCCGCGAAAACCGCCTCACTTGAATGGTGGTTATGCACCACAGTAATAGAAATATTGTGCCAGAAGTCTCTGTATAGGCTCCGAAAACGAGCAACTCCGAGATACAGTGCGCGCAAAAATAAAAAAAAGGCCTGCGTGATTTCATTTTGAAACTTGCATGTATGACGTACACAACTTGCAGGAAGCGAGTGTTTAAAACTCAAGGGCTCTTGGTATTTTCGCAGTGTCGAAAGTTTGCAGCGAAAGTGCAAGGTGCAGCTTGTTCAGGAATGTGTTGGTGGTTTCGGCTTTGATCTTTATGGACTGTAATAAGAAAATTTTCAAATACGAAAAGCGCCGTATCAAAAACCTAAACTTACCACAACCACACCAGGATCGGGAACTAGACCATGTTATTTAGGATTCCACTATCGAGAGAAAATTGAGCTCTTATGAGCGTATTTAATCGAATAAGCTCGCTTAAGCGAACGTATAATAATAATAATAATAATAATAATAATAATAATAATAATAATAATAATAATAATAATAATAATAATAATAATAATAATAATAATAATAATAATAATAATAATAATAAACGACCTGCGAAGTTGTTACGCCAGTTGGTCATATAATTTGTAGCAGTGCTTTCACAAAAGACGTCAAATTGTCCCTTCTTTACATTTTAGAGCGCAAATGCACACATATAGCGTAGACATACTGCCTAAACAATCGAAAAAACATGAATAACCGAAATGACAGGCACGGACACAGCGATTGAAATTAGGACGTATTATATGTATATGGATCCGGACGAAGGTAACACTTAGGTGACCTAAGTGTTACTGAGGTAACCACTTAGGTGACCGTAAGTAACGCAACAGATCAGTATAAATGCTTAAGATAGTTTCAAAACTTGCTGATCAGTCATTCAAAGTCACGTTGCGTGACATTAAATGACTGATCACACTAACTGGTCACTTGGTAACGACGACCGCACGGCGTTCGTGTTTCGCGCTTTGATCTGACCAGCGGATAAAGGAACTGACCTGGGGCCTTCGCTGTTCGATGTATTGGCGGGCATCGTCGAAGACTGGGCAGTCAGGTTACATGATTACAGTTGTCTCGGCATGAAAATTGCATGTGTAAAGTTTGGTGCCAAAACTTGAAAATACTGACAACGCTGTGTGGCTTCCAATGTTTTGCTGTGGATTCGCAGATATAACTAATACTTGTGCAGACAAGAAAGAACGATGTTGACATTTATTATTGCACCATCCAATTTACACATTTAGTCCCATTTATATTTTTTCTACCTTTCCTCATTATTATTTCATTCTTAACAGAAATCCTTTGGTTGTGTAAGACTCCGACACCTGACATGCGCAAGCATGCTTCTTGTCTGTGTGAGAGCCATGAACAATGTATTGTCTACGTAATATCTGTTTTCCTCGCTGCAGCCACCGTAATGCTGACGCAGGGTAGCCAGGTCACTCCCAAGCAGTTTAAGCTGCATTATTTTTCTTGGTCTTTCGCAACATTGTTTACATTCATGCAAATAAACTCAATTCAATTCAATTTTTCCTTTTTTAAAAAGGAGCTCCTCGGAAGCAGAACAATGACAAACCACTTGTATTTCAATCTACCGAGATAGTGTGTTAGTATCTCTTGCGAACAATATAACTTCTTGTAAATAACTTGTTTGTGCTTTCATACTTTAATCCCTTTATGAAATGCACAGCTGTTTTATTTATTCTACGTACTGACTAATCCACAACCTTCTGAATCCGCTTATCTATTCTAAGCATGGTGGCAAGGAAAGATTAAGTGTTGGTTGCCATTAGATTCTATAACCACGCCATGGTTTTGTATGCTTGTATAGGCTTCTCGTTTCATCTCTACCAATGCGTCGTTCGCACGTAAGACGACTTAACATATAAATCCTCGCAACACCTTGTCCCACTGCGCTCACTTCATGTAATAAGAGAAGGAATGAGAGAGATGAGCCAAAAAAAGGTTGATACATATAGGAAACTTGGCGCCAGAACGATTTAAATACACGTATCCCACACTTGATAATAACGATGGCGTTGTATAGGGAGTACAGAGCTTTCGTTAGAGAGCACTTTAAACAAAAGGGACTGTATAAATGCAAAGAATTGTTCGCTACAGTGCTTGCGCGGAGTTAGAAACTCTCTTTCTAGCTAAATGCTGGGGCGTGCGAAAGGTCCGCACAACCGCACTCTGCTTCCACGGGAAGGGCAGAAGAAGATATCGAAAGTGTTGCATTTAGCAGTAGCCTCCGCGCTTTAAAAGCTTTGTTCGTTAATGCACTCGGCGTCCTTCCAAGCCACTCTTAAACGCTGCACAAAATCTCTGTAGCAAAGCAAGCGAACCACTGTGTATGGCTTCAGTGATGTTCCTGATACATTGTGCAATACTGTAAAACAAAATTTTACGTCACTTTGCTGGATGACGATCTCGTTTTCTTGCAGACATCGAAAAAAAATTGAGTAGACATCCGAGGTCCAGAACACTACAGGAAGCTTGCGGAAGCGGGAACGTCCTATACGACGAATGCCACAACTTCTGAGCCCCGAAAGATTAGCACACTCACTCACACATACACAGACACACACACGCGCACGCATGTAAAACCCACTGGTCGCGAGCACACACGCCGCATGGAGGGACTGTCACACATGTTCCGTGTCACTGGGAGATGACAGCTGTCTCAAAGAGCTGCAGCTGTGCCTGAGCCACGAAGACTGAGAAGGCGACGAGTTTCTCGTGGCTGGCCACGAAGACCGCTCCTCGGAGGAGTCTTTGCCGCCTCCGACGACACCACCACCACATACGGCACCGCCACCAATTCCAGGAGGCACCACGCTAGGGTCGTCGACGGCGGCGACGTCGTTCTCTCGCCACGACGGCTGGACCGCGGGCTCGGACTCCTTGGCGGCCACCTTGTTACTCTTCTTGAGACCCGCCCCCAAGCCACCGACTCCGGTCGCCGCTGCGGCCAACGTGGCAGCTCCTACGGAGGAGTCGGTAGCGGTCTTTCTCGACTCGCAGTTCCAGGAGTCCGGCATGGCGTGCCACGAGTGACTAGGACTGACGGGACTCAGGCACGGGCTCAGACTGTCCGGTAGACCGAACTCCTGCGCCGACGCGACGGAAGTTCGTGCCGCGCGAGCGTCGTCCCTGTCGGGTAAGGAAGCCGAGATGCCGGCTCCTGCGGAGCCGTCGCCGCCGTAGCCGCCGACGGCCGTCTTGTTGCCATACGGGGACAGTGGTGACGCCGGAGCGTCGAGGATGTCGTCAGCTTTCTTGCGACCCAGTGCCTTGAATATCTCTTCGTCCTTGAATCTGCACGTGACATGAGGGAGTGAAGTGTGTGAAAATCAGAGAGAGGGGGCCTCGAATATTTCTTTTTGCGTTGCAAATGGATGGGTAGAGTGGCGCAAAAAAAAGAAAAGAAAAGAAAAAAAGGACATGTACTGCGCAAATTAGACACAAAGGACGGATGGGGAAGGCAGGACAAGTGCTAATTTTTATCCTTTGTCCTGCGCTCTCTCCTACCTGTCTCTTAAAATAAGCGCCATTCGAACGTGGTGGTACAAGTTCATTATGACAAAAGCGCAACTAGAACGGAGACTAAGAAAGAACACAGAACGCAGGAAAGTACTTCGCCCTGTATTCTCCCTTAGACTCCATTCTGTCTGTCTCTTTCCGCCGCTGTTGAATTTTACGAAGAGATTTACTTGTTTAGAATAAGCCAATTACAGACCCGAAACAGAATACTTGTGCAAAAATAAAGATAAGAATAGTAATAAGAAGAAACAATGAGAAGAAGATGAAAAAATACGAAATAAAGGAAATGAGGAAGAGAAATGGCAGCGAGATTAAGCATGTCAGAGCAAAGTGCGAAAAGAACAGACATGCACTGTTTCTTACTCTCGGCATAAACTCTTTATACGAAAGAAAAGGAAAGGACGCGTTAAAGGAACACAAATAGGTAAGTATGACCAACTTGTGTTCTGATGCGAAGTCGTAGCCTTGAGACTTCAAAAAAGGAAGAAAAAGGCCTTGTACTGCGCTTTTGTTTCATGGGCAAACGCCTTAAAAGAGCGCTATGAAAGAGGCCTAATGTGGCCTCTTGCACAACGTCCAGGCGCTTGATCGCGATGGTTCTCTTTCAATAGCGAAGCTGCTTAAGACACCCGTAATTTGTGCGGCCTATCTCGTGTGGCTTGCCCTGTGTGGCCTATCAGGTATGTGCCACAGAAATTGGGTAAATCCCACGGCTCGCCACTGGTCCACTAAAAAGGAAGAAGGCAACAGTTAGCACAGCACGAGGGAACGGGAAAGCCAACGACGGCTGCGAGAAGACCCCGAAGCGATGGAAGGCCCTACGCCAACGACGACACTCCGGTAGATCTACGAGAGGTGCGAACGCTTGGTTTTAGCGCGAATTTCTGTCTCTGGAGTTTGGACATCCGTGTCGTGTCTGTGACTGCGTGTGGTTCAACTCGAACCTCTCTGCACTGAGAATAAACGTAGAAACAAACTAGCATCACCTAGCTAAAGCCTAGCAACGACCTAGAAACCACCTCGAAACTACCTGCATCACCTATAACTAAGGCCTAGAAACAACCTATAGAAGCAACCAGATTATCCTTCAGAATTGTCCAGTTTCACTGTGTCAAGCCTTGCGCGGCTTAGTGCAAGCTTCGTCAATTTTTTAAATATAGTTCAAGATAACCTGACCAAACGCAAAGTTTGAAACGCGCGTCTCTTCAATGTGGTGATAGAGAAATCAAAAGGTAAAACAGAAGATACTTTGATAGATCCGAGCTCGTGACAAAAAATGGGGCCGCACGTTTCAGATTTACTAAAATTTGTGCATTGACACGTTGAATACACGAGAGATCGGTCATTCTAATGTCATTACAGTTAAACCACGAACCGAACGCGATGATACGCGCACAACTTCTTCACGACAAAAACTTGCACGAAGACATGATAAACCATGGACTTACCCGTGGTTGTTCCAGCTGGCAGCAAAATAGCAAGAAAAGATACGTTACTCTTTTCATTTCGTTTCTGCGGGAGACAAAAGGACGAGAAAACAAAATTGTCGCAATATCCGGTGACTCCGTACGAATGATTGAGCTTAAGCAGCAAGCGAGTAGTCGTTACCATCTTACAAGCCGAGCGATTGCAACCTGGATCACTCGGCTCCTGGGATCTCCTAAAAATCTCGTGGGAGCCAGGAGATTTTTAGTAGGGGGGCACCCACAAAAAGTGAGTTCATTCGGGGAGGGTGGCGGGGAGCGTATGCGTTGCGTTTTGACTACGTTTGCTTTAGGGCAGGTTATGGGGGGGGGGTAGGCAAAAACTACGGGGGGGGGGGCCCCCCCCCCCCTCGTGATCCGTCTACCTGGTGCCACCCTTGCCGGATGAAGACAAGCATAAACTCCATTCGAACTTTTCGGGAACGTGCCCAAACAATTTCGCGCTTATCAGCGTGTTCGAGCAAAATAAAGCTCCCGCACTTCATTTCCGGGAACAAATTCCTTTCGAGTATACGCGAATGTTTACCGACGAGTCCATTAGTGAGGCCCGTATACATTTATTTTTTTCGATAATTATAGCATAATATTGCGCCAAGCAAGTTTTCTTTTTTCCCCCTTCGCGCTTCGATATCTCTTCGTAACACGCGAGAAAAGCTGCGCTCGAGTTGAGCTGTAACGAACAATGTTTATATGCTGGTAAAAGACGCTGAAAAAAAAAGTAAGGCAAGGGATTCAGCCATAGAAATTTCAGAAAGCTCCGACAAGATACTGCGAAGACGAAGACGTGTTTACACGGCACGTTCGCATCGTAAGGGCAAAAATTTCGAGACGGCCGACATAGGAAACAGCTCTGGCCGACAAGCGTAGTTATTTGCTGCAGATTATGCCCGCTTCCACTCGCTCACTACGACGAAACTACAGTCAATGTACCTTTGTAAAGAGCACGCGAAATAGCGAGCAAAGAAAAGAGAGAGAGAGAGAGAGAGAGAGAGAGAGAGAGAGAGAGAGAGAGAGAGAGAGAGAGAGAGAGAGAGAGAGAGAGATCATGCGAGCAAGAAAGATGCAAATGAGAAGACTACGTTTTCCTCACGTTCATTCGCCATCACATGCGACGCGGAAATTCCATCGTGATCGAGCATGTTGTTTTTCAATCAAGCTGTCTTCCGGTATAGGACGAATTTATGCGTACATCTTAAACATTACGCTCTGCACCCGGAGCATAAGCTTCATGATGCGTGCTCTGGCGCTCCAGAGAGTGATAGAAATGGTGCTGAATATACGATGCCGGAAAACGCGCGTAACAGGATAGCGACACGCGAATTCGCACTATCGCGTTTCCGATTAGATGACGCCAGCTGCGTCGATTCCGCTCGAATGCTTCACGTTATTGAAGAAATGAGTACGCGCGTGTGCTTACGAATGGCACATAGACAATTAAAAATTGCAGCAGATTCAACGCTCACTGTAGTTATCTACGTAAAGCCATGCGCGATCGCATCTTAGTTGTTACGCATGGCGTGGCGTGGCGACACGCATGGCGTGGCGAGTCTTTCTCGATTTATTCCGCCCACTTCCGTAACTGGGTGTGATCTCCGCGATGACAACGGTCATTTCTAACCGAACTCGTCTCAGAGGCCTTGCTTAGCTAAGCTGTACCCGGAAGCCGAGTGTATATTAGAAAACGGTTAAGTGCTGACCGGAAGTAAAAATCTGAAGTGCTTTTGAGATACCGGGCTCGGAAATTAGAATTGAACTTAATACACCTGAAGTGGAAACCACCGACCGGAAGCGGCACAACGGAAGCTAGGTATGACTCCGTTGGATCTGCTACAGCTTTATTTAAGAGTCCTTTCCTCTTCGTATCTCTTTCTCTCTCTCTCTCTTATTTAAGAGTGTTCTATTCGGTTAGACAGTAGCAGCCAGCAGCCAATGTCAGCAAAACCATGAGAGGTTCACAAAGGCTTTAATATGAGTACAGCCGCCCTACTTATTTATTTCATTCCATTTATTTGTGCATACTGCAGGCATGGTGGGCTATTGCTGGAGTGGGTGTGAATACAGAACACTGACGAGCAATAGAGACAATATGAATACAAACAAACATTTATGCACAGCGATAATAAAAGACAAAAACAAACAAACATTTATGCACAGCGATAATAAAAGACAAAAAGGGAACGACAAACAATTTTGCTTACTCTTCGTCCTGAGGAGGCTCGGGCAGAGCTTTGTTGAAGCCTTGTTTTCCTATCAGCCAGTAAGTCGGCTGTCTCCCGCGGCCCTGCATTTTGGGAGTGGTCCGCAAGAGAGAAATAACCACGTTAGCGCCTATACGTTTCTTGCCTTTCATTACCGACGAAGGCAAGATCAAACAGTTGGAAATTGGACGTTTCCCAATGCCATTAGAGGCATTAGGAAAGTAAGAAGATCACTTTCCCTCAATACAGTACTAATTTGCCAAAATATGGCAGGTCGCCACATTGTCATGGGAAAACTAGCACACTGTTATAGATTACGTGAGGTGATCTTGATTGAAAAAAAGAAAACGCAGAGAAGAAAGGACTACCCACGAACTGCGCATTAATCAGCATGTTGGCTAAACGTGAGCAGCCATTTGAGGTGTAATTGTGTAGACTATACGGATACATTATCGAAGAAAACTATGAGCGTAGCGAACATGGCAGTTTTGCAGAGGAGTTCCTTGCCAAGGCAGACATACCTTTCAGGTAAGAAAAAAAAGTTTCATATTTCTAATCAAACAAATTATGTTATTTACACTTGTTATTTAGCCTTGGGTATTTCTATTCACATGTCAACTATAGAAGCAGCCGCGTATTAGCCCATTGTGATTAAAAAAGAAAACAAACACACACACACACACACACATATATATATATATATATATATATATATATATATATATATATATATATATATATATATATATATATATATATATATATATATATATATATATTATGACGTCTTGGTTGAAGCGACGTTTATTAGACCCAAGGCCTCGGAAGAGAATGGGCCGAACGTGCACACACCCGATGATGATGAGAATGACACACGGTGATGATGAGGACAGAGAGACAAACGGATGATGATGATTATGATAATGCACAGATAAGAAAGAAGCACATAACTAGTGCCCCCACTAATTTCCCCCACGTGTAAGCGGACATCGTGGCCGCTGCAAGTCAAGGTGGCGGGGAACGTCGGGTGAAGGGTTTCATGCGAGAAACGTGCACAATCTCGGTGCTGCGGTAACGGCGGTCTGTTGGGACTACAAGTGGTGTCACCCGATAATTAACAGGCGAAGTCTGTTCCAGAACTATGTACGGCCCGATGAAGCGTGGTTGAAACTTGTCACAGAGACCAGATAGGTGTCAAAAGCAGCACCTCGTCACCAGGTCGAAAAGATACAACGCGATGGGATGCGTCGTAAATGGTCTTCCGCTCTTGTTGTCTCACTTCTGTGTTGATGCGAGCATGATGGCGGGACTGGGCCAGTCGAGAAATGTAGTCTTCACTCTTGAAGTCTTCGCTCTTGAAGAGGGAAACGTCGAGAAAGGTAGCAGGGGGACGTCCGTAAACGAGGTAGAACGGCGAGTAGCCGGTTGTGCGCTGAACGACCGTGTTGTAGGCGAAGGTGAGGAATGGTAGCAGGGTATCCCAGTTTTTGTGGTCCGGTTGGATGTAGACGGCTATCATGTCAGCAAGAGTACGATGAAACCGCTCGGTGAGACCATTGGTCTGAGGGTGGTAGCTTGAAGCTTCTTGTGAGTAGTTCCGAAAGCGCGCAGTACTTCATTTAACATTTGTGACAGGAACACCCTTCCACGGTCGCTAAGCAGTATACGAGGAGCCCCATGACGCAATATTATGCCGTGAAGAACGAAGTCGGCAACTTCCGCAGCTGAGCCAGTTATCACAGAGGTTGTCTCAGCGTAGCGCGTCAAGTGGTCTATACGGCGGTCACTATCCATCGTTTGCCAGTAGATGTGACGGGAAGAGGCCCGTAAAGGTCGACAACTACAACCTCGAATGGCATTGTGGGGCACGGAATTGGCTGTAGAGGTCCAGCAGGTGCAGATGTCGGGAGTTTACGGCGCTGGCATGGGAAGCAGGAACCGACGTACCGCGCTACGCTAGTAGAGAGGCCGGGCCAGTAGAAACGACATCGAATGCGGTTAAGAGTTTTTTGAAACCCAAGATGACCAGCAGTCAAATCATTGTGGAAGGCTTTAAGCACATGAATTCGAAGAGTGCGTGGTAGCACAGGAACCCAGCGTTGACCGTCAGGATGGTAAATGTGGCGGTAACGAACGCCATTTTGCAGCTTAAATTGCACGAGTTGACGACGAAGTCGCGCGTTAGGTGGATGGGAGGCTCCCGAGAGGTGGTCCATAATACGCCTGCAGTATGGATCGGACAGCTGGCGGGAGCGAAATGTTGGCTCGTCGTCCGAGAACAGATGGCCTATTGAGGCGAGCGTAGGAACTGCGGTAGAAGTGACGGCCGAGGTCTCGCCAACGCTGATCTGGTTAGTAGGAAGCGGGCAGCGAGAAAGTGCGTCGGCGTCTTGATGTTTTCGACCAGACTTGTAAATTACGTCGAAGTCACACTCCTGCAGTCGTAGTATCCACCGCCCCAAGCGTCCGGACTTCTTCAGAGTGGAAAGCCAGCATAAGGCGTGGTGGTCCGTAACAATTGTGAAGTGACGGCCGTGGAGATAGGGACGGAACTTCTGCACCGACCAAACCACAGCCAAGCATTCCTGCTCAGTTATCGTGTAGTTCTTTTCGGCAGCGGTAAGTACGCGACTGGCATATGCAACCACTCTCTCTTGTGAAGAGGTGTCGCGTTGCAGAAGAACGGCACCTATACCGCGGCCGCTAGCGTCTGTATGAAGGATAGTCGGTGCAGCTTCGTCAAAATGGCAGGGAACTGGTTCGGACATGAGGGCGTCCTTTAACAGGTCGAATGCTGTTTGGCATTCTTCAGACCACCGAAAGGGGACGTCGGAAGCAAGTAGCTGGTGTAGTGGAGCAGCTATTGAGGCGAAGTTCTGAATAAACCGACGAAAATAGGAGGCGAGGCCCAGGAAACTCCGCAACTCCTTCGGTCTTTCCGGGCGCGGAAAGCGAAGAACCGCAGCAATCTTCTCAGGGTCTGGCCGAATTCCATCTTTGCTAACGATATGTCCCAAGACCTTGATAGATTTGCTGGCGAAACAGCATTTCTTGGTGTTGAGTTGGAGACCAGCGCCGGCAAGGCACGTCAAAACTTCATCTAAGCGTTGCAGGTGCTGAGGAAACGTTGACGAAAAGATAACAATGTCGTCCAGGTAGCAAAGACAAGTTTTCCATTTGAGGCCGCGCAGCACGGTGTCAATCATGCGCTCAAATGTCGCGGGCGCGTTGCACAGCCCGAAAGGCATCACGTTGAATTCGTATAGTCCGTCGGGGGTTGCGAACGCCGTTTTCTCTTTATCGCCTTCATGCATGGGAATTTGCCAGTATCCTGAACGCAAGTCGAGGCTTGAAAAGTATTCCGCGCCTTGTAGGGAATCGAGGGCGTCGTCAATGCGTGGCATGGGGTACACGTCCTTGCGGGTGATCTTATTGAGCGCCCGGTAATCCACGCAAAAGCGCACAGAGCCATCCTTTTTACGGACCAAAACGACAGGAAACGACCAAGGGCTAGATGGGGGGCGTATTACCTCACGTTTGAGCATGTCGGCAACGTTTTCTTCTATAATTTTTCTCTCAGCAAGAGACACGCGGTATGGCCGGCGGTGTATGATAGATGTTCCGTCTCTCTGAATTCGATGCGCTGTAGTGGTAGTGCGGCCCAACGTAGACGAGTAAACATCGAAAGAATTTGCATGTTTATGTAACAATTCGAGCAGCCGCTGCGTCTGTGAAGCTGTCAAGTCGTTGCTGATGGCGGCGGTAAAGGCGGAGGAAGAAGCATGCTCCCCGATCGAAGGGTCTTTGGATGAGACGGCTTGCAGGGGCATGACGAATACAGGCTCGTGGTCGGCAACGCGGGCCACCGTAGTGTTCTGTGCCAATAGAATCTTCTCCGATGTTGAATTTACGGCGGTGATGAGAGCAGATCCCTTGCGAAAACGAACGACACCGGACGGAAGAAGTATGCCTTGACGAGCGCGAAGTGATGATGGGGAGATCAACACGTCGCCGTGGTCGATGTCGTTGGACGTAATGGTGACAATTTGTTCGTGGAGTGGCGGCAGTTTGGTGTCTTCTGCAGCGATCAGACGAAGTGGCTTCTGGGTGTCGTCGTCGAGCATGAAGTCGGTGTCAGTGAGGTGGACGACGCGTTGGCCACAACAAATAGCCGCGGAAGCAGATGAGAGAAAATCCCACCCTAAGATTAGTTTGTGAGAGCAACGGGGCAGGACAGCGAGAGGTACGGGGATCGTTACCCCGCACCTCCACCACGTATGACGTCTTGGTTGAAGCGACGTTTATTAGACCCAAGGCCTCGGAAGAGAATGGGCCGAACGTGCACACACCCGATGATGATGAGAATGACACACGGTGATGATGAGGACAGAGAGACAAACGGATGATGATGATTATGATAATGCACAGATGAGAAGCACATAACTAGTGCCCACACCATATATATATATATATATATATATATATATATATATATATATATATATATATATATATATATATATATATATATATATATATATATATATATATATTTATATATCACCGATAACCTGTTCCATCGATCTGCGCACGCGAAACAGCCTTTGATAATTCGTGTAACTTACATTTGAGGGCATTAAAAGCACCGCGCGTTTGGCGGCAGTCACGGGGTATTTTTTGAAATTCGCGTGCTTTAAAGAAAACGCCAGGCCTGCGCTGAAACCGCAGCACAGTCACAGCGAAAGCTGGAAGAGTGGCGTTTCTAGAGCCCGTTGTAAGCTCTCTTGGGGCTACAATACAAGTACACTAGAAACGTACCCACTACGCCATAAATCACAATTTTTGTGAAGTTGGGAAGCATCTACTAAGCCATTATTCGTCATTCTGCAGAGAAGTGAGGCACCAGCTATACGTCTGTAAGGTATTATGTGCACTTTGTTGACGCGACGACTGATGACGATGAAGAATTATGGCTCACCCCTTTGTAATGGGTTGGAAGCATTAAACGGCCCACCAGTTATGTAATTTGCATTGGGTGACGCCCGGTCGCTATTTCCCTCTCCCGTAATGCTGTATAACATACGTTGACGTGGGAGAGAGACGGGGGGGGGGGGCGAAGAACTTTACTGGGACCCCGAGGAAATGGATCATGCGCTTATGGGCTTCCTTGGCAACCAATACAAGTGCACTTGCGAGGAACCCACTACGCTCTAAATCATTGTAATTTTACTGAGACCCCGAGGAAATGGATCATGCCCTTATGGGCTTCCTTGGCAACCAATACAAGTGCACTTGCGAGGAACCCACTACGCTATAAATCATTGTAATTTTTGAGAATTATGGCAGCAGGCACTGTGCCATTTTTCGTCATTCTACGGAGAGCCGTGATACCTGCTAAACGCATGTAAGACATTATGCGCACTTTATTGATGCTGTGCCTAATGACGATGAAGAATTATGGCAGAGCCCTTTGTAATGGGTTGGAAGCATTCAACAACCTACTCGTTGCGCAATTCGCATTCTGTGACGCCTGGTTACAGCATTCGCGTTGTGCGACGCTTGGTGCTTATTTTACTCTTCTACCACGCTATATTGCATATGCTAATGTGGTTCCATCGCGATATGAAGCCTGTATAGGACCTTTTTGCAAAGCTGTTTCAAGCACCGGCATGGCTCTGAGGTTGAATACTGGGCTCCCACGCAGAGGACCCAGGTTCGAACCTCGTTCCATCCTGGAATTTCTTTCTTATTCGTTTTTGTTTTCTTATTTCGAGCGATACCGGTTACGGACACCGGCGGCGGCGTCGGACAACTACGGCGCCAAAAACGGCCGGTGAACTGATCTCATAACAGCTTTCGCTGTAAAAGGCCGGAAAGAAATTAAGCAGGGGAGTTATCTTAACATACATAGAAAAATTCGATGTTCCTGAACAAGTGCTACAACTTTTGTATTGAAAACTTTTCTCTAGAGTTACTATTTGATAAGTTGATTAAGCAATCTTTGTTAATGGCCGAGCTTGGCGGATGGAAAAAAGAATTCTGACGTGTTCTATATGGCTCAGAACAATACTGCACTAATTGTAGACGCGTAGCGCCCATTCTTAATTTTTTATTACTTGATGCTTTTAGCTGAAACACCACATATATATATATATATATATATATATATATATATATATATATATATATATATATATATATATATATATATATATAAGAATGGCATATCATTTTGAAATACTCATGATGAAATAACTTCAACGATTAATCTATAATTCTCGAAATGTTCAACATTGATAATGCAGATAATTTATGCGTTGTATAACTTTAGACCGATTATTTACTATTTTCTCGGTTTCCCTAAAAAGACAATACAAATACCGGAGATCTTACATGCCATCAGAATTTTTCGGTCACAACCACGCAGGAAGTTTTGCTTACCTTCACGTTACCAAGGCGCAACAATAGCTGAGGATAAATCGCGATACGCACTACGACAGATTAAATGTGTTGGCGCTGTAGGTTATGCTAGATAAGTAGAAAGCATTTTCATAATTAAGAAAAAAATATTTGTGTACTAGTCACTTCAAGCACATTTGTAGGGAACGCCAGTATCGTACTGTCGCCACCGATGGCGCTTGAGCCAATCACCTCATACCCTAACCCCCCCCCCCCCCCCCCCGCCCCCATTCTCTCTCAACTGCCGACTCCGCCTACTCGAATGTTCGTAATTATGTTCATACACAGACACAGAAAAAGAGAGATAGCGCGATAGAGAGACGGTACTGGAGATTTGAAGCCAGGATAATTGAACAACTCTGTCACGTGGCATGAATGAATCCCAAAGCGACACTCACTTTGAGCACAATCTCTCCTCTGTACTTCACAATGTAACCACCGGCTTGTCGGAGCTTCTTCTCCGTTGTCTTGCTGATGTGAATACGGTATGCTGCGGAGGCAAAAAAATGGTAGGATATCATGACCGGAGTCCAGGGCTGGGCAAAGATACTTTGAAATTGTATCGCGATACGATACAAGATACTCGGCCAAGAAGTATTTGAGATACAGATACAAGATACTTGCGGAATAATTGTATCCGATACGATACTTCCCAATTGTATCTTAAGATACTTCGATACATTTGCAAATTTGCTGTTATACATTATATATATTGAAGCAGCAAAGGCCTATGTAGAAATGTGTTTACTTGAAGATTTCTTAACTGCGACCAGCTTCGTTTAATTTCGACAAAATACCTGTTTCTATCACAACATACAAACTTTCTTGCTCAAGTCGTATTAGTTTCATTTCTAAACTACTTATTGGGATTTGTTAGGCTGCTTAACATGACACTCTTTAACTGGTGCGCTGTTAGTTGTTTTTGCTTGACACTTCTATAGTTTGTTGGTGTCGCTGTTCTACTTGGCGACCAGCTAGCTGGTTACCATCTACTTGCAAGTGCCTCCGCACGATGGCGCAAATACCGCTGTGCAGTCTTACCTTGTCCGCAGGCATATTGTTTTCGTAATACCGCATCCCTGGCGGCACTGACTGACGCTCCCACGTTTAAATGTACATATATACCCTATAAAGTGCACGGAGGGATGGCCGCCGCGGTAGCCTAGTTGGTAGAGCATCGGACGCGTTATTCGAAGGTCGCAGGTTCGGTCCCTGCCCGCGGCAAGCTATCTTTTCGTCCACTTTTCTTTCTTCACATTTACCTTACATTTACTACTAAAAACATCCCCTATACTTTCCTTGGCATTATTGTCTGTTAGTGCTCATTATTATTGTGTATAACAAAGAAAACGAGCCCTTAGAAATGAACACTTCTTTCCTTCATCCACCGGCAGATGTACCACAGCAGCAACGTTGGTAGCGATATTGTTTGTGACGCATCGTGTAAAGACAATGAACTACATAGTCGGCGCTCACAATTAATTGAGGACATAAAACTGCAGTGATTTTTACTATTTTACTTATCTGCTGGCGTAAAGCGTTCGTTAGCAACATATTCACTAACGTGCAATCTTTTACCATTTGTTCTCCGATAGAACCTGAGCCGCCAGGAAACGTCTCAGACGTATTCTAGCGGCACAAAACGCCGCAGGTTATCACTGCTATTCACACTATTGCCACTTCTAGCTCTGCTTACCTGCGGATTTGTAACAATAAGAATACTTTAAGGCGACCTAAATAAAAGGAAAACGAATATATTTAAGTCAAATAGCACGGTGGTTTCGTATTAAACAATCGGAATAAATAACTATACAGGGTGTTTCACGTAAGTAGAAACCAATTTTAAAAAAACAAGTGGTTAACCGAAATGAAACCAAATGTATTTGGTTTGCCGTCATGTGGCACTCGTTATGGTATGTTTTGTACTAAGCTTAACTGGTTAAATAAATAAGGTCAATTATGCGACACTGCGACATTTTTAATATTCACTTTTGAGCCAACGGCGCTTCGACACATCGTAGAGCGAATTTAAAAACGGCCAACCCAATTTTTTTTTTGGCAGTGTACATGCTGTGTGGTGAATGTTTTCGGGCTTTTAGAGAAAGCCCGCGAAATATGAAATAAAACCACGTTCGCAGACAGTTAAAAAAGAAGAATAAAGCAGAGAACGTATTTTAGCAACAGGTTACAAAAGACATATTACAATAAACAGATGAGCGAGAAGCTATGCAGAGGACTAGGTAATGTATGGGATGCCAACGGAAGACAGCAAAGAAAGCACTTGTGCTAACAATGAAATTATCATTAAAAGAACTTCTCGAATAATTTAGCAGGAAGAACAAAGGCACAGTACGTCAAAATATTTCCTGTTACGTAAATGCTTGTTCTGTTGCATCTAACGTCAGCACCAATAGTGGGACGGTTGCTAGAATCTCCTTTGCATGTAAGTCAATCTCATCGTACTATGTAAGTCAAGTTGCATCCACAAGATCTTTCATATCGCTGATGTGTGGAAGGCGCGAGACGCAAAAGAGCCCCATTCTTGCATTCTTGAGACATTGCAACGAAGCATCACGCAAGACAAACTTCGATAGCGATAGTATAGCGGCATCAGAATTTGTGCGAGAGACGCCGCACGCATTGGAGTACGCAGCAGAGTGCAGGGTCTATGAACAAGCGTCATGACATCAACACAACTAAAGAGAAAGAAAACATCTAGAAAAAAAAAGGTAGGCTGAGCGTAGACGTTCGCATGCTTGTTTTTGTCGCGATTGCTCGAGCGCCACCACGTGACTCTGCTCCATCAATAGGGACGCTTGAACATCATCGCCTGTGCTCGCTGGAGCGCTCTGGCGGAAATATACAAGAATGTTACTGTCGTTAGTTTTATTCAGGTGTCTTAGTCGCAGCAATATAAGCTTGAGAACCAGAATTCCGGTCGACGTTTATATTTTCGCACGGTGGTGTTTCTATAGCAGTATCTTGTATCTTAAAATACACGATACATTATTGAATGTATCGGAAATACAGATACAGATACTCGTTTTGCAAGACGTATCGCGATACAGATACAAGATACCCAAAGAGTATCTAAGATAGTATCGAAGATACATGTATCTTCGATACTGCCCAGCACTGCCGGAGTCGTATGGACAAGCTGCAGGTATAGGGCGTGACGTCATACAGATAGCGCGGAGCTGGTAAATAAAAATTGGGGGACGCTTAAGCTTCGCCTTTAAGAGTTGAACGCGATAGCAATATCCTGCCCCTAGTGCGCACTTAGAACACTACGGGTGTTTAACAGAATGCGCGCAATAAGGTGTGTGCCTTATGTAATGGGTAGCATGCTTTAAACCAGGAGCAATTATGCGCGAGAACCTTTTTCGAAGCTGCGATGCACCCACTACGTGGTCTTAAGGGAATA
Source organism: Rhipicephalus sanguineus (assembly GCF_013339695.2). Classification (NCBI taxonomy): domain Eukaryota; kingdom Metazoa; phylum Arthropoda; class Arachnida; order Ixodida; family Ixodidae; genus Rhipicephalus; species Rhipicephalus sanguineus. Next base: position 126,141,839 of record NC_051178.1, read on the forward strand.
CGCGAAGTAATGTGTGTGCCTTTTGTAATGGGTGGATGTCTTTAAACCACCAAGTCGTTATGATATTGACGTGGTGTGACGCCCGATGGCAATGTACGCTTATACCACGCAATATTACTGCGATATTACATCTCTTACTGTGACACCTGTATACAGGACGCGTATTTTTGGGAAGCATCAAAGTTACTTTCAGTGCAGCTCCATGCAGAGACGTGGCTGTGTGGTAGAACACCTGCTTGCCACGCAGACAGCCTGGGTTCGATTCTCACTCGGACCCAACACTTTTATTATTTATTTTATTTGCAGCTTTTTCGATTTTTCGGTCACGGACAAGATGATGATTTTTCGCTCACAACCAACGGTGCCGGCGCCGACGCCGACGGCGGAATTTCTGCGATACGAGCTCTTTAGCGCTATCGCGTTAAAAGGTCTTAAAACATTTCAAGCTCTAGCATCATGACGGTATTTTTTGCGAGATCAGCTTAACTCTTGAGCCCAAATTTCTGAAACGCTGCGTGGCGAACGTCGTTCAAAGAGAATAGCGAGAAGAGGATCGTCAAATAGACACCACATGGATGCATCAGGATGAGTTATAAATTGGTAAATTGCCATTTTTTGAATGCCGAAGAAATTACTCTCAACGTTAGTTGCGCGTCAATATTCGCAATTCAATGTGGCGTTCACACAGCGGTTCCACGTGACACAATAGAGTTTGACAGCGCCTGGTAGAGGTTATCCAATAATCCCAATAAGAATAATCCCTTAGCAAGAACGATTCACAACGTGTTGGGAACGTATAGAAAAGCTTAGTCATGCGACTTCTTCTGGCGTTTCCTGCCGAAACGAAAACCAAGAATGACTGAAAATAATTTGAATTTTCTAATACCATCACGGGGATGTCATAAATGGCGCCATGCGGACGCAAAACTCACGAACGCGATTTCTTTCTTTTTCTTTTTTTTCCAGGTGACAAATAATATTTTCACGTATGCTGTTATGTGCAAGAGCTAAAATATAATTTCGTGCGAGTAATTTAACACCGTATCATAATTAAGCAATTCTCTCTCGTGTTTATTAATGTGACCATTTGCAACTGCTGCTTTCATATTGTGCAGCCAGGTGTCCGTCCTACGCCTGCAGTAGTTGCTCGCCATCTGTGTCGGCTGTGCCAAGTGACTAAAACAGCACGATAGAAAGTTCTTCGATTATTGATTTGCTAAGACGTGGAAAGACTAGCTTACACATGTGCACGTACAATTGGCTAATTACGGCAGACACGTTTTACAAGCGACCCGCGTATCTTCTTTACGAAGGAGGCTGACAAGCACTTATTAAGCTATGATATGCCCTGCAGTGATACCAAGGGCGGTGAAAGAAAGAAAATGTTTCGTCCACTTTTATGGTGCTAGCACCCAGCGATATTTATGTTTTTCAAGGAGCACACCAGAAGTCGACTCCAGCCAACCCGAAGTTGTGCGTTGGCTCGAATGTTATGAAACTCGAATAAAAATAAAATCTCATATAAGAAGAGTTATAATGGTTCCAGTTAAGAGTTGTACGGGATACATATGATATCGGAGCACAACTTTAGCAAAGATGTGGACCGATTAACAGTCAGGATAATGAATGAAAATTAACCGAATGAGTTCTTTGAAGGAGCAGACAGCTTTTTATGGGTATGTGACATCAGGGTGGTACATACCCACTAGAGAACAGTCTTTTTTTCACTCATCAGTTGACTCTTTGAAATGGAGGACCGCGAAGAAGCCTTTCCTATAATTGATTGTGTGTGTGCACTGAAGCTAGGCAAGTCGACGACCAACAGTTACCCTAACGTTCACCCAAGAGAACCGAAACTTCACCAAACGCTGGGGCTAGCGCCGTTAAAGCCACAAATGGAACATTAAGGTTGCCTAAAGCTTCCTTTTCTTTAGATAAATACAGGCGTCAGTGCAATAACGCCGCCGAAGTATATGATGAGCGGATTGCAATTACGCTCGACGACTGCCGTACCTCTTCCCGTAGACTCCATCCTGGACGCCGTGTTAACGGTGTCACCAAAGAGGCAGTATCGTGGCATGGTAAGGCCCACCACTCCGGCTACGACAGCTCCTGCACGTGATAGTGGAACAAATAAATGTCAGCTTCGGCAGAAAGCTTGTCTTTGAATTGCAACTGCAGATGAAACATTTAGTGGTCCTAGCAGACATACAGGTGGTTTCGCTGCTCACGATGAAAAGAAGAAAAAGAAAATGAATGTACATTTAAGGAGAAAGCCTAACATGTCTCATGAAACGCGAAATTTGACCGTCGGTGGCGACGGCGGCGTCAACACGAGTTATGCAAAAAAATCATCATCCCGCGATGACCTCACAGATCGCCAAACTTTGTGACGTCATCATGGCGTTACTATGACATAATCATGACATCGCATGATGACATCGTCACGTGACTTCGTCGCTTGGTCAAAAGTGGGCCGATCACGGAGGCAGTGCAAAACCACTTCAGGTGCAGAAAGCTCTGGGAGCGGGTGGAGGAAAATCGATACATCGACTGAAAAGAAAAAGAAGAGGAACATGGCTTTCGCCTTCGAGTCGTCTTAGGCGAATGCATAATCAACCCTGTGAGTTTTTTAGAAGCTGTTTACATCTTTCAGTGAGAAACTATGACGAACTTATATACTTTCTTTGGCATTATTGTCTGTTAGTTCTCATTAATATTGTGTCTAACAAAGAGAAACGATCCCTTAAAAGTCATCTTCCTTCCTTTATGACGAACTTTGTATGAGAAACTAAATAACTTCGCTTGTAGCATGGAGGAAAAGGCTATCGATTATTGGTCATCACGTATATTATAAAAAAAAGGTACAATAACTGCCAGCGATGACGGGACACTGCTGTCTACGACTTGTGCACTCCAAACTCGTTGATATTATTTGAGGCCTCATATTCTTATAACCTGGACGTAACCTGCGCAGTTTACCGTAAGTAATGGCAGCGCCTGTGCTTAATTGGTTCATATTGGTAGAATTAAGAAATCTTTTTTATGTACAAAGCGTCGGCCCAATTTACAGCGGCACGATGAATCATGCACAGAAGAGCGCCAAGAGGCAGGTTACGCGTCGAAACACAAGTGGCCTGGCGCGGGAATCCGTTGTTTGCTTTTGGAAATGAGGGTTTCATCAACTACCAGAACCATTTGAAAAGATAATAAAGTTCTAAAGTAACAAAGCATTCATTCATTCATTCATTCATTCATTCATTCATTCATTCATTCATTCATTCATTCATTCATTCATTCATTCATTCATTCATTCATTCGTTTGTTTGATAAAGAAGCTACTGAAAGTATCGGACGTTGTAGCTTACGTAAGCAGCGGCTTTACTTTTGAAGATGCTACGTGAAGCCTAACAAAATGTAGAAAAAAATAGTACGAGGTTTAACATCAGTATTATAGTTCTCAGATGCATTCGCTGTAGCTGCGCGAACGTATACACGAACCGTTATCTTGCGCAACGTCGTTATACTTATCTAGAAGAGCTGCCGCTCAACGCTCTCCTCTGAGAGTGCCGCCTGACACGCCCACGCGTACGCATGGAGGACTATTCCACTATGAAGGGCAACTAAGCATCCTTTTGCGAAACCTCACCCGCACTCTTTACACATAAGCCACGTCGGAGGATCTCAGTCTCTGCGTCGTCCAAATCGCTTAGAACAGCGGCGACGCGCCGAAGGCTTAACGCCGAGCAAATTTCGTTCGAGGGTGACAAGCGGTGGAGTTCACGGCCGGCGTGGGAGGACGCGTGACGTCGGCTATACTTATAGCAGCGGCGACGCGCGCCTGCCACGTTGAGCGTCGTAATTTGCGCGCCGTCCCGGTTCTTACGTCGACTTACACAAGCGCCACGTGATCGTGGATTCAGAAGTGGCACAAATATAGCGTTTGTGGTGCAGAAAGATATTTCTGCAACTGACGTCGGTGGGCAGTGGGCTCTCGATCATCTGGGTGTACAAGAAAAGCGGTACAGATTAACAGTTTCTTTCCGGCGCGGAGCGCTCCTGTGCACCAATAATGGGAGTAGTTCCCTATTTCCGTACTTTTCTCCAGCGTCGAATACGCTCTAAGAAAAAAAAATAAAAAAGAGAGAGAGAGAGAGAGAGAGAGAGTCATTTGACTCTATTTTGTGAGTCCTGACTTTGCCACGCGTATGACTATCTTTAAAGAGACACGTGAAGTCTCTTAGGAGACCATTACACTGTCGTCGGAGAGTCGTGAGAGCCGAAAAAGAGTTAACGTGTCTCTCTAAAGAGAGTCATATACGCGGAGAGTCAGCCCTCACCGAAAAGAGTAACACGTACTGTTTTTTCCTTAGAGTGTACTGTAGAAAAAACAAGAACAAAGAAAAGAAGTAATATCGGAGCACATATTCTTACAGAGATAAAGTATTCGCAGATTTAAGACAGCTTGATGTTAGGCACCTGACTGATATCTTCAGTGGAAATCAGATACATAGTAGTAACTTCACTGAAAAAATAAAAAGAAGAGGGACGAAGAAAAAGAGAAGGAAACCACTAGTTGCACGCACAAAGGTAAATGCGCAGCAAGTCTGTAAACAGTAGCACAGGCTTCTAGGATCGAAGTACTGTAATAGTGTTCTGGTTGCTATCTGCACGCATTACTACCGTTTAACGACGTCTATTTTCGAAAATGGTCTTCGACCGAGTCGGTTTAGTGCTATCCAGAGGAGATATGAAGAAGCTGGCTTTCGTCCGTGAAGTTAATAAAAAAAAGAGAAGAAGAAGAAGAGCTGGGGAAAATAATATCTGGTTTAACCTGTGCTGAGATGGCGTTGAATGTACAAACCCGATTGGCACGAAGAGGTAAAAGAAAAAGGTGGCAGAATTCATTTCACGACGATTGTCGAAGTCAATGTTATTAGCGTGCGGCCAGTAGCACCAGGAAAGCAGGCACGATAACCAAGACCGAGGCCGCGAAATGCTCGGAGCAAGTGCCGGAGAGATGCGAATCGCATGGACAATGGACGAAAGAGTGCAACGCGTCGCCCACCTGTGTGCAGTCCGATGCGCAGCATGAGAGGCACGTTGGGCATGTGCCGGATGCGAAAGCGGCCGCAGAGGTGCAGGAGGTCGAGAGCCATGGTGGCCACCTGCTCGGCGTGGTCTCGGTTGCGCTCGGGGAGCCCGCCTACCACCATGTACGCGTCACCGATGGTCTCCACCTGCAAGAGGAGGTGAATGCGAGGACAGAGGGGCCTCTGTCTGAACTTTGGTTCCACAGAGAGCGGAAAGCGTTTGTCCTTAGAAAAAGAAGCCGTGGTTCTATAGTAAAGATACCTCGCTCTTCAGACGTATATTCTCAATTACTCCGTGGCAGCCGCATTGAGTATGTCACATGGAGCGTATGCTCCATGTGACATACTTAATTAGGCTAGACGTTTTATAATGCTACAGTATTTAGAACTGGAACTGCTCGAACATCGGGACAAAAAGAGAGACAAACTGATTTTGTGGCGTCGGTTCAATCTAGAGACAGAGACTCGTAAGAGTTCTACTAGACTTGACTAGACTTTGTGCTCGCTTGGTTTTCACAAATACCGCGACAAGCCCGCAGATCGCAAACGACGTTTGCACCTGGTCCCCCTTCTCACCGCGAAAATCAAATCACTTCAGGCTGCCTTGGATAACAGTTGGACATGGCCAGCCAATATGTGTTATACATAGCGTGTTTATGGGAATATTCAACTGAAGATTGCAGCGCGTGACACGAACAAATTCAACACTGTGGATAGTCTGAAAGCACTCAGTTATGCAGGGGAACGCCGAGAGCTTCTCTGGCTGCCTGCACCGTCTATCGGCAATCTTTACGTGGGCAACCCAAGCAGTAACGTGCCAAAAGCTCCAGCAACGCTTCGGAAATATACTCTCACAAAATTATCATTCGATATTGAGTAGTACGGTCCTCCCCATATTCCCTAATGACTAGCGGCGTTTCACATGGATGCGATAATGGAAACGTCTCGCACCAGAATATTTTTTCGGAACACAGGAAGAATGCGAGAGACTTCAATTTACAAGGAGCAACAATGCATAGCGCTAACAGCTACAGCTGCACAGCGCCTTTTCCGATTCAAACGGCATGACGATACAGTTATTTCAAGTTCACGTCGTAGCAATGAAGATAAGAAAAAGTTCGACCTATTCGAGACATCAGCATTTCGATTTGTTTTGTGTGTGATTGCGCACGCAAGCGTTCTATGAGCGCAATATTTTGGGTGCTGCGAATACACGAGAAGTTTTAATTTTTTTTAGCATACCTTGTAGACGTTGTAGTGATTGATAGTAGAATCGAAAGCGGTGTAGAGGTCGTTCAAAAAGTCTACGATCTCCATCGGTTCGCTGTACGCCGATATGGTCGTGAAGCCGACGATATCGCTGAAGTAAACGGTCACTTCCTCGAACTTCTCTGGAACCACGGGCAGGCCCGCCTTGAGAGTCTCTGCCACGGAGCTGGAAAGCCGAAGAGAAATAAATAGGGCAGTTAACAGCTTAGAGTTAAATAGGATAGTATGGCTACAGAGCCAATTTCGAAATCCCTTCAAATGTGCCAAGGCTACACCATTTACCTACGTATGAGAGCATCGTAGTCAGCACGTCAGTCTTTCAATTCAACTGGGGTCACTTCAACATTACTTTTTTTTTCTACATAACAAAGAGGAAGCAGCCGAATAAAAGCTGCTTCATTGTTAAGCGTGAAGGAGGTGGCGGCCCCCTTATAATATTTGAACATGTTTCGCGCAGACAATGACTAAGAGTCTTAGTTATTTATATTACTTGGAATCCTTTTAGAAATGCTCACTGTCAGTACACGGTTTTTGTTGCGTTAAGTCACCAGTAGAATGTGGTTGTCCTGGGTAGAAATCAGAGCCATGCCTTCGGACTTAGCAGTGGAAAGCAATAGATGTATTATCCGATGCTCAGATATCGTTACCAGCATCCGCATCTCATAAATTTCTAACAATTTCCGACAAGCTGCAGCAATCGGAACAATCATATATTCGTTGTACCGCATGCATACTCTTCAAGGCAGTATTCGCAGGAGGCACCTCACGACACAATTAAACTGATAGCACAAATATTATTCCAGAAGACGACATGTCACATACTTAGGACTGTGCAGCGCTCACAAAAAGGGACAAGGGACAGAAGAAGTGCACACGACATAGGTATGTGCAAACAACGAAAACCTTGTCAGGCTTGAAAGGTGGCGCACTCCATATTTAGACTTGAAGAATGCAGGGTGAGACTGCACAGCAGTTGTTTTCATCGTGCAATAGTTTAATATGGTAACAAGATGGCGCTAGGTCGAGGATAAAGAAAGCTATGTGGATTTCCACGTAATGTGAGAATCGGTTCAAGCGAAGTTAACAGAGGTCTTTGCGAGGTATATCATTTTATTCAAAACCGTTTGCGTCCGAGTTGTAAACGTTTCCACCGTGAAGCGCCTTGCTTGACGTGAACTTACGGCACTTCAACGTCGTAGATATACGAAACCAAAAATGAAGTATACTTTAGCCCTTTGACATCCCATGTGCACAATTGTGTATACACCACTTGTTTTTGTTAGTTGTACCGACTAGTGGCTAAGAAAGAGCCAGATACATTGAGCTTTGGATGAATTGGAACCTCCTGCATAATAAATTGTCTTCATATAACTTCATTCTGCAGTGCGCTATTGCATACAATTACTTTGCTGAATGCACTACCAACGTTGTCGAGTCGTTTCGACGTGCCGCTTCCCGCGAGCCACGAAAAAAAGTATAATTTTTCTTCGCTCAAAACTGACATAACCGAAAACGAATTCGCACTATATATCTAGCCTGAGATTTGATTCTACTTACGCAAAAACAAAGCGTAAATGACTTCAGAATAGATATATATTAATTTAATTGGGAATAATTGCTATATCACATATAAATTAGCGTATTATGACATTATTTTTGTTGCAATAGAATATCGACTGCCTCGAAATGACGTTGTATCAATTTGACGCATTTACAGGCAGTTCCTCATAGGTGGCGTCTGAGAGGGTTAGACACCCGGCCAAACTGGCTCTGCACAATATGCATCTCCGAGTTCTTTTTGTGCACCCGTAAACGACACCCTGTTGCCTCATCATTACCTTATCGATGCCGATTAGATCCACATTTACAAATCCTCATCATCATCGCACCACCACCACCAACCCCATCGTCATCATCCACACTAAGCCCACTGCAGGGATCTTCCATGCTTCTATAATGAATCCGGCCCAGCGCTTGGTGCGGCCGCGTTATCCCCGCAAAATTTTTAATCTTATCTGCCCACCTAACTTTCTGTCTCCCCTTCGCGCGCTTGCCTTTCCTTCAAATCCAGTCTTTTACTCCGAATGACCAGAGGTTATCGTGCCTTCTCGCTACATGCTCTGCCCATTGGCGTTTGTTCCTTTTGATTTCGACTAAGATGTCCTCAACACTCGTTTGTTCCCGGACCCACTCTGCTCTCTTCTTCTCCCTTAAGCTTACACATATAATTTTTCTTTCCATGCCTCACTGCGTCGTCCTCAATTTGAGCTGAACCTTCTTCGTAAACCTCCAGGTTTATGAACCGTAGGTAAGTGCAGGTGTGCACTATAAATGTGGACGAACCCGCATTTCACGCCACGGTGTCTGCTGGACTGGATGAGGCACACAGCAGCCGTTCAGCTTCATTCTCTCAATCTCAGGCGTCCATTTCGCATTTCTATGTCTCTGTTATTTCCTTCCTTGAAGTTTGAGAGAATAGACATAATAAAACTGGCACTGCATATCACACTTTTTCTCTAGTGAGAAAGATCCTTCTAATCGCAAACGCTTAAAGAACATTCCCTGGACAAAGAAAACCGCGGACACGCGAAGCGTGTAATTACCGCTTTGTTCTCAAAAGCCCTTTTGCGAAAAGTTCGCGAAGCGAGGACAGTTGGTGCTTAGACTTAAAAAAAATGAAAGAACGTCGTCGCAGACACCAGTAATTTTTTCTATTCTACTTCCTTTCCACTTCCTTCTATGCTACTGCAACTCCAGTGAAAAGGGAAGTAGACTCGGAATGACGTTAAAATAAACGAACCCAAATTCACACACATTGTCCATCGCTTTAGGGAGGTTGTAGATCACTTAACATGGCAAGCAGCACTAAAAACGGATGGTCCTTTACCAAACGAACCAAATGTAAAGACGGCGCCAAAAGTTTAGGGGCCATTCGGTTGAGAAAACTTTAAATTTCCCAGCAGTTTTTGACTGTATTCGGTAGAACTGCACAGTACATGTCGCCAGCGCGTTTTAGAACTGCCGGGAAACCTAATTCAAGGCTGCCTGCCGAAGCAGCACAAATATGAAACTTTTTCTTGTGTTTCGTGGTCCTTAAACTTTTGACGCTGACTGCATTTAATGAGATGAGAAATCGTTGAATACCTCGGCAGCATTCTGTTGAGGAGGTGTTCGGTCTTTTTCTTCTCTTCATCCAGCTGCACTGTCCGCTCCCTGATGAGGTCTTCGAGGTTGTTGGAGTACTTTTCTAGCATTTGAAACATTGTTTCGACAATGTTTGCTTTCCTGCAAATGTAATGATTAGTATAATTAAAGCGTTAACGCCTTTAGCGCTTCGAGTGCGTTGGAATAGAATGTCAAATACACCTACACGAACATACGCAAAAACAATGCAAGCGAGGAAGGCAGAAATGATCTGTTTTCACAATGATTAGTTTTAAGAGGGTCGATCTTAATGCAGCGTACATCACAGACCAGTTTATTTTCACAGATTCAACCCCGTGCTAAGGGCTTAGACTAACAGACCGTATCGTCATACAGAAGTGTTGTGCATGTTGAAACCTCAGTGGTTCAAACATTTGAATCCGTTGCAGTTGCCGTCATTCGCAGTCCCGCAAAGTATTGATATCCATCAGTTATTTCTTATCCTATCCAACGCTTGTCAATCACGGCCGCAGTCTGTGAATGTTTTATTACTGATGATGTGCATTTTTGTAGGTAATTATTTAGGGGAGTTAATAAAACGACATGGTCGATTTTCCCTGTTTTAAAGTCAGTCTAGCTAATTTGCGTAGAAAATTTTACTTGAATTTAGGGGACGGTTCATCACATCGACCTCACCGTTAGTACTTCGCCTCTAAAAACAAAATCGCCGACGTTCATATTTGCTGCTGTCTCACTGAAAACTTTAAAGTTTAGGTAGCAATTAACTTGGCAGTCCCGTTCGGCTTACGACACACGTGTTCATGAAAGCAATAACAACACTTCGATGAGCTTATTAAATACAAATGCAAGGATTCTGTAACGTTCTGTCGCTCATTAGCTTTTAAAACTTTAAAACATCATTTCACCGAGTTATTGAATGCGCTGGTCATGACATGTTACGTAACTGACACTTGCGTTCTCGACAGCTGCTCTTTGTTGGAAGCAGCGCTCGTGGCGTCGCTGAAAAGTGAGAGCTCAGTTTACGCACCTTCCGTGATACAACGACTTGAAGCGGTCCGCGATGACGTCGAAGTCAGGCCGCATGTCGGGAGACTCGGCCCAGCATTGACGCATTATGTGCAGGGCTTCGGGTGGGGCAGTTTGCTTTGACACTGATGGCCTGATGAGAGGCGGCGGGTGCTTCAGCTTTTCTATGATCTCTGCAAGGAAGACAGGGCGACGCTTTGAGCTCAGGAGTCAACATCCCTGAGGAGGAATTCTTCTCGGCTTAGTTGGTATTGCTTACTGTATGGCATTTAACCGCTAGGAAAGACACACACAATGAAGAAGTCGTCGTGTTTCGCGTCTTTCTTGTGTGTGTCGTCTTTCCTAGCGGTGAAATGTCATAGAGTGAGTCAACATCCACAATAAGCTTGACTTAATAACCTTCTCCAAGGATTTCCGGTCGAGCACCTACTTCCGGTTTTTCGAATATTCAGAAAACTTGTCTGAAAACCTAAAACTGGTACGCAATCGATGTTTCGGGCTAGTGTTAGGAGTTATATTGGATACAAATTATATCAGATGATAAGTTTATTTAAGACAAGGGCCAATTAACCGTCAGGATAATTAACGAAAATTAATTTGATGAGCCTATTGAAAGAGTATACGGTTTCCTTGTGAGCAGCTGGTATAGTTTTGGCACCGGGCGGAGCAGACCTGAACCACGCGCTTCTTTCTGCGTGGCCTCCGAGATCCACTTCGGCAGCGCGTGAAACACAAACGCAAGGAATGCACCAGGGCACGCGAACGCCGACACGCGAGTGCCACTGCAAGACACTTAGCCAAGCATTAGGGTCGCCTTCAGATTTTTTTGGGAAAAACAAAATAAAAATAAGACAGCTTCGGACAAGCGGTTCCAAGCCTGAATGAACAGCAGAACTTGGCGGCCTTCCTTGTTTCTGTTTATTTTTATATTTCTTTCTTCTTCTGTTTCTTTCAGTTCTTTTAGATCTATTTTTTGTCTCTTTTTCTTGCTAATTCTTTCTCTCTCTACCTTTCTCGCTCTTTATATCAATTTTTTCTCTTTCTTCCTTTTCTCTCACTCTCTCGCTTCCTCTTTCTTTTACCTTTCTCTCTGTTTATTTCTCTCTCTCTCTTTGATTTTTTTCTTTCTTTCTCTTTCTGTCTTGCTTCCCTTTCTTTCTCTCTACTTCTCTCTCTCTTTCTATGATATGCTTTACTCTCACCTCTCCTCCTTTCCCTCCTTCTAACACTCACATCTGTCCTCCTCTCACTCACTTCCCCTTTCCTACCCCCTTGCTATGCTGTACTATGCAAGGCTATGTTAGGCTCTGCTAGCGTGCCTGTATAGCCGAGTGGTTGCGATGCTCGCCTTCGGGTCGTGGGTAACGCGGGTTCGAATTCCGCCTCGCCAGGAAAATTTTTTTCGCCAAGAATTTTTCTCTTTCCCTTTCTTTCTATCTCTTTCTTTCTCTCCCTCTCTTTCTATCTCTTTGTACTCGTTCTCTCAACCATCAGAGTTATCAGAATCATGCGCCGGACAAATCGGCGCACGTGTTCTGTGAACGAAGCAGGGGATATGGAGGAGCTGAAGTAACGTAGAGTACTGGGCGCCTGTCCTGTGTGTTCTTTACTGTGTCCTGTTTTCTTCGCGCTTCGTTTCGACATTAATGGATAAGGAAGAGGACAAACAACAAGAAGAGGACGAACACGGCGCTTGCCGGTTCATGATGATGATAATTTTTTTGGGGGGGAGGGGGGGAATACAGCCAACGGCTGACATAAACAACTCCGCTGTTAAAAGCACAGCGCTACGGAGGTCACGTCTCTCCCTGTCCCCTGATATAGTAGGCCAATAGATAAGTGAACCGGCGCGCCACAGTTCGTTTCATAGCTAACGACGGTTCATTATTCAACATTTTATTACTGTCATTAAGGCACACGCCAAAGTGGTATTACTGAAAGGTTCACACGGATGACCATAATTTACGCGATTGTAAAAAGAGCCAGTCGTTGTTGAGATATTTGCGATATATTTGTTTATAACTTTCCCGGCGCTTTCATTTCGGAACAAAGAGGACAAAGAACGTCGAGCGCGCTGCTCGCGTCATGTTTGACGCTGTCGTGACGTAAAGCACGTCGCCACGATGGCCATAAGAACCGAAGCGTCCAATCTGTCGTCGCGCACTTGCACGACAAGTGACGGCCTGTCCGAAGCCTGTCAAGGGCACAAGCGCTTCACTGCGGATAACACCTCGATTGAGTGGGAAGTACACTGCAAAAATAGACTTAATGAGGCGTGAACGATCGCGTCGCGTGGGTAGAGCTTCTGGCATTCCCCGTGCGCCCAGTCTCGAAGTCATACCTCAGAAAAGTGAAAAAGAAAAAAAGAACTATAGGCAAATATTTTCGACAACTGTCTGTTTGGATAGATAGATAGATAGATAGATAGATAGATAGATAGATAGATAGATAGATAGATAGATAGATAGATAGATAGATAGATAGATAGATAGATAGATAGATAGATAGATAGATAGATAGATAGATAGATAGATAGATAGATAGATAGATAGATAGATAGATAGATAGATAGAACGAGAAAGGTTATGTGAAAGTTAGGAAGGTTAACCGCAAGGTAAATATCGGGTTTGCGCCCTTTGTATAGGCTCCTGTATAACGTCCGTGAAAGTGCCGAAGTTGAAGAAAGGAGAGAAGAAGCAAGAAGATGAAAGAAGTAAACAAGAAGTGGAGGAAGAAGGAAGAACAAATAAAAGTAAAAAGAAGTAGTGCGAGAAGAAAGGAGATTCGAGAACTAGCAAGAGGAAGAAGAGAAGGAGAAAACAAGTGAAAAGGACAAGTAATAAACAAAAAAAAAAAACAGTAAAGAGAAGTAAGAAGTAGGAGAAAGGAAGGAAGAAAGAAAGAGCAAAAAAAGAGAGAAAGAAAGAAGCAATAAGAAGTACGCTGGTGTATTTGTTGTAGGAGAAATGAATAACAAGAATAAGAATGGGGAACGGAGAAGTAAGAATGCAAAGGAAGAACTAAGAAGTGGAAGAAACGCAGTGGGACTCCCGTACACGGACTCACTTGCAAACCCACTCGCGGAGCTGTTACTACGCCGGGATTTATGGCGACACGCTCCGGACTTGCATGTTTGCCTAAGCGTTCCCCTGGGTACTCGCGCGCGAAGACTCCGGTTAATTTGCTAACCGAGTTCGGATGCTGGGCTGGGCGTCGCACGTGGCAACGTGCGCCCGACAGCAAACATGTACAAGGCGGCGGTCCACCCACTCCAACCGCCCACGCTCGCTCAGGCATGCAGTGCGCACTCACCTTCAGCCGTTAGGGGCAGCATGCAGTAGGGGTCTCCCCTGAGCAACACCTCCTGCATCACGATGGCAAAGCTGTACACATCGCCGGCCTGAGTGCCACGACGCAGCAGCGAGCAGTCTCCGCGGAGCAGCTCGGGCGCCGTCCACAGCAAGTCTGCGAGCGACGGAGCAAGGAAAAACCCATGGGACACGATGAGATTCGTGCTCCCGCTTTCACACTTCTCTTGCGACCTTTTCTGCCTACAAAACTCTGTTTCCATCTTCGTTTTCGCGAGACTGCACACTGTGGCATTTCCTCCCTTCTTATTTCTCATTGCGTTAGAAAGTGCAATAAAAACAATGAGAAACAAATACCCACATACTCGATTCTGAAAGGCGAGCAGGAAATGACAAGTGAAACGTGCGATTCGAAACCCGCTTCCAGTTGAGCGGATTCAGTTTTGTCTACTTTCTTTGTAGCTGTACTTGAAAGGCCATTTCCCCATGGCTTAATTTTTCTCTCTCGTCTGAACACTGCGCGCTTTGTTTGGGGTGTGGGGTGGTGTTCCCTATTCGCCACTTAAGATAAAGGCACTTGTATGTGGGACCCTACGGTGCCGAGAACGGTAGGCTGCGGGGGCGGGGAGGGGGGGGGGGAGGTCGCTGTTTCAGCTCTGACGCGGGAACCGGAAATGAAGGCAGTTCGTGCCCCTGTGGTCTATTTTCTTTTGTGTTTCCCTGATTACGAAGCTTCAAGCAGCTTGAAGCACCGCCACTTTCAACACGACAAACTACGCTCTGTTCTTTACACGCGATCCCCGGTAAGATCTCAGATCCGTGCCTCGTGAACAAAAGACAATCGGCCGCCGATATTTGCTGTAAGTGGACAGTGACTGGGCAGAGACCAATTAAAACGAGTTTTACGGAAGGAAGGCTGAAAGAAAGGAAGGAACAAATAGGCAGAAGATTATTATCATTATTACTCTAATAATAATATAATAATAATAATAATAATAATAATAATAATAATAATAATAATAATAATAATAATAATAATAATAATAATAATAATAATAATGACTATATTATTATTAAATATGTATGCAGAAGCACACAAGGACAAAGAGGAAATAGGGAGGGAGCAGGCTGACCACAGCCACCTAGATGGGCACGACTCTATCGGGACGGGGGAATAGAGGAAGTGACGATAGGAGAAAGGAAAAAGGAAAGAATATAAGTTAAACAAACGACGCGTACGAGGGCTTCGTTCATCACAGTTAGCAAGACTCGATGGGCCTGGTCACGTCGAGCAGCACAACCTCTCAGAAACAGGCGATCAACAAGGATCGAACATTTATGCCCGAGGAGTCTTTATTCTTTAACAAGCGATGCCGGCTACGTCACGAATGCGGGACACTAAAAAATTGGCCGTGGGTATTTTATTTTATTTTTTTTTGACAGTCTGCTTAGGGCAGCACGGGAATCTGTAAAGATGGCGATCTTCGATACTTTCAATTCTTCTTGCACGCATTTCATAGCAACGTCAATCACTGCTAGTTCCACAGTTGTTGATGAGCATGGATGCGGTATTCGAAACATCCGTCTCGCGTTAGTCGAAGGGCAAAATAGGGTTGTAGAAGAGCCTTGGCTATGGCTGCGTACAGATGCGTCTGTGTAATACTTTAGGGTAATCCCAAAATTTTTCAAATATGTGCGACTGTGCCAACTGGAATGGTGCCGAAATAGGCTGGTCAGACTTTCTGTGTATTTCTATGCAGTATTGTAAAATGTGCCGGCAGAATAAATGGAGGAAGGAACTTAACAGTAAGGCAGAAGGCAATGAGATTAACCAGAAGGGCGTCAGATAAGCTATTCTACTCGATAGGAAGGAATCAGAGAAATAAAAAAAAGGATCGTATCACAAGAGTGATCAAGGAGCTTACCTTTGGCCGATCTTACTAGCGTTGCGATGGCCTGAAGATCCTGGAAAGCGGGCATGCCGTAGTCGGTGATTTTGAGCACCCAGCGAGAGTCGATGACGCAATTACGTGACGTCAGGTGTCCATGTTGTCTTATTGGTGAGTTGTGCAGGTACCTCATACCCTGCGACATATACGTACAGCCACCTTCAGACCAAACGCTCGCATCGACGGGTAGTTCTCGGCATGTGTGACTACTGTGAGTATACCGCGAATGCATTAGTTGCAAATGCAAACGTGCGTGCTGACAAAGAAGTGATAATTTACTGACCTTTATTTCACAGAAAGTGTTATCTTTCGATTCTATATTCTTCTTACCTTTCATTGCACACAGTGGTCGATCTTGCGAATGGCAGTGCCTTGATTTCAAAGGAACATGCGTGGCTGCTTCAGGAAGACGACTTCCGGGAAAGCGTGAGAAACGCGTGTTTTGCGGAAACGATGCTCTGTAGATATGATTCAGCCAATTGTAGTGAAACGTCAAAATATTCACCCGGTCAGAAAATTAGGGAACGTGTGCATCACAGAAGCACTTGGATTTAAAGTGTGCGGGAGTGTTAACTAGGAAGTGGTAGTAGCAAGCACGAGACGCTCGGAATAATGACGAAAAATACCTGAACAGTAGAATGATGGCACCGAAACTCATTACAAGCACAGGTGACCTCGAGATGTAAAGCATAGAGATAAGCCAATGATAACAACGCAAGACACAAAGGAAGAAAGGAAAGGGAACGTGTAATAGAAAGATTAGAGAGAGGGGGAAAAAATGTGTGGTGAATATGCGCACGTGTGTGGGAGTGTACCGATGCACATTGGAAATTCTTGTTGGCTCAGGTGAGCTAGTTGTTTATTTGAGGGCACCACATAAGAGAGGTGACGCCATTAATTACCAAAATCACCACTATCATCATCAGCAGCAGCAGTAGCAGTAGCAGCGTCGACGACGGTGAAGACATCAACAACTAGCGAAGAAGGAAAGGGACGAGCTCACATTGCAAAGATCCAAAGACGGAGTCCTAGCCGGGGATGAAAGCACTATGGCTTGGCTCGACGCGTAGTAGAAAAATTAGTTGAACGCATCCAGTGCATTGCACGATAGTCGATCGCGTTTGTCTAACCATCTATATTTCAAATTGTCCTTGAGCATCACTTGAGATGTTTTGAAGACAAACAACACGAATTAAACAGATGGTTGTTTTGACGCAAGCCAATAACGTTAAGATTTCAAGACGTCCGAGTCTTCGATCACGTCCGTGACGTTTGCCGTGATGATGTTTGCCGAGTAAGTCGGAGAGAGCTTCAGACAGTAAAGCAGCGATAGTGTACAGAGGAGCCTATAACGCTCAACGAACCTGACCCTCTCAGTCCTTTTCAACTGACGCGTTCGCCCGCTCCATTTTCTCGGAGAAAAAGAAAGAAAAAGAGAAGAGGATTGTATCGAATAACGTCCCTCCAGGCTTCAGCCGTTGGAATGTATCGCCGAGGGCACCAAACGGGTCGAGTGGCGAAAAGCTGCGTTTATTTTCGAACCTTTCTATTTTCTTTTCAATCGTCCTGCCTTCGGGCGCGCGTTCCATCAACGCGGCAAATAGACGAGTATACACGATCTCGCGGAGCTTGACTGACGCGCATTCCAAAGCCTCGGGGGCGTATTTGACTCGCAGGGAAAAGCGGGAGGAAAGATGGATGTCGAGAAACAAAGAAAGCAGATATAAGAGATCGGACAGGGGGGCGAAAAAACGTAATGTGTCCTCGCGCAGGTTTTATTTCTCGCCTGCGCCCGAAAACAAAGCTCAAGAAAACGAGATTACGAGCGGGTTCGGAAAAGAACAAGACAGCAAGCGAAGAGAGGTAGAAAACAAGAGACGAGGAACACAGAAAAGAGATGGAGAGGAGACGAAGAAAGGGGATTCGAACAGTGGATTCGTGCGTGCGTTGTAGGCGGTGGTGAGGCGGCGTATGTGAACGATACGCGAAAGCCCCTCCCGAGCTTCTAAAAGAATGATAAGGGTATTCGCCGAGCGCGCGCCGAAATCGAGAGAAATGATGGCTGGCTACAGAGTACGAGGGAGGGAGGGCCTGAATCAAGAAGCGAACGATCCGCCGCCGACGCCGTGTATAAAGAGGCGCGCGTAAGTCAAGAAATCGGCGGTAAGTGAGGAGAAGAAAGATCCAGCGAAAAGAACGCGAGGAGAGGAATTTCGGTGAAGCCGAAGAGAAAAAATATATAAGTAACAAGGAGGAAAGAGCCGAGGAAAACAGGAATGCCTGCTCTGAGCACTGGGTGAGCGCGAAATGGAGTGCTGTACGGTATACCGTCAGTACGTCTCGAACGGCGAAGGAATCGTGTCGCCGCCTGTCGAATGGGCGGCGCTGCTGTCGCTTTACGTAATGCCGCGTGAGCTCTGGTTATGCGCGTCGCGTAGTCGTTGAGACGAGGAGAGATGGAAAGGGAACGGGAGAGGGTGGTGCTGAGAAATGACAACACAGCCGCGGTGCCTGTTCAGCGACATTGGCGAGTGAATCGATGTCGACACTGCAAGGTTAAAGACGGTCGCTAGTTCGCTCACTCGCTCGGCCAGCCGACGACAAGCACTTAAAGCATGAAGCCCCTCCCCCCTCCCCCCAAACATAAAGAGTAGTGTCACGACAGCAGTTTGGTTTATTTCCGTTGGAGGCAGGGCCCTAGGAAAGGGAACGAAACAAACAAAACAAAGAAAGGTTCTCGAGGAAGGGAAACAGAACACCCTGCGCGACTAAAAAAGACGTGATGAAAAAATACCGGCGCTTGACTTTTATGATCTCTCCGGAGTTGGAAAGGTCCATCGCCCAAGGATCACTAGTAAACGCCGCGAGAAACAGGGGACGCAGAAGAACCCGGCGCGTTAGCTATAGCAGTTCCGGCCGTATAAGTGAAACACACACACACACACACACACACTCACAAAGAAAGAGATAAAAGGTGCAAGAAGAGAGCGCGTGTTCGCTGGGCTGGCTGCGCTCTCTCCACTGAATCCATGTAGGATGGAGTTGCTGCAACGACGCGATTGGTACACTTAACGGCGCCGCGTCTCTTGATCGTCGTCACTGGTGGGTGGGCAGTGACGGCAGTAGGGATCAGGGGCGTAGCCAAGGGGGGGGGGGGGGGTTTGGGGGGCCCCCCGAAATTTCTCAGTTTGCTTGCGTATATAGGCACGCACACATACAAACGCACGCACGAACATACATAAAGTATGGTTGAACCCCCCCCCCCCCCCCCCCCCCGAAAAAAATTTCTGGCTACGCCCCTGGTAGGGATATAGGGTTAGCGATCCTTGTTTTTGACCGAGCGACGCGCACCAGTCGATGTCGGGGAAAACAAACAGAAAGCGAAGGTCTTTTGTGCGCGCTGACTTATGGATGTCGTCATTTATTCAGGGAAGGCGAATAAGTAGAAAGGAAGAGAGCGAGAGAGAAAGCGAGGGAGAGGGAGATATATATAGGGAGCTGGATCTTGGTGAGTTCAGCGAGAAGCGGTACGTGTGGGTGTTATTATCGTTTGGAAGGTACATAAGCCAGCGCCGGATCATTGCCAAGGAGTTGAAAAGCTCGAAATATGGAACGGGGGGATCGGTGAATGATTGATGTCGCTGCCTCTACAGCGGTATACGAGTGGGGGAGAAGATATTGAAAACGGAAGGATGCGCTTTTTCGACATTAGGGAAATGAGAGCTCGGTACTACGTTGACGTGCAGCGGGGAAAAAAAAAAAAGAAACGCTGAGAAGGCAGAGCCAAAAGCGAGATAAAAAGGAATCAGGTTTTCTTTTCCGGTGTCTGGGGGCAGATGCGCCTTGCGATAAATAAATGCGAGACAGAATAAAACGCTTTTGTTTGCTGCTGCCAAGCGAGAGGTGAAGCTAAACAAAACAAAGCCATATTGACGAAATGCGGTCCTCAGCTAAGTACAGGGCGGTCATTACTCATTGTTTATTGATGCGCTAACGTTGAAGCTTTACTGAAGACATTCGTACGTATTCCCATGCTAATACATGATGTATAAGAATGTCTACTCTACCTCTACACAGTGTTTCCACCTTAAATGTGCTGAATCTACACGCCAGGGCATCGCATAAAGTATTCAGAAAAAAAAAAGAGTTTGAAAGTTGAAGAAAGACAGAGTACAGACATTGCCACGAAGTATTACGACATACAAAAACTACAATAGAGCTCTTAAAAGAAGTGATGACTGCAGGTAAATACACTAGCTCAATGCTTGGTGAAGGCAATGTCCAAAGGGAAAAGAACCGCCAGCCCCATGACAAGTGAAATTACTGGGTGCTTCACATTCTCGGTGCGAAAAGATACAATCAGTGGCGTTATACGCAGCCATAGTGGGTGGAACAAAACCAGGCTCATGTTGTGTAAACAAAGCATAAAGAAGGAACTTCCGAAGCTATAGCAAGGCCCCGTCGATGTATGTGTGATGGCAGGTTAGGGAGGAAAAAAACGCAACCTTGAAATCAAAATTTGCAACAGCAATGACGGTGAAGCACATTTGACAGATAGAACAATTCATTCGACATGAGGTTTTTGCGCCCTAGCGAATTGCCCAAATCACGTCGTAACGTACAAACGTCAGCCACGTTTAAATATGATGTGGCGATGCATACTTGACGGTCAGGCGACAATGAAGGAAAGGTTTTTCTTCTGAAAGAGAGGTTCTACATTACTTACAAACGCACAGTCGCCGTAAGAGAAATACGGGAGCATAAAAAATCACATAAATCTCTCATGCAGCCAAGTGGCTTTGGAGTTGCGCTGTTGAGCACGAAGTCGCGTGATCAATACCGGGTGCCTTCGCATAATAAGAATTGGTGGGGTTTAAAGTCCAAAAACCACGATATGTTTATGAGGTACGCCGTGGTAGAGGGCTCCGGAAATTCCGACCACCTGGGGGTCTCGTTATCTAAACCTAAGTACACTGACCTCCAGCATTTCAGACTACATCGAAAATGCAGCCGCCGCGGCCGACATTCGATACCGCGACCCGAACGCGGGTCAGCAGTCGAGCACCATAACCACTAGACCACCGTGGTGGGTCCGCGTCGGCATGCACAGACGCTCGTTTACAGTCTACCGAGTGCACGTTAGATAATTCTAGGGGATAAAAATGAGCCTCGGGTCCGCTGCGACGACATGCGCCATAATCATATCATGGTTTTGGCGCTTAATATTCGAGATTCCTATAAATTGTAGAAAATACGTAATATTCCAGTATCTTTGTGTTAAGATATTCGGCCCGCACTATAGTATACGTGAGCAACATTTCAGTTGTGCAGTTTTGGTGATTAGGATCACACAGTTTTAAAATATTGTACCTTTACTCAAATATCGCAACACGTTAAGATTTGGCACCCGACTGCACGTTAAGGCATTCTTATGTCCTGAGGTACCGTGACATAATGAATGTGAGAACGGCGCAACAGACAAGGACTGGCGAACACACACACGGCGCTGCGTTTGTGGACTTCGCCAATCCTTGTCTGTTCCGCTGTCTACTTATTATGTCTTACCCACATGCCCAAGTTTCCAACCTTCGTGCCGTGACACTGAGTCAGCCTACTGCGACATTCAGCGTGGGCGGCATGTTTACGATAACTTGTTTCGCTTCCCGAATGTTTGCGCACCTTAACAAGGTCGTTGAGCAGCGACAGGCGGAATGTCCAGTCCAGGCGGATGTCTTCGCTGGCCAACACGTCGGTGAGCGAGCCTCTCGTGCACATCTCCCACACGAGCGCCGGCTGTGACGGGTCCGCCAGGCAACCCAGGAAGGAATTGATGTTCTCGTGGCGCATCTCGTACATCTGGAATAACAGGTTCCTTGTTTAAAGATCACCTCACTGACCGGTATCCTTAACTCGCAAAATTTTTAAAGACGATAGTCTTTCTTGGGGAACTTATACGCAGAAATTTTGGTCTGTCTGTCTTTCTGTCTGTCTTTCTGTTTGTCGGCACGTCCCTCGATTCAGCCACTCGGCCAAAGTTGAACCACTTGCCCAAGGGCCAGCCGTCTTGAACTGGTACGGCTGTTCATACTTGTGAACGTTGTCGATCAAAAAGTAAATATCATGCATATCTGAGGCGCAACATCACTAGGTAAGTATTAGGTGGCGTGTTCCTTTAATAGAAAATGCATACATACGTAATTTTAAGGACCCTAGTTTCTTAAGCTGCGCTGAAAATGCATAAGAATGGAAGCTTGAGCGAGTTGGTATGCGTTCATCTTTGTTGAAACAGCGCTGACTAGACGACGACGAAGTAAAAGAAGGCACAGGACAGGCAGCGCCTGTGCTGTGCCTTCTTTTACTTCGTCGTCGTCTAGTGAGCGCTGTTTCAACAAAGCTGAAAATGCGACTGCGCTGAAATTTGCCTTCCTCCGTGCCGTTCGCACGAGCTCATTGTTGTGTTTCGGTTTCGGTTCTGTTGCACTGTACGAATGCCATGGGTTGGTGTTGAAAAACTTTAGTTTTGAGAAGGCCAAGAAGGTGAAAAAAAATATTTAAAAAATGACAAAGCAGCGTTGTGGGCGGCCTTCAGGCTGCTGGTTGTGGGCGCCGCTCTGGCGTTCCTGTTTTACCCAGGCGACGTGTAAATAAAAGAGTGTGTGGAGAGTACTCGTTGAGTGCGGACGTTTCTCTGCTTCAGCGCTTCGCGCCAAACCGCGTTTTCGGGCTGGCTGGCGTCCCCGCCGGTCGCGTTGGTCACCGCCGGTCTTCGCCTGCTGCTGCGCCGGGACTACCAGCACGCAACACAGCACTCATGTTTCCCGACGTATTGCCAGATGGCGTCCATATCTCACGCAGCGCCTCTTCTATCGTCTTTACACGACATTTGCCGCGAAGCACGCAGATACGCGGCCAATTTTTTTGGGTCCTGATAGCTGTTATCGGTCGGTAAGACCACTTTAAGCCTGCCTGTCTTAATAATCGAGGATTCGGTGACAGTTCGCCCGTTCGGGCAACTGTAAAGCTGGCTTTGTTACACACAGAGTAATAGTGCAACAAAGCACGCTTTACAAAACTCAATATCGATGCTAATAGCTGTACCAGTGTACCACTGCGGCATTCGCAGTGGTGTGAAAAAAGGTATCATTGAAGGGATACAAGGGCCATGGGTGACACCTGCATTTTAATCGGGCCCCGCGTTCGCCTCCAACCACATGAATCACGCTTTTTAAGAGCGGGCTAACGCTCCTTAGGTTCTCCCGTGTATCCGTTTCTGTCTTTGCGCATTGTATTTAGTCCCGAACACACTGCACATGTGGTCTGGCAATGTACTGCCACCAGTCTCGCCAGTCATCAAATTATTAGTTCGAAGGGTAGAATCATAGGTTGCCGTGTCACTTGAAAAAATAAAAAGAGGTGCAGTAAATATGGGGTTGTGGTTTGTGCAAAAAATCATTGTGAGTGACAGCGGGGCTTCTTTGTCTTTGGCTTAAAGGAAAACAAATAAGTCATGTGTAATTTAATGAATGGCCAAAGTCAAACGACGGGGAATAGTAGTGCACATTACTTACGATCTGAAGTTGCTTCATAGCTTTCGTCTTGATCTCGAAGGCGCTATGGACTATGAGATACTTTAGGTAAACTGTGTCTCCCTGCAAAGAAGAACACGGACAGCACATAAAGGAAATTATAATGACTATAAACAAAATAAATACGTCAAAAATGGGTAAAAATGGATAAAAAGCAAGAAAAACAACAAAGGCCACGTTTTTGAATGTCCTAATCATTTACATTGAACGCAAGAAGTTCAGAGTGAGAACTGAATTATCAGCAGTGACCATTGGTCTATTGAAATGCAATTCCTGAGTGAGACAGGAAGGCACAAAATATTTTTTTTTTTGCGACGTTAATTGGAGAGTAGTACAAGAAAAAAGACTGATGAGAACAATATACATAGAGGGGCACAAACCTTCGCCTTTAGCCTTGCGCAATTAGGCCTGTCGTCGAGACTGGCGTGCAGGCTCTGAAGACTGCTGTTGGTGTGCGCCTGCCTGAGGGAATCATGGGAGCCCTTCAGTATGTCGGGACGCTCGAAGTAGTAGCCGTCGAAAGCCTGCGTAGAAAGGCGGGAACACGCACTCTTACCTCCGAACGCGGACAGGTGAAAGTTGGGGAAAGGGTAGAATGCGCTCAGAATAGGGTTTATGAACGTTAAGTTGCTCTTTAGTAGGCGGTGGCGGAGGTCGGTGCACGTAATCGTCTGACGTCGCAATGTTTTGCGGCACATTGCGATGCCCAGAGTTGGTTAAAAGTTGTAATAACGTCGTGACAGTATCGGCGTTAAATGACGACGCCTGAATATGATGTCACGCGGCAATTGCTGTTGTGTACATGCTATACCCTAGCGTCCAAGAGACTCGAAGCATAGCTCAGCAGACGGCGGGATTGCCTTGTGGCATCGCCTCGTAATCGACAGCGCTGCTCCATGCCCTTTATTGATTTAACGCCTCGCGTAACGTTGAACCCATCACTGCAACTCCGACCTCCATCTGAATTTCGTCGACTCGAAAGTATTTTCTCTATCATCATTGGTTGGGAGCTGCTTTTACGAAGGCGTATACAACGTTAATAGGAGGACTGTCAGTGCGGAATGCGATGGTTGCGGCACCGAAGAAAACATCGACTACTTGCTGTGCCACTGTCCTCGATTTGCCTCGGAGAGACAAGAACATTCCAACGCACTGCGACGACTGGACAATCGGCCACTTTCCGCACAGAGAGAGAGAGAGAGAGAGAGAGAGAGAGAGAGAGAGAGAGAGAGAGAAGAAACATTTTATTTATGTCATGGCTTAGAGTGGTTAGGGTGGGTGGTGCCCCTCTTCCAGGGCCCCACTGGCTACAGCGGCTCGCCGGGTCTGGTCAAGGGTCGCCAGTTGGCTTCCCATTTCCAGTTCCGCGAGCCGCGCCTCCCACGACCAATTCAGGGAATCGTTGTTGCTACTAGAACGCCGTCCCCATCTCTCGTCGGCCCACAAGGCAGCGAAGGCACTCTTGTGCTTTTTGAGGACGACGGGCTTGTGCGAACGCCTCTGACCTGTGGTGCATTCCCGCA